>NC_089830.1:18618060-18918060 GCF_035046505.1 Tiliqua scincoides | reverse complement strand
CCCCACTGGATCAGGCCATAGGCCCATCTAGTCCAGCTTCCTGTATCTCACATCAGGCTCACCAAATGCCCCAGGGAGCACACCAGATCACAAGAGACCTCATCCTGGTGCCCTCCCTTGCATCTGGCCTTCTGACATAACCCATTTCTAAAATCAGGAGGTTGCACATACACATCATGGCTTGTACCCCGTAATTGATTTTTCCTCCAGAAACTTGTCCAATCTCCTTTTAAAGGCGTCCAGGCCAGACGCCATCACCACATCCTCTGTCAAGGAGTTCCACAGACCGACCACATGCTGAGTAAAGAAATATTTTCTTTTGTCTGTCCTAACCCGCCCCAACACTCAATTTTAGTGGATGTCCCCTGGTTCTGGTGTTATGTGAGAGTGTAAAGAGCATCTCCCTATCCACTCTGTCCATCCCCTGCATAATTTTGTATGTCTCAATCATGTCCCCCCTCAGGCGTCTCTTTTCTAGGCTGAAGAGGCCCAAACGCCATAGCCCTTCCTCATAAGGAAGGTGCCCCAGCCCCGTAATCATCTTAGTCGCTCTCTTTTGCACCTTTTCCATTTCCACTATGTCTTTTTTGAGATGCGGCGACCAGAACTGGACACAATACTCCAGGTGTGGCCTTACCATCGATTTGTACAACGGCATTATAATATTAGCCGTTTTGTTCTCAATACCCTTCCTAATGATCCCAAGCATAGAATTGGCCTTCTTCACTGCCGCCGCACATTGGGTCGACACTTTCATCAACCTGTCCACCACCACCCCAAGATCTCTCTCCTGATCTGTCACAGACAGCTCAGAACCTATCAGCCTATATCTAAAGCTTTGATTTTTTTGCCCCAATGTGCATGATTACACTTACTGACATTGAAGTGCATCTGCCATTTTGCTGCCCATTCTGCCAGTCAGGAGAGATCTTTCTGGAGCTCCTCACAATCACTTCTGGTCTTCACCACTCGGAAAAGTTTGGTGTCGTCTGCAAACTTAGCCACCTCACTGCTCAACCCTGTCTCCAGGTCATTTATGAAGAGGTTGAAAAGCACCGGTCCCAGGACAGATCCTTGGGTCACACCGCTTTTCACCTCTCTCCATTTTAGTACATTTACAGATTTAGTACAACAGAGTACTCACCAGTTTGACAGCTTCTTGTGCTGCATCTTTACTACAGAAGGTGATGAAAGCATAGCCTCTGTTCTGACCAGAAAGGGGATCCATCATGAGCCGCAGATCCCAAATTGGGCCCGCCTTCTCAAACAGCGGCACCAATTCATCTTCATACAAGTCCCGAGGAATTTTGCCAACAAACACCTGAAGGAAAACAAACCCATTTTAAATTCACTGGCCACAATTTTCAGGGAGTTACTTTTGGCTTACCCTGAAACTTCAATGAACACAGATTTTTAATTTTTTCCTGCCTGTACCACATTGCTTAACTCCCTTGGATTAAAGAGACAAGTCAAAACTCCACTAGGCATGTAGTCCTTGGATTTCAGATTCACACTGGCATACCTGTGCCTTTAAGCTTTGCATCATACGTAAGAGACTGGCAGCAAGCCAGATGCAAGCCAAATCCTAACCTCCCTGCCTGGGCCTTGCAGCCTCACACGGGCTGCTCAGATTTGCACCAGCTAAATAGCTGGCTCAGATCAAAGTAGCCCCATAAGGCAGGCTGGAGCTCGACATGAGGTAAGGGGAAAAATATCCCCTTAACCCATGGTGACCTGCTGCCTGTATCACTGTGGCCTGCTTGTTCCAGAGGAGGTCAGAACTGGGCTGTGAATGGTCAGGAAACACAAGGAATGACATGGCAATCCTACACACTGTCACTCAGAAACAAGCCCCTTTGAATTCAGTGGAGCTTACTCTGCAATAAGTGAACTTAGGATTGTAGTCTTGCATCTACATAAAGCTTGTGACCTACATCCCAAGAAGCAACTAACTCCTTGAGACGATGCCTGATTTTCTGAGTTCCTTATTTTGCTTTCTGGAGTCCATACAGCAAAGTGACAGTACAAAGCCATTCCAAGCAACTGCCCCCAGACAAGTTGTTAACAATTTGATGTGAACCTTCAGAGAACATTAGGAATTTTTAAAAAAGAAGTTTAACACATTTCTAGTGTTGTTCAGATGAGCACAGCATTTTCACCTCACTGCAAGGACATTAACAAGACAGGTGGCAGGATTAAAGGAGCAGTAAATCAGGAAAACAATAATTAGTGACCTAAAAGTATGCAAGAACACAGTCCTGCCCAGTGTTACATGCTGGCAAAGACTGATGAATTTTGCATGTTTTCCATGAGGTAAAGGAAAATCAACTACGAAAATGTCAGTATGTAAACATCTGAGTCAATATGTAAACAACTGAGTGACAGTTACACCTCTAGGAAACAAGAATGGGAACAATGGCACAATCTTAACTTGCGCTGGAACAGGCAAGTCAGGAGGCTTGTGCTGTATCCAGCGCAGGATTGTGGCCAGCAGCGGCTTAGCCAGAGGCAAGGGGAAACTTTTCCCCTTACCCTTGGGTAAGGGCTGCTGGCCCTAATGGGTCTCCTCAGACTTGCGCCACCTCCTGAGGTGGCACAAGTCCAAGGAGAGCGGAGCGGTTTGAAGCCGCTCCATTCTCCCTGGGGACGGGGACTGGGATCCGGCATAACTGCTGGATCCCAGCCCCACCTCCAGCTCACCGCGCATCCGCCCCTGAGGCCGCCCATCACCCTCCCTCCCAGGAACGCTTCCCTCCCCCCTCCCCCCTGTCACCCTTGTGTTGGCTCTACCAAGCCGACGCAAGGAGCCAGGAGGAAGCCAGCGCGGGAGCCTCCATTGATTTTTCTGGGGCTTCTGGGAGCACCGGCCTGGCTTCCTGTAATGTGCTTTATTGCGACCAAAGACAAGGTTTGGACTGCGCCCAATGTTTGTTTGGACACAACATTGTAAGACAGTGAAAGTCCACTGTCTCCTTCAAAAACGTCATATCTGCTATGTGTCTGTGCACACAGAAGCAACAGTTAAAGAAGAATATGGTGATGTACTCAAGTCTCTCAATGTACTAGATGTCAACAAATGAAGTGAGAACTTACTAGTCAGAAATACTTGTGAAACAAAATGAAGAGTCATCTATCTTTGGGGTGGGGGGTGCGACATATTCAAGAGCGTTTTCCATCACATGAACATAACAGTTGCCTTAACTCCAATTACCAGTACACAATTACTGGTGGGGAAAGCAATTATATATACGGCAGGCCTTTGCAGTGAAAGAATTTTACTACAAAATTTGACTAAACAGTTTTTAGAACTAGATAAATATCCTTTACACCAGTGGTACCCAAATTGTGTGCCACGGCACCTCAGGGTGCCCCTAATGGCTTCTTCTCTCCCATGTGAAATCCAAGGTGGCAGTGCCTGAGAGAGTCCGGACAAAGAGGCCGCCACAAAAGAAGGGCACCATGATCACAGTAAATTTAGGAACCGCTGCTTTAAACTTATTATTCAACAAAATAGGCAACCATAACCTATTGTTCCGTTTAGGATTAGGAACAGTATGCAGATAACTATATGCTATGCATACAAACCTCTGTGCCAATGCCAGGCTGGGAACCTGAGTAGACAGTATCTGGAGGGGGGCCACCATACTTCCGCTGCCCCGTGGTCACATCCAAAGTATAACCAGTTCTCTCTAACAAAGCCTAAATTTAAAAGGGAAAAAGCAGAAAATGTTCACAAATGGAGTGGCATTCAGCAATCCCAAACTGCAAAATAAATCTTTCCCATAAAACTTCTAGCATATCTGAGATTTACAGTAGTTTCACTGTAGACCTACTCAACTGATACAAGCCAAACATGCAGCCCAGCCATACAAGTCAACTAAATGTTTTTGCTGAATATCTAGGGTTTCAAAAATGACAACCACTCAGGGAGGGGTCCCTCAAGCACCTACTAGGCCCCCACACACCTAGTAAGCCACCATAGCTGGTTGCACCAATACATAGCTTGATGGACTACAAGTTGTGCAGGCCTGTTCTAGAAAAATGCATAATGGAATGGGGAGGGTGCTGCTCTAGGAGGACTCCTAATCAAGACATAGCCTCTGGATCATGCAAGATCAACAGAGATCACAGAGCAATATGACCAAGTCTTCTCTGATTCAAGATGCTTGGAAGGCAGCCTAAAGAATGTGGCAAACCCCAGCTAAGGCCACAAGACTGAAAATCAACAAGTACCATATGGGAATATTGAAAAGGGATTTTGGGGAGAGAGAGAGAGAGAGAGAGATCTGACCAGCAAATTTCTCATTTCTAAAATACACACAATCCATATACAAGACGATCAAACAGTCTCGTGATAAGGGATTCAAGAATCCTGCCCAAGAACTGCTGAGGATCATTCTTAAAGCTTCCATGTACTGTACTAAAAGAAGCCAGCCTCCAAATAGCAGTGGCAGGGTAAGCAACATTGGCATCATTTCTGAAAGCACTAAGGAAATGATTAAGTGCAGTCACATTGGCTGCGTTTCAGTTGGGGATCAAGGGCTACAGGACAAGCTAAAGAGTTCACAGAATACGTGAGCTTAGAAGGAAGAGCGAGAAGTAGTATCAGATTGGTATCCTGTAAGAGGGTTCCAGACATAAGGAGTGGCAAAGGGGAACGGGCAGCTTAATAGCAAGAACTATTTTGACAGCCATGAATGGTTTCGGAGAAGCAAAAGCTAAAGAAAGGAATTCATATCCTGAAATAGTCCTTTATATAGGAGAGGAGTATGATCCTGGAGAACTCTTAAGTGAGGAATTTGTGCTGGGTATGAACAAACTATATGTTCCTTGCTTTTAACATGAGTTGGTAATACCTGTGCCTTCCATGATGCTGCTGCGTCTTCTCTCTCTTGAATAGCAAAGAGAATGGAGGTGCCAGATGTTATCTTTCTCTTGATTTTAACAAGTCAGTATTGAACTGTACCATCCATAAATGCAAATATTTGGCAGCTCACACCTTCTCCCCACCACATCCAGCAAGAAATTCCACTGTATCTCTAGAAGAACTGCCCAACACTCAATTTGTTGAAGACATAAAGCCTGGGCCAAGGGGGGAGGGGGAAGAGTATGATTGTTCTAATTTTTACTTGCTCTAGGGAGAGGGGATATTGCACTAGAACTGAGTCATATTCCTTCCTTGCTCTATAAGTGGCCTGGCAGAACTTTACCTGTCTCCCTTTCATAGGGGCTTTCCAGATATCTGACAACAGTGCAACAAAGTGGTACAGGTGAGAGAAACAAGCAAGCTAAATAGGCAACTGTGGTGGAATTTCCAGTGGGGATATAGAGAGAAACTGTGGCTCAGGCCACTACTTTGAATACATTATAGAACAGCTGCATAAATACCTCTTTTAAGCAACATACAACAATAATTTCAATGTCAGTAAATACAATGCGTAAAGCACATGAAAATAACAATCATGCCTCCCAGGTTTCTCTCCTATACATGAATTGCTCTTCTGTGACTCCACATTTCCAACATTATAATGATTTACTTTCATATATATTTATAGGGAAGAAGTACATAAACTTTTTTTAAAAATGTGACTAATTACTCCAGCATAAGTTTGCATCAGAAAAATATGATCCTCTTGACTGTAAAGATACCTAAAAAAAAGGTCAGTAGCCTGTTTATCTGCTCCCTTGTTCAAAACAAAGCACTTTTAGTTCAGCATATCTATATATTACCTTAATCTTTGCTTCATCTGGCCCCTTTGTGGATTCTTGTACTTTGCTTCCTTGTTTCTCTCTCTGTCTGTAGGTCTTCATAACTCCACATAAAAATGCACTTTTGTTCTGCAGATACAGTTTATGAAATAATTCAACTGGAAGGTATACATAGCAACCTGAAGCCACTGACCTTTGAACAACATCCAACTATAGAAGGTTTATAAAAACTAAACAGCATCCTTAACACAAATTTGATAGGATTTCTTTAAAAACAATCACTACCAATAGGCACAATTTGGGACACTAATCCATAGGTCTTACTACATGCGTGCAACTCTAAACTTCATTAGCAACAAAAGCCTAACATAGTTATCAAGTGACATATCACAAAAGAATTTCAATCTGAGTTCAAAGTGGGCTATTTTGAAAGGCAAGTTTATTGGCTTGTCAAGTTAGAAATAATACTACATTTGTGAACTTAATTCGTTCACAGGAGCTCTCATCTTACCTGTACATGCGACAGGTCACTTTCCTTAAACTGCTGTAATACAGAGAGGGCTCCTTCTTCATCAAATTCTCTAAGAGCATCTATTGCTCTCTCATCAAGATCAACATAAGCTACCAATCCTAAAAAAATTAAAAATAGAGAAAAGTTACAGATTCCCATTTAATTATACAAACATTAATTATTTAATTTAATACTGTTTTAGTTTGCTAAAAGAAATAATTTGAGCTAAATAGTTTGCACTAGCTACTGTGGACTAAAAATTATATCCAGAAATATTGGGAATTGGGTTGCTGCACAAAGCAATACTACATATCAGGGTCTGAAATAATGAACTCTGGTTCACATTCCAAAAGTTTCACCACTTTAAGGTTTCTTTTCTTAGAATGGAGCCATTACAGATTATGCACAAGGAAAAAATTCAGCTTTGTAACCACAGTAGCTTTTGGTGCAACTTACAAAACCAGCTTTCACCCACCCCTCAAAAAATCCCAAGTGAAAAATTCTCCCCATGTCTACAAAAAGGAAATACTATAATAGATATTTTAACTATAAACATTAACTTTGCCACACACTTTCCAGCCAGTGACATTATTTCGAGCCCTGTTATGTACCTCAAGTACACTAATATTAGGCTTACAGGTTCATACCCACAACCAAGTTCTGAAGCACATTTTTAGGAAGATTTTCATGTACTGTACTTCCTTTTTCATGACCTAGAGTTAGTAGTAACTTATGAGAACTGTGGAGTATTGCTAGTTCCATCAGGTAAGATGCTCAGATTTTTGTACTGACTTCTAATCAAGTATCCAGAGTGTGGTTTTGAATATTTCAGTATTTTAAACAACGCTAGCAAAGCCCTTACTCTCGAACACACAGAATGGCAGTGCACAGAGACTGCATTTCAGAATTGATCCTGCATATTGAAAGGCACCTGCATCATTTATCCAGGGACAAAACTCAGCAGATTAAAAATCATGAAGTTCAGCCCCAAGTTATTAGCTATGCAATGAGAAGTAGCCAACGGCAAAAAGAAACCCCAGCAGGGTAAAGTAACTCTTTTTACACATGAAGATAGAGTTGTACAGAATATTTCTGAACTAATACTAGATAATAAATGTTTTAACATTAATGCATTTTTTAAAAGTTTGATATTTTCCTAAAATCTTCACGACACAGCCTAAGTGCAACACATTCTAAAATCCTGCAAGTTCCTTTCTCAAGACATCTACACTCAAGCCACTAAGTGGATATCATCATAGTACAGCCTAGAGATGTGCATCTCTAAGGAAATAAAAAAAAACTAGCTGGCAGGCACTCATTGGGATTGTCTTTCAAGACAGATCAGCCACATAAGCCAGAATACATAATGAAGACACATATGGTATTGTTTTGAACTGCCTAAAGTTTGCAGGAGTTTCTGCAGTTTCTAATTTTTTTAGAAAATGATAAAACTAAATTTTGCCACTGAAGTATTTGAGGTAAGGGCATGAAGCAGTTCCACTGATGTGTCTAAATATGTTCACAGTACGCATACTAAAGAGAAAGAAGAAGTTTCTATTTCACACTAAATAAAGGTATGTGTTTCCTAAAGCATAACATGTGTCCTCTCTCTCTCTTTAGAATACAAGAGGTTCCAAGCAAGTAAACTTAATTCAAACCATTATTGTTAAGCTAAGCCCATGTAAAAAACTGATATAGAGTGAGCTATCCACTAAGAGCTAGACAGGCATGAAATTCATATAGAGAGTGGAAATCAAAAGTAAACCCCAAGTAAGCCAAGCAAGCTATTTCCTCCCCCCAATAAGCCACCTATTGAAATATTTAACATAATCACCATAAATGGTAATTGTGGAAGAACATGATTATTTTATTGAGTAAAATTACACATTACGAAGGCTGGAATGTCCACTTTTTAAGTCTATGAGGCAGTTACAGTGTCCTGAAGACCTAAGATACTGTCAACATATGTCAAACCCAATTTGACCTCAAAAGAAGTGAAAGCAGCAGAACATTCAAAGCTACACAGTGCAAAATACAGCAATTTTTTCAACTTTAAAAAACCTAAAAATTTGATTTTTTGCCTTCACTTTCATAACCAATCAGAAACAAGAAATGCATATTATACCTGTCTGAAATATTTCATCAAGTCTCTCTGCCACCTTCTGTGGGAGGCCTGCCTCTATCAGTGTCTTGTAGTGTTCTGTGTGAGTTACACTGGAAGTATCCATTGGTTCTTCCTCTTCTTTTAACTGTACCGCATTACCATTCACCTGATTAGCCATTTTATTATGCTGCTGGAAAAAATTCAGGAGCTATATTACATAAAGCCAGAAATAACTAATTTGTAGGACAATGCATTTATCTAAACTAATTTGTAAACATGCTGCAAGAGACTTGCATTAAACCTGCATTTAAAGCCTTTAGAATGCAGCTCACCTAAGTTGAAGAAAAAGTACAGTCCTGAAATACTGCAGAACTTGTACATGGAATGATGCACAGTTTTAAGCACTTCATGTACATCAAGTCTAATTTTTACTTCTGCATGATAAATGTCTTTGATAATCAGAGTGGTAGGGGATAAATGTGAATGCACAAACATCTACCATTATTCCCCTGGTCTCAAAGAGATTTTAGATCAACGTGTTCAATACAGAGGCCTCCAGGGCAGCTATGTATGCAAATGTCAGTTGCTTGCCATCTTTCACATAGCTTTCTGGCTCACTTCCATGTCTTCCTTCAAGCCCAACATTATGTAAGACACACCATGCTGCTTTAACATACGCTGGTTGCCAGAATGCAATGTTTGTTTATTTTTGAAGAGAACACGCCACATTAGGTTTCACTCAAGTGGAACAATCAATAAATGAATGGCACTTCACATATCAGCAAGATGAACTTGTTGTAAACTCTGCATATCACAGCACAGCATGTTATTCCAGATATCAGAATTCAAATCAAAGGCAGCACCTTCAAAGTTCTACTAGGAAGACATAATGCAAGAGTCAATAAAAAGACCACACAGACACACATCGAAAGCATACCACCATCGTCTCAAAACAATTCCTGTGGGCTTTTCTAACCTATTGCAAAACTCACTCTGTGTGTCAGAATCCCAAACAGTGTTTAATATTCACCCATTACAAAGGATATAAACCACTATGTAAAGTAAAGAGATGATCAGGAATGCAATAACAGCAGAGAAGCAAAGCGGTCCTGACTACCAGAAAATGCAATATGCATAAAACAAACTGTGCAGATTTTTAAAGCCTATCAAATACTGAACAGTTAAGACCAGTCCGTTAAACACCAGAAACAATCTGAAGATAGCCACCCAAGCAGAAGCATTAAATACAATAAATGCACCAAAGCAAGACAAAATGTGGATTAGAAGAAGGCATCCCAGTCCAGGAAAAGATTAGCTAGATTTATAATTTTATTTTAACATCAAGAAATTGTTTCATGGACTGTAACCATATGGTAATACATGTATAAGTAGTGTCATACTAGCTTTTTTCTTTGGCACATTCCACAGCACTCTTTTCTGTGAAACATTAAAACGCTACAGCTACACTACATGTGATGAATTCCAATTCTGTTCTACCCCAAACCAATTCTCATTAGCACTGTGAAACCAGATGCACACCACACCCAGTGAAAACGACAAAGGTATAAAGTTGCATGGGAAAGACTCAAGACTACCACTCAAGTCAAGACTAACCAACTTCATAACTCATTTTTCCAATCCACCATTCAACTAGTGTCATTCACAAGAACAGATGGCTGGTTGGGGGGGGGGGATGAAAGAAAAAAAGAGGCTCAGCCATCTCCAGCAAAGTGTCAATATTACCAAAGCAGACCTAACTATACAAACACCCACATCATGCTATTAACAGAAATACTGGTGTGCCTCCATATCTGCAGAGGATCAGTTCCAGGGACTTCCCTGCAGATACAGAAACCGCAGATACAGAGTGTCCCTGAATCAATACCAGCCCATTAGCATTGTTTAAAATCTGCCGACAGCCTGAATGTTAACTTCCATTTAGTGGAACTTTCAGGAACTGGAAGTTAATTTCCACTTCCTATTAACCTTTGATTTATTCTCTTCAAGCACTCAGGCTGCTGGCAACTGACTCATGTAGCGCTGTAAGCTTGAATGATTATAGTAACTTATTAAAGCAAGAAACACCTTCAATGCTAATGGGTGCAGGGGTGGGGATGGATCCATGGATAACTGAATCCGTGGATACAGGGGCCCACTTGTACAAACACTGAGTTTTTCCTCCCCAGAAATTGTATATTAAATTCTTCCCCATCATATTTCCTGGATTTTAATATATCTACATTTATAAAGATTCTCAATGAGCTGCAACTCACATGAACCTTCCTTGCAGGTGAGTGAAGATTTAGAATAAAGATCTTTATTCTGGATTACATTCTGAGAAAATTACAGCTCAATCCTATGCATGTCTCCTCAGAAGTCCCAATGAGTTCAATGGAGCTTACTCCCTCCCAGATAAGTGTGTAAGGAACTGAGGCCTCAGTCATTACTAAGTCCCATTGAAATTAACACAGCTTACATTAGTCATGACTAACTTATTGATTTCAGTAGTGCTTCACCTTGTCAGGATTTGCTTACTTAGGATACAACCCACTGTATTGAAACAAAACTACCAGCATTCTACAATTAAGTATATGATTGATTTATGTAGCATTTTTACAAACAAAATTAACCACCCTATGTAAAAAGAAATATCAGAAAATAATTCAAGACCCTCACTTGTCTTCAAAACTGCAGCATCATGAAGAAGGAACTAGTCACTCCTGAAAAGAGCTTGGCTTTCCTGAAGTCAGGTGTGGATAACATGGCAGCAAATCCATAATGTTGAACCAAGTCCAGATTGCAATTTTTCCTGTGAACTTTCTATAGAAGATTATAACACT
The DNA here is from genome assembly GCF_035046505.1 of Tiliqua scincoides. Classification (NCBI taxonomy): domain Eukaryota; kingdom Metazoa; phylum Chordata; class Lepidosauria; order Squamata; family Scincidae; genus Tiliqua; species Tiliqua scincoides. The sequence goes on along the minus strand of NC_089830.1, from coordinate 18,906,896 downwards.
ATAATCAGTTACTAACAATACTGTAAATATGCTAATGCAGCTAAGCTTTTTTACTTTCTCAATTCAAAACTAATCCTGCAGTATAATATGGAAGGTTCTTGGAAAAGTTCACAACACACGAAAAAGAAACACTTAATACTTTCAGGAAGATTAAGAAGCACTGTAACCTTGATCTTTCAATATACAATGTACGTACTAAGAACAAAACAAGGTTCTCAATTGCTTCATCTATATATCAGTTTAAAGGATAAGACAAAATGCAGATTTCTCTGCAGAGCCAATAGCGTTATGAGAATGGCCGCATCAAGATTCTTTCATGGTTATTCTGCTAGAAGTATCTCATATTTCTCCTACTGTGGACCTTCAGAAAACACAGTTTAAAAATTTGGGAAAATCTTCATTCTACATATATCAACCTTTCCGTGGTCCCACAATGGACTAAAACTGCAGTCCCAAATCACATTAAATGTTCTTTCAAATCCAGATGGGATCTTGGTATCCACTGGGGTTCTGTTCCAGAAACTTCAGTGAATACTTAAATGAGTGGACACCGGGTCCACCTTTAAATGCCTTATAACAAGGCATTGATGCTAAATCGCATTCAGCAGGGTGAATAACTCCATTAAATTCAATTATTCACCCCATCTAGTGCCTGAATGCAGTATGCAAATACATTCTGGGGTGACAAGAAACCTGGAGGAGCAAGAAACCCAGAAGAGGGTCTTGAAAGCTTTCTTTAACCCTGAGAAGCTTGCAGTAGGTGTGTTTTAACAGTGCAAAGGTAGGAAATTGGATTTTGGCACTTTTTTCCTTGTTACAAGGCATTCAAAGGTAGACCCCAGTATCAGTGGTGAGTCAAACAGGTGGATGCCGAGGTCCCACCTCTATGCTTTCAAATCAAAATGACCAGAAATATTAATTATGTGTAACTATATAGACCATATCTCTGGAGAAACTATACAGGTTTTCTAGCTCAAATGTTAGCTTCCTATATGAATACTTTAACAGAGAAGCAGACACCCATGCATGAAAAATACATTCACGCAGACTGTCAAGAACAAGCAACACTCAAGAACTGCATCCATAAACATAAGCCTATGAACTGCACTAATCCGTGTGCAATTGTGAAATGTGTACAAGCTTTGTGACGAGGTAAGCATTAGTGCCAGGAAACTAACTGCGCCAGAATGATACACGGTCATTGTGCAAATGGAAACAATTAAAAAAGTTTACAGAAACCAGGGTTATTATTGCATGTTCTTTTAGTGACCAAAGCCAAAGAAGGACTTGTACTCAGTGGTGCTTACAAACACAAGACCTAAAAATATATCTGAAAAACACAATTTGTGCCAAGAATTTGGCTACCCACAAATTTTCTTCATTTTTTAAATTAAAATTCTAAAGGTAAAAAGATAAGGATTTCCCCTGCACAGTTGTGTCTGACTCTAGGGGGCGGTGCTCATCTCCAAGCTGAGGGAGCCAGCATTGTTCAAAGACATCTTCTGTGGTTATGTGGCCAGCATGACTAAATGCCAAAGCGTACTGAAAGCTATTACCTTCCCACTGAAGTGGTACCTATTTATCTACTTGCATTTACATGCTTTCGAACTGCTAAATTGGCAGGAGCTGAGGCAAGTAACAGGAGCTCACCCAGTTCCACAGTACCAGGGTCTCAAACTCCTGGGCTGCCAACAGTCCAGTGTCTTTAACCACTCAGACATGGCAACTCTTTTATTAGAATTCTACCTACTCTAAAAATGCTCATGGCATCTCTTTATTTTTGAATGTGTCAAGCTGTGACACTTTGGAACCAAACTCAGGATGAAAATACACAGGTACCAGGTATTCTTCCCCATTTTCTGCTCTGGCATTGCAACCACAAAGCAGGTTTAAGTCCAGCTGTAAGCTGGCAGCCCAATCCCATGCTCAACTTCCTACAAGTTTGTTTGCCAGCTCAGTCACTTCTTGATATTAATTACTTGACTTGATTGACTTAACTTGATTGTGACCTAAGGAAAGAAATTCCGCCCCAAGATAAACTCACCTCAGACTTCATTCTGTGCTTTGGAGGCACTGAGGACCTCCACAGCAAAAAACAGATTGAGGCTGCAATCCAAACCACACTTTCCTGAGAGTAAGTCCCATTGAACAAAATAGGATTTACTTCTGAGTAGACCTGGTTAGGACTGTGCCCTAAGAGACTGACCCTGCCACTTGTCCAGGTCTGGAACTCAGATCAGCGGTCTTATGTCTTTACACAATGCACTGGAAGTATTATGAAGAACAACATGTGTTTCTGAGACAAGCAGACTTCCTCCAAAACGCAGCATGAAATCAGAGACCAAACCCTGCCTTCATCTGAGCTCCAGGCTCAGCCTTTGAATTTGTATCACACTTTAGACATTCTGAAGCATAGCATAAAGACAAAGGCTGGGAGGTGTGTGCAAGGGGACACTGTTCTGAAGGCAACCTGTGGGGAGATGAAGAAGGGAATGTTGAAGAATTTCGTCTGTGTATGTATGTCACATAGTCCTGCTATTTGTTATGAGCCAAAGGGTGACTATATGCTATTTGTTCCAAGAAATCCTGCACTGGAATTAGTCTTCTGCACAAGAGTTATCACTATGTTTCTAAAGTGTAACTTTGCATTGGTGCCTGGTGGTGATCCACACATGATATGGATGTTAACTGACATCTCTCCCATATATATCACTGTCCACTTGGAATTACTGTAAAGATCTGCATGCTTCTGCTGCACCTACAGTTGCTTCAGTGCAGGTAGACTATCCATGTTTCTTGCACTAGTGCTGATGGGGCTTCTAGCTGTATTGCTACGAGGTGGGGATCAATATCTCATATGGCCACGTACAGCACAACTCCAAACACTTCTCCTTAAAAGCAAGCTTTACTGTGTTCAATTATTCCCAGTTACTGTATTCATACAAAGAATTATAGCCTCAAGTTTTCGCCCTAACCAGTTCAGTAACTTAATGTTACTTTAATGTATTCTATTTCTGCTTTTCAATTTTCTCCCAACTGCTACAATCTAGTAAAAACCTTATTACAAGTTATCCTAAAGCTCAATCAATTACGTTAAACCATAATTGTTTTAACAGTCAAAAAGATACAAACACATCTATTCTTAAAATGGATTTTTTAAAATTCCATTTTAATTCAATAATAGAAAAATCAGCAAAACAGATTTATTATTCCCACAAACAAACATATGCTCCAAAGCCAATGGAATTTTGAGGAAAAGAGATTTATAGGAAAGCGAACTTGCAGTTGGAACTACTGTACTGTATGCATATTGACAAATTTGTAAAACTACCAAAAGATGTAAAACACAGTGCTATTGATTATCATTTAATATAAATGATGCACTTATTTTAAGGGCAGAAAAGTATTCAACAAGGGGAATTTTTTTGTGGTGCTTTTACAAACTAATAGCATAGCTGCAAGCCTGTATAAAGACAACTGCCCATCTTTGCTCACTCACATCAAGATGACAAGAGTATCAGAAATAACCTGTTATTCTTAACCTCATAATGAAAGGAAGTCATATTTCCACAGGGCAGAGGCGCTATCTGAGCATCTCTTCAGGTACTAATACCAGCCCTCAAGCCACTTAACTAGAAAGTAATCTCTTCTACCTCAAAATTTCTCAGCCTTCAGAGGATTACATGCAACCACAAACTTTAATTTCTCCACAATAAACTCTACACTGTCTCTACCACTGTAAAATGGATAACCCACAATTGTGATTCTTCATAGGACAGAACTCAGGCATTATCACAATACATCAAAAGATGTGCTACACGCATACACAAACTGTGAAACAGTTCCTCCAGTGAACACATTGTAGAAATAAACTAACCTACAGACTTCATGACCAATGCTGCCACAGTAATCTCACAACTGTAGCATTGCTACAGTCAAGAAGTAATCCCAAGGAACCCTCACTATTTTTATTAACTAGAACCAACAGCTGTCAAACACAACAAGGATGTAGCATGAACCAGAACTTCCAATTCACTGCCCTCTTTTCCCTCCGCACACATCACCACTGTCAAATCAGATTATAATTTGACCCTCCCATTAAAAATGTAGAAAAAACCTTTGAAACAAGCCCAAATGAATTGCTGTTTCTGGAGAAGGGAAATTAACTAGCAAAAGAAACCCTGCTTAAAGCTTTAGGCGCACATCAAGACAGACACATGGGCCAACAAGGCTCCCCTTAAGTTTGGCAAACTTAATGGGGAATCACACCAGTAAAAGGTGGCAAATGATTTGTGTTTACTCAGAAATCAAAAGCCCCAGTGCGCTGAAAAGGGTTCACTCACAAGTGTGCATTGATACCGTAGCAACACAGTTTCATTCATTTGTGCATGTATCTTCATAAGGTAAGCACCCCACTACACTCCAACAAGCACTGACCCACAGGTAAGCATGCCTCGGATCTCCAACCAGACAGGCACGTATTTCCCCCCAAACATCACCAAACCCCAGTGCACAGGCAGCAGTAACCCCTATACACGGTGCTATCCTGTGAGTGCAACATGCATGTTTACTTAGAGCCCAATCCCATGAATGTCTACTCAGAAGTTAAGTCCCACTATATGGTCAATGGGGTTTCTCCCAGATAATTATGAATAGGACTGCAGCCTTGAATCTGAGGGCCAAATCCTAACCAACTTCTCAGCATGATGCAGCTCTGCCAACAGGACATGTGCTGCATCTTGTGGCGGGAGAGCAGACAAAGATCCTTCCTTGGGGATGCATTGGTGCTGGAGAGTTGGATAAGATTAGGCCCAGAGTCCCGTTATGTTGAATGGAACTTGAAAACAGGTATCAGCATGCACAGGGAGGACTACAGCCTAAACCTGCAACCCAATGCATACTTTTCCTCAGACTGGGCTGTACTGGGCCCCACTGAATTCAAATGGGGCTTACTTCTGAATAGACTGTGCATTAGGATTGGGTTGTTAAAGATCTGCCTTTGTGTGGCTTTTGGGGGGGGAGACAAAGGAGTTGAATTCTCCCACCCCCCAAACAAAAGACATCCCCATAAAAATGAACTGAAACCCAGCAGAAACCTGGTTCACTCGTATTCCAATCTGGTACAGATTCTGTTTTAAAAAAAATAACAGATTCACAGCCCAATCCTATTCCCGTCTACTAAGAAATAAGTCTCTTTAGATTCAATGGGGCTTACTCTCAGGAAAGCATGGATAGAATTGGGCTGTCAAGCTACAATCCTATCCACATTTACCTGGGAGTAAGCCCTGTTGACTATAATGGGACTTACATCTGAGTAGGCAAGCATGGGCTTGGGCTCTCTCAATCTGGTTTGGATTCAATTTTTAAAAAACCTGAACCCAATCCTGAGCATGTCTACTCGGAAGTAAGTCCCATTAATGTCAATAAAAGGTTTACTTGAGAGTAAGTAAGTGTGGACAGGATTGCAGTCTTGGAGCCCAATCCTGTGCATGCCTACTCAGAAATAGTCAATGGGCTTGCTCCAGGGTAAGTGAGATGGGAATGCAGCCTTGGAGCCCAATCCCATACAGGTCTACTTAGAAGCAAGTCCCATTAGAGTCAATGGGGTCTAATCCCAGGTAAATGTGGATAGGACTGCAGCCTTAGAACCCAATCCTCAGAAGCCAGTCCCATAAGTGTCAACGAGGTTTACTCCTGAGTAAGAGTGGATAGCATCGCACCCTCAAAACCCATTCCCATGCAGATCTACTCAGAAGTCAGTCCCACTGTAGCCAATGGGGCTTTCTCCCAGATGAGTGTGGGCAGGACTACAGCCTTGGAGTCCCATCCTGTGTATGCCTCTACTCAGAAGTAAGTTCCATTAGAGTCTTACTCTTTGGCTTACTCTTTGGTAGGTGCAGCCTCAGCTTACTCTGAGGCTTACTCTTTGGTAGGTGCAGCTAGGATTGCAGCCTTTGAGCCCCATCTTATGCAGGTCTACTCAGAAGCAAGCCCCATTACAGTCAATGGAGCTTACTCCTGGGTAAGCATGGACAAGACTGCACCCTCAGCTCCCTCCTAGGCAGGCCTACTCAAGAGTAAGTCCTGCTGCAGCCAATGGGGCTTCTCCTGGGCAGGTGTGCACAGGACTGCGCCCTCAGAACCCATCCTGTGCAGGTCTACTCAAGGGAGAGCCCCGCTGCAGTCGGAGGGCTTCCTCCTGGGCAAGCCTCGGAGCTCCTCCTGCGCAGGCCTCCTCAGGAGAGAACGGCCTTCTCGCGTGCAGGCGGGGCTGCCTAAAGGGGCCGGGCCTGCTGCGGGCGGGCGCCGAGCGTGCTGCGCGGACGGGGTCCGGACAGGCCCTGCCCCCGGCGGCCCGCGGCGCTCTGAGGCGGGCGAGCCGGCCGGCCCCCCTCGCGCCTTGCCTTGCCTTCCCCGCCCCCGCGCGGCCACAAGGGCGCCTGAGGGGGGCGGGGCGGCTCCTCCCCCCGCGCGGCCCGACGGAGACTCACCGGAGCGGGCCCTGCGCGGCGGCGGCGGCTGGAAATGGCGCGCGCTCCTCCTCCCTCCCCTCATGGGCGACGAGCGCGAACCCGGCGACGCGAGGGGTTTCCCGGAACCGTTTCCAGGGACTGAGGCGCGTCCCGACCAATGGCGGCGCGGCGTCCGGAGTGGCGGGCGGGACGACCTATCGCCGCGCGGGGGCGGGCCCGGGGCGGCCAATCGGAGGCCATGGCGCCCGGCCGGCCCGATCTGCCTGGGCCTGAGGAGGAGGCGGAGGGAGGGGCGGCCGCCATTGCGCGCGGGGCATACTGGGAGGCGCTCGCGAGGCGCTCAAAGGGTGCGCTTCCCGCCTTTTTCCTCAGTCGGCTGGCGGCGCGTCTCTTTGCAGTAGCTGAGAGCTCTCAGGGGGTTCTCGCTGCACGTGGGCTGGAGGGGAGCCCACGCCTGTGCAGGGCTACTCGGAAGTAAGCCCCGTTAGGGTCAATGGGATTACTCTTGAGTAAGGGTGGAGGAGAGGGTATCCTAAAGCCTATGCAGGTCTATGAAGAAGTAAGCCCCGTTAGAGTCAATGGGGTTACTCCTACATAAGGGGAGAGGGTGACAGCCTAAAGTCTATGCAGGTCTACTCAGAAGTAAGCCCCATTAGAGTAAATGGGTTTACTCCCAGGCAAGAAGAGAGGGTGGTAGCCTAAAGCCTATGCAGGTCTACTCAGAAGTAAGCCCCATTAGAGTCAGTGGAAGTCAGGGTGGAAGTCAGGATGGCAGCATAACTGGCCAAGCCTATGCAGGTCTACTTGGAAGTAAGTCAATTGAGCTTACTCCCAGGTATAAGTGTGGATTGGATAAGTGTGGGCCTTGGAGCCCAATACTACGTATGTCTACTGAGAAGACCCATTTTAGGCAATGGGGCTTGCTCCCAGATCAGGGTGGGGAAAGCATAGCGGCCTGACTGCCTAAGCCTATGCATGTCTACTCAGAAGTAGGTCCCATTATAGTCAATGGGGCTTACTCCCAGGTCAGAGTGGGGAGAGGATTGCAGCCTAACTGTTCAAGTCTGGGCATGTCTACTTGGACATAAGCCCCATTAGAGTCAATGGGGCTTACCCCCCCCATCAGGGTGAAGAGGGTGCTTCAAACCTATAACATCTAAAGCCTAGGTGTGTCTACTCAGAAGTAGGTCCCATTAGAGTCAATGGGACTTCTAGGTAAGCGTGAATAGGATTGGGCTGCACTTGGTGTAATGTGACTGTGATTGTTTTTCCTAATCTAGGGATGGCCACCCAACCCACAGCACGCCATGTGCCACTCTTTATTTGGAGCAGGGGTCGCCAACTCATGGTGTGGCACATGGGCACTTTAAGTGGCACATACAAAGTCACCATATGTTTTTGAAAAACACTTAAATAATGACAAAGAAAGCACCAGAGCATTTATGGTGTGCTTCATTTCTTTGCTACTCCTTGTACAGCACACTTCCAAGGTGCTAAGGGCCAAATCCTATCTGATTTCCCAGCTCCGATGCAACCATGCCAGTGGGGTATGCACTGCATCCTGTGGTGGTGAGGCAGTAATGGAGGCCTCCTCAAGGTAAGGGAATGTTTATTTCCTTACATAGGAGCTGCAGTGCACCTGCATTGATGATGGAAAGTTGGATAGGATTGGGCCCCATTGCTACAATGGGCACAGGGAGCCCACAGCTACTGCTTGATTTGCTGTTTGGAAAATGGGCCAAAGGACAGGAAAAGAATGATGGACGGGAATGTCAACAGGGTGGATGTTAAGAGATCTGCATTCTGCTAACTGGTGGGTCACTTGCTTACCCAAGAAGGCCTAGGGCAGGTTGTAGAAGGTGGCAGGGCTGAACTTGCAAGACTGCCAATGATATCAGCAAAGCCTAGGTGGCCCAGCTGGGCAGAGATACCACCTTTAAGAAAATAATCTGCAAAGAGATCTTTACTAAGATCATCTGAGAAGGTGGGTGGGCAGGCAGGCAGACGGCTGTGCTGTGCAAAAAGGCAATAAACACATTATATGGACCTTGAAACAAGATCTGCTGTGCCAGACTAAAGGTCCATGCAGGCCACCTCTCTGGCCTCATCAGCAGTCAACCAGGTGTTTTTGGAAAGCCCCAAATCTACATGCAGTGACATTGCCACATAGTGAAGTGGTAGAACTCTGAACCATTCTGTTTCAGACTGCAGAGGGGGAGTCATTCGTTTTTAACCCTTCCCCTATGCAAAACAAAACTCAGAACAAAGCTATCCCAAGTTGCAGATCTCTTGACTAAGGTATGCAACTTGTCCCTCAAAACGGCCACGGTGCCAGAAGATTGGAGGATAGCAAATGTCACGCCTATTTTTAAAAAGGGAAAGAGGGGGGACCCGGGAAACTATAGGCCGGTCAGCCTAACATCCATACCGGGTAAGATGGTGGAATGCCTCATCAAAGATAGGATCTCAAAACACATAGACGAACAGGCCTTGCTGAGGGAGAGTCAGCATGGCTTCTGTAAGGGTAAGTCTTGCCTCACGAACCTTATAGAATTCTTTGAAAAGGTCAACAGGCATGTGGATGCGGGAGAACCCGTGGACATTATATATCTGGACTTTCAGAAGGCGTTTGACACGGTCCCTCACCAAAGGCTACTGAAAAAACTCCACAATCAGGGAATTAGAGGACAGGTCCTCTCGTGGATTGAGAACTGGTTGGAGGCCAGGAAGCAGAAAGTGGGTGTCAATGGGCAATTTTCACAATGGAGAGAGGTGAAAAGCGGTGTGCCCCAAGGATCTGTCCTGGGACCGGTGCTTTTCAACCTCTTCATAAATGACCTGGAGACAGGGTTGAGCAGTGAAGTGGCTAAGTTTGCAGACGACACCAAACTTTTCCGAGTGGTGAAGACCAGAAGTGATTGTGAGGAGCTCCAGAAGGATCTCTCCAGACTGGCAGAATGGGCAGCAAAATGGCAGATGCGCTTCAATGTCAGTAAGTGTAAAGTCATGCACATTGGGGCAAAAAATCAAAACTTTAGATATAGGCTGATGGGTTCTGAGCTGTCTGTGACAGATCAGGAGAGAGATCTTGGGGTGGTGGTGGACAGGTCGATGAAAGTGTCGACCCAATGTGCGGTGGCAGTGAAGAAGGCCAATTCTATGCTTGGGATCATTAGGAAGGGTATTGAGAACAAAACGGTTAGTATTATAATGCCGTTGTACAAATCGATGGTAAGGCCACACCTGGAGTATTGTGTCCAGTTCTGGTCGCCGCATCTCAAAAAAGACATAGTGGAAATGGAAAAGGTGCAAAAGAGAGCGACTAAGATGATTACGGGGCTGTGGCACCTTCCTTATGAGGAAAGGCTACAGCGTTTGGGCCTCTTCAGCCTAGAAAAGAGACGCTTGAGGGGGGACATGATTGAGACATACAAAATTATGCAGGGGATGGACAGAGTGGATAGGGAGATGCTCTTTACACTCTCACATAATACCAGAACCAGGGGACATCCACTAAAATTGAGTGTTGGGCGGGTTAGGGCAGACAAAAGAAAATATTTCTTTACTAAGCGCGTGGTCGGTCTGTGGAACTCCTTGCCACAGGATGTGGTGCTGGCGTCTAGCCTAGACGCCTTTAAAAGGGGATTGGACAAGTTTCTGGAGGAAAAATCCATTATGGGGTACAAGCCATGATGTGTATGCGCAACCTCCTGATTTTAGGAATGGGTTAAGTCAGAATGCCAGATGTAGGGGAGAGCACCAGGATGAGGTCTCTTGTTATCTGGTGTGCTCCCTGGGCATTTGGTGGGCCGCTGTGAAATACAGGAAGCTGGACTAGATGGGCCTATGGCCTGATCCAGTGGGGCTGTTCTTATGTTCTTATGTAAATGTAGTATGGTGCTGCTCTGCTCAGCCCCTGCCACCTTCCAAAACCTGCCCCAAAACATTGCATCTCAGGAAGAAGGCTAGACCAGAATCCTCCTAAATCTTGCATCCTGTATAAAATTCTTCAAAAGCTACTTTCAGTATTAGTATGGAAACATGTGCTTAAGGCTGCAATCTGATGTACTTCTACCTCGGAATAAGCGTTGTCAAGCACAGAGGGACTTGCTCATGAGTAGTGTTATATCATAAACTTCATGGCTACCAAGAGCAGTGGTGGCCTCAAGAGTTTTCATGGGGGGGCTAGGGAATACATCACAGACAGTGGAAAAGAAAGAAGTGGAATTATCCTGTACCAAAAGCAATTTGAGCTGGGATCTATTTTGACATAGGTCTTTGTCTTTTGTTCCTCTTTTTCAGCATAAGCTGTCCTTTTGGATCCCTTGTGTTTAGGCAAGTCTTGGAAGTGCCTACTGTTCTGAGGAAAGGTAATTATCTGCCTCTTGTCCCTCATTTTCAGAAGTATCTCTTTGTAGAGTTACAGGGTGACCCCCCCCCCCCAAAAAAAAACAGAACACACAGATCTTTGAATAAAATGGTTAATTTTAATTTTTCTTCTTTTTTCTTTTGGGGTATACAAGTCAACTTTGTACATGAAATATTGGAACAATAATCTTCCCCAATATGTCTTGGTCAACCAAGGAAAAGACATTTTGCGTGAAGGCCTATTTAGCCAACAAATCATACACTGTAGTGCAAGCCAATTTTCGGAGAAAGTTTCAGTGTCGTCATGCTCCATCAAAAAGCAGAATTTTTGACTGGGTTCAGAAGTTCAGAGAGTATGGGACTGTGCAAAATCTTAATTCTAAAGGTCTGAGGGACACTTATTCTGGTCGGAGGGTGAGTGCTAGAACAGAAAGGAACATTGATGCTGTACAGGACTCAGTGGGGCGGAGCCCAAGGAAATCACTTCAATGACGCAGTCAAGAGCTGGGAATCTCTCGAGAGTCTTTGAGGCGTGTTCTAAAATCAGATCTTCATTTGTATCCTTACCAAATCCAAATAAAGCAAAAACTTACGGAGGCGGACATGGAAAAACGCGTAACCATGTGTGAATGGTTTTGTGACACAATCAAAGACAATCCAGACTTCTTGGATCATGTTTGGTTCTCTGACGAAGCGCACTTTCTGCTGTCAGGACACATTAATAGCAAAAACAATGTTTATTGGGCTACAGCTGCACCGGAGGATGTGTTACAGAGGCTGTTACACTCAACAAAGTGCACAGCATGGGTAGCAATTTCTAAAAATGGCATTATCGGTCCATATTGGTACGAAGATGGAAATGAGAGACCTCAAACGGTGAATACGGAGCGCTATGTGGCAGTGCTGAGGAAGTTTTGGGAATCACTGGGACAACGCAGAGGGATAGATCGAGATAAACAGTGGTTCCAGCAAGACGGGGCCACCCCACACACATCAAATGACTCCCTAGCCTGGTTGAGAGCGATTTCAGGAGAGACTGATCAGCAGGAAGTGGGCACCGCACTCACCGGACTTGAACCCCCCAGATTTTTATCTGTAGGGGTATCTCAAGGATAATGTGTACCAGAACAACCCTCAAACGATTGGTGAACTGAAAGCAGCAATCACAGCAAAAATCAGGCAAATCCCCAAAGAGGAATGTGTTCGAGTAGTTGACAATTTTGCACTACGTATGCAAGTTTGCCTCCAATGCCACGGAGCCCATTTGGATCATATTTTGGAAAGAACATGACTTTTATGCAAAGCGACCAAGATAACTGAAACTTTGGGGAATAATCATGCACAGATTGAAGTTTGAGTCCAGTAAGTTTCTTGAAATTTACTGGACCTTTGTAGGATTTAATAAAATTTTTATGGGTTCTGTTTTTTGGGGGTCACCCTGTATTATCTTTGCAGAGAAGTTTTTTTTAACATTGCTGTTTCTTTGTCCCCCTCAGTTATGGATAAAAAGAGAAGAAAAGTGGCCCATAAGTGCCGTGTATTTAATCGGAAAGGGGGCGCCCGGTCAGACAAAACGGAGAACATGTCTGTGATCCTGGCAAGTTACAAAGTGGCATATACTATGGCCAAAAATGGAAAGCCATTCACAGATGGGCCACTGATCAAAGAACTAGTGCTGGACATAGTGGAAGAGATAAACCCAGAAAAATTACATGTCTACAAACGGGTATGTCTTGCACCAAGCACTATTGAACGCAGAATTGAGGATATAGGATGCAATATTGTCAAACAGATTGCAGACAAAGCTAGAAATTTTCATCAGTACTCTCTCGCACTTGGTGAATCGACAGAGGTGTGTGACACATCACAGCTCCTGGTGTTCATCCGTGGTGTTGATGAGGATTTTAATGTAACACAAGAATTTGTATCTGTGCGTAGCATGTATGACACAGTAACAGGGGAAGACATCTTCCAAGAGCTAGAGAAGACTTTATTGGAGTACAAACTGGAGTGGAGTAAACTGAAATGTGTGACAATTGATAGAGGAAAGAATTTGTCTGGGGTGAAGAAAGATTTGATTGAACAAATCACAAAAGCTGCTGAGGTTGGTGGATTCTCAAAGCCCATGTTTCTGCACTGTACTATCTATCAACAAGAATTGTGTGGAAAATATTTTGATATGTCTTGTGTTCTAAAACCTGTTGTTTCTATAGTTAACTACATTCGATACAATGGGCTTCGCCATAGCCATTTCCGTGAATTCCTGGAAGAAACTGATTCTGAGTTCGTTATATATGAGTCTTATACAACAGGTCAGTTGCTTAGTTGTGAAAAGGTTCTGTCACGGTTCTTTGAACTCAGAGAGGTAATAAAATCCTTTCTCGAAGAGGAGAATCAACCTGAACCACTGTTGTCAAACACCGACTGGCTTTGGAAATTGGCACTTTTTGCAGACCTGGCAGGCCATATGAATCAGTTAAATCTGAAGTTCCAAGATGAGAGCAACTTGGTCACTGATGTATTCTTGTATGTCGGGGCATTCAAGGCGAAACTGCTCTTGTTTGAGAGAGAGTTGCAAGGTCAGAACTTGGATCACTTCCCCTGTACTGCGAAATTCCGTGAAGACAGTCGAGCAGAATTTCCTGCTTCGCTTGCCAAAGGCATCATCGGGGACCTGCAAAAGCAGTTTCACAAACAATTTTCTGACCTTGATGGAAAAAAAGATGAAATAGAGATGTTTCAAAATCCATTTGCCTGTGATGTTTACACACTCCCAGCTCCGTACCAATTGGAAATCATTGATCTGCAGTGTAGTAACAGGCTGAAATACATGCACAGGGAACAAAATCTGGTCCAGTTTTACAGATCTTTGACGCCTGAGCAGTTTCCAAACTTGAAGCAATTTGCCCGTGGCTACGTCTCCATGTTTGGCACGACGCAGCTCTGTGAGCAGACACTTTTGAACATGAAGTGTATAAAGGCAGAAGACAGAGATTTATCCGATGCAAATTTAAAGTCCATGCTAATGATTGGCTCATCAAGCTTTCAACCTCACTTCAGTGAAATATTGCAAGTGAAGCATCAGCTCCATATTTAGCATTAATCCTCTGTTTCATCTTTCATTGTATATGTCAAATTTCAAAGTTCTTGTGTGTTCTGATTCATACCATGCTGTGTGTTCTATATCATAGGTTAAGTATATAAGTTCAAAGTAAAACTTACTCATCTAATTTCTGTGTCAAGTGTATTTATTTATTTTCTGACCCTTAACACTGCCAGATATATGATGCAATCCTCATGCCAAAAAGTTTGGAGACCCCTGCAGTAGACCAGGGTTGGACAAACTTTCAACTTTAGGAATCCTGGACCTTTACAACTGTATAGAAGAGGGAATTGCAGCAGGTGCAACTTGTCATCTCTCTCAATGTATTTAAGTACTAAACTTGGAAAATATTATCTGCCATCTTCACACTTCTGTTTCTGGATAGAATGCAATTTGCATTGTAGTCATTTGTTGCCTTGCCCAGTACTGACCACAGGCTGGAAGGTCTTATTTGTGGTAACTTATTAGAAAATATTTTAGGGTTTTCCCATGAGAAAACTGCATCTATCTGTGTCTTTCTAAAGTTCCACCCCCCCCCCCATGCCTATTTAAATTTAGCCAAAACGACCATTGACAAAAAAAAGATTTCTGGGTTCTTGCTGAACTCCAGAGGTTTTCAGAGTTGTAAAACCTCAAAAAGAAAACCAAAAAAATGGCAGGCAAAAAGTTTCTAATAGTGAAATACTTTCAGGGGTGTCCAGCGTTAAGAGCATGGATGCCTAGTGATGCATCATTTGCTGCCCAGGGAAGGAAAGCATAGCACTTTATGGGTCATTTTGTGAATGAGTGATAAGGACAGATTGTTGGGGGGGGGGGAGAGATTTGAAAGTGAGAGCCAGGTTCATTCTAAACCTCAAGACAATCTTCCTATCCATGTGTATGGATAGGCTCCTCAGGTCAGGGAAAGTGAGAGTGGGGCAATCGCACCTCATCTCTGCTAAACTGGAAGCGGGGTGCAATCATTCCACTTTCCCTTCTGACAGGGCTGCAGGAACTGGGGTGCACCCTGCACTCCCTGCACCAGCCGTCCCTGGGTGTGGGTAGCCCTGCGCGAGCGCCTGCAGGGCTCCCCAGGTCAGGGAAAGTGGGAGTGGAGCGATGGTGCTCCGCTTCCGGTTTAGCGGAGGCAGAGCACGATCTCCCCATTCTCACTTTCCCTGACCTGGGGAGCCCTGCAGGCGCTCGCGCCCGGTTCCCCACATCCAGGGACGGCTGCTGCAGGGACTGGAGGGTGTACCCCAGTCCCTGCAGCCCTCTGAGTGACACGATCCTGGGGATCATGTCGCCGCCTTCCCCTGCTGCCTCCCCCTGCCCCTGCAAAGACTTACTGCGGGTTTCAAACTCCCTGAGAGTTTGAAAACTGCTGCCTTATGTCAATGCTTTCCAGCACTGGCATAGTGGTGCCAATGGGACATGTGCTGCATCCTGCAGTTGAGTGTCACGGAGGCCTCCTCAAAGTCAGAGGATGTTTGGTTCCCTTACCTCAGAGCTGCATTGCCCTTATGTCAGTGCCTGATGTAAGGGGTTAGGATTTCGCCCTCAGTTGTATTACTCTGGCTTGGATTATTAGAGCATCAGCAGCATCTACTCGAGTGTCCAAATTGATATTCTAAATATGGATCATGCAGTCTGATTTCATGCTGTACTTAAAGAAATTATTGAATCTTTATTTTAGTATGTCAAAAGCTGCATAGGATTGCAACCTTCACATATCACTTTTCCAAAGGAGTGCTTGCAACTGATGTCTGAAAACATGCTGGACACCTAATACATCCTTCTGCACAATGTGTTTACATTTATGTTGGTGACATAATCAAGGGAGTGTAGTTCCACTCCAAGGGTATGGAATGGATTCTGTAGGTCTAGCCCCCCCCCCAAAAAAAACAGTTTTAGGGCTTCTAGAAGCAATCATCAGGAATAGGTTCCATTATACGTATATTAAAGTATGTTTGAAATGGCATAACAATCCTAGCTTTGTTTATACTGGTGGCAGGCATGACAGTTACAATTCACTATTTGTTATGCTATCTTTCCATATCTCTTTGAAGTGTGCTTTCAGTCAAGCACATGTTGAAACCTGCCTCTTTCTGACATAACCCGTAAAACCGCTACTAGCAAGATGTTCTCAGAATAAACCATTCCTTGGAATGGATTTTGCTAAAATGGAGTTGGCAAAGTATGTGGTTCTTCTTACTGCACTGACATTTAGGACCAAATCCTATCCAGTTTTCCAGCACCAATACAGCTGCATTGGAGCCCCAAGGTAAGGGAATAAATGTTCCCTTAGCTTGAGGAGGCTTTGGTGGCTGTCCCCCCTGCAGGATGCACAGTTGCACCGGTGCTGGAAAGTGGATAGGATTGGGCCCTAACTCTCATTGAGGATTTTTTCCTCCAGGCTAGAGTGCTTGATCACTTTTTTGGCATCTCATGTCATAAGCATGGTCTGCTTCTGTGGAATGGAACCCCATATCCCATTAGTGCAAATTAAGTGAGAATGTGATGCAGGTAGTTGAGATTTTCACTGCTGGAGAGCTTGGTGCAAATTACTTGAAGAGTTTTTGGGAGTGGTCTAGATAGGAGTGAGCACTGCTTGCATGTAAGAAGTCTTGAAAGAAGGTCACAGTGAAAAGGCAGTGCCTGAGACCTTCAAATCAGCACACTTTGGTCCAGTCTTGAGGTACTAAGGGCCCAGTCTTATCCAATTTTCTAGTGCTGGTGCCGCTGTGCCAATGGGGTATTCACTGCTTCCTGTGATAGGGAATTTTGTACACCCACAAGCAAAGACACCATGATTACTGCAGCGTTCTTTCTAAAGTGGGTAGTCCAAAATATTAGTTACTTCTTTACATGCAAGAAAAGTGAATTTTGCTGCACAAAGTTTCCAAGTTATCGTGGTTAGGAAAGAATAAGAGATTTTGTCTTGGGGAATATGAAACTGGGCCCGATGGGATATTCAACTTTGTTCTTGGGATATGGTAAGGCAATGTTTCTCAACATTTGTCATCCACTGTACTACTTCACAGCGTTCACCTATTGGAAGTACCACTGGAAGTAACTGGCAATGACATCACTAGTTACTTCTGAGTTGGGAGGTCAGATGTGACATGACAAATACCAGTAAGAGGCTCAGGATGGACAGGAGGGCTGTTTCAAGTGTGGAAAAGTATGCTTTGTAGCTCTGCCCACTGAGCTGAGCCTTCTACTGTTTGCATTGTGTTTCTGGTCTGGCTGGAAGGTATCCAGGCATCCCATGAGTACCACCAGACTACCTCGAGTACCACTGGCAGTGCCCATACAACTGGTTGAGAAACACTGCTGTAAACGGTCTAGTGAATTTGGTCTGTCAGTTCTGCTGTTCTTGTGCCTGCACTGTTCCCATGTGCATCTTTACCATGGCATTCATACAGAAGCACATGTCTTCTGGTCACTGTCCCCTAATGAGAAAAGCAGAACTAAGACTGCCTTCTCCAGCTAGCTAAGTGGAGAAGAGGCACAAACATAGGCAGAAGATACATTGGCTTGGCCGTGCCAGCATCTTCAAGGTGCATGGTACGGGGTACCTAATCTCAGCACTGGTGCCAGGTTGCTAGAGGTCTTGAGGCAAAGCCCAGCACCTGGCTTCACATGGCGTCCCCTGGTAACAGTGGATGCAATTACTGCCACCAATACAAGGGAGTTCAGATGGGTCAGCTCTGCCTAGTGCCTGACCTCAATTGTTTGCAGTTAGTTGTTGTCCTTTACATCCAGCTTTTTAAGAACTTCGTGGATCTATAGGGCACTGTTTTCCCAAATGTATGCCTTATCCAAACTGCAGGTTTGCATGACTGCTGTCTTCTAGGCAGATGTAATTATTCTGGAAGAATGAGACAGCCCTTAGGCTCAGCCAAAGGACGTTTTCCTGTTCCAAAGGCAGGCCAGAGTGACACCTACAGGCTGAGGAGGTAACAAACCCACTGAAATCAAGTGTGGGTATCTGGCACGTTCCTATGTTGGCATCCTTTAGTCTCGGAAGACTATGGTATCGCGCTCTGAATGGTGGCTCTGGAACAGTGTCCTCCCCAGTACGCGAAGCCTGGGTAAAGTAGGTATGGAGGATAGGCTGTTACCCATGCAGCAAATCCCGCCTCTCCACGTCACTGAAATGGTCCAATGGAGACATGACAAATATCTTGTTATTGTGCTCCTTTTTCTACCTGCCCAGGCTTGGTACATCATCATGTACAAGCCCAATCCCAGGCAGGACTACTCAGAAGCAAGCCCCACTGTGCTCAATGGGGCCTGCTCCCAGGAAAGTGTACCTAGGATTGCAGCCTGAATACAAATCCAATCTTAGGCAGGGCTACTCATGAGTAAGTCCCACTGTGCTCAATGGGAGCCTACTACCAGGGTTGCAGCTTTAATACATGCTCAGTTCTAGGCAGGTCTACTCAGGAGCAAGTCCCACTGTGCTCAATGGGGGCCTGCTCCCAGGAAAGCGTATGCAGATTTGCAGCCCTATTGACCTAACCAGAGGTCCCCCAAGGATCTCTCTGATTGTCCCTGCTGCCTAGAGAGGTCACCCAATCAGCGCCTTTCAGCCTGACACCGGAAGTGGTGTGTGTGGTGGCGCTCTCGCGTGTCCACTCTATAGTTTCTCCTTTCCACGCCCGCTCGTGCCTCCTCCCCTCTATGGTTCCCCCTTTGTCCCCGGCCGTGACCTTTGCAGAGCAGCGCCAATTGGCGCGCCGGCCGTACGCCGCGCCTCTTCCTACCCGACCGGAAGCGCACGCCCCCGCGGCCTCACACCCACTCCAAGGGCAGACGGAGATGGCTGCAGTAGGGCTGGCGCTTCGTAGCGGCCTGCGAGGGGCCTTGGCGTGGCCGCAGCAGCAGCGAATGTGGAGCTCCGGCGGCGGCGACCAGGTAGTGCCGGGGCGGCCGGGGGGGGCCCGCACCCCCGGCAGCCCCTGACGCCTCTCTCCTTCCTTCCTTCCCCAGGGCGAGAGAGGCGGCGGCGCCGGCGCCATCCGCGAAGCCGGCGGCGCCTTCGGCAAGCGGCAGGCCGCCGAGGAGGAGCGCTACTTCAGGTACGGCCGCCTGCTTCCTCTGGGGCTGGGGCCTCTGGGCCTCGTCCCTCCCTCCCTCCAGAGCTGGCCCCTTCGCAAGCTCTGCACTCAGCGTGTGGTTCGCCTGTGGAACTCCCTGCCACGGGGTGTGGTGGCTGTGTGCGCTGGCTGCTTCTGCCTGTACACAGGGAGGGCACAGAGGTCTGGTCTGCCACAGGCCTTGGAGCCACTAGTGCCATACCTGTGGAACTCCTTGCCACAGGATGTGGTGCCTACATGGACCGGCTGCCACTCCCTTGAGTCTGGGAGGGGCACAGGGGTCTGATCTGCCACAGGCACAGGCCTTGGAGCCACAATGACACAGGCATTGTGTGTTTATTCTGTGGAACTCCCTGCCACAGGATGTGGTGGCTAGATGGGCTGGTTGCTACTGCCTCGAGACGGGGGGGGCGCAGAGGTCTGTGGCTGTTGGAGCCACAACTACACAGGCATTGTGCCATTAGTCTATGGAACTCCTTGCTGCAGGATGTGTTGGCTAGGTGGGCTGGCTGCTACTTCCTTGAAACTGAGAGGGGCACAGAGGTCTGAAGTGCCTTTGGAGCCACAATGGCACAGGCATTGTGTAATTAGTCTGTGGTGGTGGCTAGATGGGCTGGCTGTTGCTACCTTGAAACTAGGAGGGGCACAGGGATGTGATGTGCCATTGGAGCCAAGGTAATACAGGCATTGTCCCCTGCTAATTGGGTAAGAGGCACTTTTTCAAGTGGGTGCTCCTCTTTTCTTAGCAGGGGGAGAGTAACTGGCCCACCTCACCCCAGCAGTGTGTGTTCTAGTGGCTGTCTGCTGGTATTCTTTTGCATCTTTTTAGATTGTGAGCCCTTTTGGGACAGGGAGCCATTTAGTTATTTGATTTTTCTCTGTAAACCGCTTTGTGAACTTTTAATTGAAAAGCGGTATATAAATACTGTTAATAATAATAATAAAATTGTGTAATTAGTCTGTGGAACTCATTGCCAAAAGATATGTTGATGGGTGGGTGTGGCTAGATGGGTTTCCTGCCACTGCTTTGATACTGGGAGGGCCACGGGTCTGGTATGCCATTGAAGCTCTGCAGCTTAAAAAGCAGGGCAGGTGATGGAGGCAGTGGTGGATTTTCCTTTGCTGACTTCCTTTCATTGTATATTGTGGCCTTTTGAGTACTTGATAATTCACCTGTTCTTGCACCTCTAGGCAAATAGCGAAAATAAATGTATCCACCCTCTGATGGGTCTCTATTAGCAATAACAATAACAACAGTATTTATATACCGCTTTTCAATGGAAAGTTCACCTCTAGATGTGCCTTCCAGGCTGTGTTTAGCTTTGCGGTTGACAAATTGTGCAGGGCTGCTTTGAATAAACAGAAAATTAAAACCCATTTTTGCCCAGCATCAAATACACACATTTGTTCTCTGTTGCATATATGCAACATTGGGCAGAAATTATTTAAGTTCTGTGATAACCCTGCAGAAATGAACTAGGTTTTGCCACTCATTCTGAACTCCTGGTTGCGCTGAGCCAGTTACCCTTTTTAATTGAATGCTGCATTTAATTCCCATATTATGGTGATCCTTCTGCATGGAGCACAGTATGTAGTCAGAAGGCCACAGCTAGCAGCATTGCAGATCTCTGGTGGTTGTGCCAAGGGTTTTATGGCTAAGTGGTGGGGAGATTATTCTTTGTAATTCACTACTCCTTGCAAGTTGCCTTTAGCCAAGATGTGAGAGATGAATTGCAGCAATGTCCTGTTTAACTACCATACCATTGCAGGAAGAAAGAGCACGAACTCATGAAAGAACTGAAAAAACACCACCATGATGAAATTGAGCACCACAAAAAAGAAATTGAACGCCTGCAGAAGGAGATTGAACGTCATAAGTTCAAGATCAAGAAGCTTGATGACGACTAAACAGCTGCTGTCTTTGGTGTGTCATACATCTGGCATTGCTTTAAAAAGACGGAAGCTGGCCAGCATAATCTTGCTCTTAACACAGTGTGGAAATCGTGAAATAAATGGTTCAGTGGCTTTTGTAGTCAGTGTCTTGATTATAACCTAATTGAATATCTCTCCTTACTTTTATTTCACTATATGTTTTTGAATGGTTGTTTCTCAGTGTGCTAAATGTTTTGTCAAGTCTCCAGTTACAGCGTGGCTTAGGCAAGGGTGAAATCGGGTTGGTCACTGGCTGAGGGCCCATACCCATCAGAGGATTCATCTTGCCTGAACCTCTTAATACTGGTTACAGTCATATCACCATCAGGAGGTGGCTTTAGGGTACCTAAAGGAGGTCTGGTCTAGAGGGTAGAGCCTCCATTTGCCTGAAGATTAACATCCACAAGGTCGCCAGTTCGAGGCCACCGGCACCGTGCGACCTTGAAGCAGCTGGCAAGCTGCAGCTGAGCTGTTCCATCTGCTCGGAGCTTGGGAGGATGGAGGCCAGAATGTTAAACCAGATCGGAGTGTAACACCTTGAATGTAGTGGTTCTTGAAAGAAAGAACCTTCTTTCAATTTGTAAAAATCCCTGCGTGGATTTAGTAAGCCTGCCTATGTAAACCGCCTTGAATAAAGTCTTGAATAAAGACCAAGAAAGGCGGTATATAAATACTGTATATTATATTATTATTAGGGTAACCCTATGGAACCCAGCACAGGGCTTTGCCCCAGGGCCTCCAGCACTGAACCAATATCTCTTCCTATTAGGTTTGTGCCTCTTTCCCCTTAGTTGTTCAGAGAAAACAACATTGTTTCTGCCTTTTTCATTGGGGCAGTGTTTCTCAAACTTTGAGGGAGCTTTACTCCCTCAGTAAGTCCTTGCGGGGGAGGGGCTAGGGCAGTGACATGATCTCCAGGATCACCTCACTAAGGGGAGCGAGGGGGGTACTTTGCATTTACTTTGAACTAGGTAGGGCTGCAGGAGGTGTGGGGAGCCCTGCACAGCCCTCCGCAGCGCTCCCTGAGGTTTGGAATCTTGTGAAGGGGGGTGCTAAGCACCTCCTGCAAAATGGAAGTGCTTTGTGCCCGCTTTTACTGAAGATTCCAAGCTTCACGGAGGGCTGCACAGGGCTCTCCCTGCTCCTGCAGCCTCCAGTAGCCCTACCTAGTTCAGTGCAAAGTGCTCCCCTTAGCAACAAGATCCTGGGGATCACTTTGCTGCTGCCCCTTAAAGGGATTGGGGAAGCATTACACAAACTGGTGGGTCGCAACCCACCAGTTTGAGAACCACTGCATTAGGGAATAGCGACAAGAAGTCATTTGCTTTTATCTTCATACAGTCATAAAGCTGCAGATTGGAACTGTATGAGGACAAGAGCATCAGGACTAACAGGGAAGATGCACTGGCTTTTTATCTCCTATGGTAGCCCCAAACAACATACAGGTAGAATATTTTAAGCTCCGTTTCACATTCCGAACAGAACACTTTCATAATCATGTACAGAGGTACATTAACTATTTTGGAGTACCTGAAGAACTTTCCAGTAATCAGGATGTTTTCGGTTACATGCGTGCCAAATTGTAAATATATCGGTTTACCAGTTTGCATCTTGCCTTTCAGGCAAACACTTTTTAAAGGAAGTATACAGAACAAAGTATACAGAACAAGAAAGCCAAGTAAAGCAATAACCAAGACAGAAAAATGGGTGACCTGCAACAACAATATTACCTAAATGTGTTTCAACCTGCTTTCAGTGACACTACATTACTAGAGTTCTGCAGCTTATTAGAAAGGGAGGAGTCCAATGCACAAATTATGGAAAGGCATTCTATAGCTTCAGGGCAGCAATGTGGTGCTAATTGTGCCTTTAACTGACTGGGTCAAGTCTGCACAAGTGTGATTATTAATACATATTAGTTCTGAAAAAGGGTGGTTGTTTTTAGGTAATGCCCTTGCAGGAGTATCACACGCATTTTCTTGCACTTCCTGATAGTAGAATGTCTCAGAAAGCATCACCCACGTATCTGTGGGTAGTACTTAAGATAACAGTTTGTTAAAAATGGATTCCTCTTTTAAGGGTGATGTCTTTTAAATTCAGTTGGAATTATTTCACTCAACCTGGCATTGTCCTGGATTCTCTAGTGGCAGTGGTTGTCAGGACTGTCTGTCACCAACTTTGGGTGGTTTGCCAGCTACAGCCCTGCCTGGGAAAGTCCGACCAAAGGTATGCATGCATTGATCATACCTGGCTAAGCTACTGGCATTGTAAATTGGGTTCCATCTGAAAATGGTTGGGAGGCTTCAATTGAACAATGCCAGATTACAGAGGGGCAAATGCATAGGGGCACATACCACCTGTTCTGCACTATCTATGCCAATTACCACTTTGCTTCCTGGCCTGATTCATTGTGCTCATGTGGATCTTTAATGCTCTTAATGGTCTGGGACCAAGCTCCCTGAAGAATTGCCTTCTGGATCAACCTGCTTGGTTCCTGCAGTCAGTATCTGAGGTCCTAATTGCCTTGCTTGCCAGCCTCTAACAGATTTGAGTGGTGAATACCAGAGAGGGGGCGTGTAACAGCGCAAGATGCTGCTTTGGGAGGCACACAAGGCTTGGACCTTGTTGCCTGAGGGAGTGCAAAGAGCACTGAAGGAGTTAAAAGTGGGAACTGGAGCAGCGAGGAGCAGAGCAAGGAAAGAGACTCATTCAAAGGATTGATGCAGGGAGCTGAGCGGAAGCAGGACGGAGTGAGGTCTAGAGAAAGTGTTCCTCCCCGGCCAGCTTTCTCCAAGCTTTATTGAGTCTCAAAACACATGAGGCAATACAGTGCAATACGGAAAGTTACTGAAGGTTTCTAAGATTACACTAGTTACAACTGGCTGAGACTGACTGACCCTAGCTAACCGCAATACATTCCTAAATATGATAACTTCTTCATAATATCCTGTTATCTACAACGCTGGGCTTCAGAGAGTCAGCATAATTCTAAGGCTAGCAAAGTGTGCTTTGCATACATAGCAGATGTGTGTGCTATATTGCCAAATATGCCAAAGCATCCCAGTGCCTGTGCATAATTACCACGGGGTGGGGGGGGCTTTTTTGGTTGTGGACCTGCAGCTGTGGAACTCTATGCCTAAAATAGGTCTCCGTAGGGGTCCCCCTTTGCTGCTTGGAAGAACTAAAACTATTTTGAAAGGCCTTCCATTGTTCTCATTGGTTTTTATCCATGCTGGCTTTATGATGAGTTTACTGCTGCTGTTCTAGATAATAGACACTGTTTCAATTGTGATCTTGTGTCTTTATTTGCAAGAGCAGTGACCTAGAAAGCTGGTAAACAATAAAATAAATTACCATTGCAACTGATAGAAAGCATTATGTTCAAAATAGTCAATCAGGCAGGGCCTAGGAGAGAGGGTTAAAGGGGGTAATTTGTACCCAGGCCCAGGGTCCAAAGGGGGGCCCAGGAGCCAAAGGAGGGGGCCCAGAAATTTCCTGGGATGTTATGTTTTCCTATCTACTCAGACTTGTTGCCTGCACAGGATGCTGGGGACGCTACTGATGCCACATGGGTTGGTAGACCTGGGCTCCAAAGACTTTTCCAGCTGTCTTTACCCTCTCCCTACTCTGTTTTGCCCCTCCCTGCCCCTATTCTGCTTGCCTGTCACCACTCTCCCCTGCTCTGTTTCACCCCTCCCTCTTTGCAAAGGGACCCAAAAGAAACTTTGTACCCCCCTGATAAAATTCCTCTCAGAGGCCCTGCAATCAGGTTGTGACCCACCAGTGTGTCCTGGCCCACAGTTTAGGAACCAGTGGGCTAGCTAGAATTGGATCTGAGACTCTCTAGGCCACAACTCTACTCCCTCTTCTGTTTGATCCCTCCCCTCCTTCCTTTTCCAGTTCAGGGACAGGAAGGAGCAGAGGATGGCACATCACACAAGTAGCAGGGACAGCATACGACCCAACACCCCAGCAGCCAGGAGGTCTCAGGCCAACCCTGCAGAGAGAGAGAGAGAGGTTGGAACCAGAAGCTCCCAACCTTTGCAGCGCCTCCACCAGGCACAGCAAATGACCATTTGCACCCAGACTCTGGCTTCAGTACAAGGCAGATTCACAGCCCAATCCTGTGTGTGTCTACTCAGAAGTAAGCCCCATTGTGTTCAATGGGGCTTACTCCCAGGAAAGTGTGGATAGCACTGCAACCTAACCTGATCCTATTTGTGTCTACTCGGAAGTAAGTCCCATTATAGTCAATGGGGTTTACTCCCACGTAAGTGTGGATAGGACTATAGCCGAACAACCCACTCCTGTGTGTCTACTCAGAAGTAAGTCCCCTTGTGTTCAATGGGGCTTACTCCCAGGAAAGTAGCTAGGACTGCACCCTTAACCCACGTGGGGCGCTTAGGGAATGGAGCCCCATCAGTGTTGCTGGCCCTTTAAGAAGCCCCGCCGCTTTTCTTCCTCTCGCCTTTCCCCGCCCGGTGGGGGGCGCGACGTTACAAGCAAGCAAGCCTGAGTCACGTGGCCGGCGAAGGGCCCGGGTCACGTGCCGCGGGCGCGCAGCGTCACGTGGTGCAAAGATGGCGGCCACGGGGGAGCGAGAGGCGGGCGTCGGCGCTGAAGAGGCGTTTCTCACCTTCTATACGGAGGTAGGCCGGCTCGGCCCCTGGCCTGCCCCGCGCCCCCTCCCGCCGCAGGCGCTGCCCTGGTGAGACCGACCGGGGGGCTTGGCTGCCACCGCCTCCAGGGCTGGGCCCTCCGGCTGGGGCAAGACACCCGCCTGGGCTGCCTGCCTTCTACTGGGCCCGGGACGGGGTCGCCCGGCCCGGCCCGGCCCCGAGCGCTCTTTACCCTGCGTGGAATTGGACTGTGGAACTCCCCGCCAGAAGATGGGGGGTGCCACCCGATGTGGTGGAGGTTCGCTGTGGAATTCCCTGCCACTGCATGCGGTGGTGGCGCTTCCTGTGTTGAGGGCTAGTCTGTAGAACTCCCCACCACAAGGTGTGCTTGTAGCTCCCAGTGTGGTGAAGATCAGTCCATGGAACCCCCTGCCACAGGATGTGGTGGCTGCTCCCAATGTGGTGAAGATCAGTCCATGGAACTCCCTGCCACAGGATGTGGTGGTGGCACCCAATGTGGTGAGGGTTAGTCTGCGGGACTCCTTGCCACAAGATGTGGCAATGGCACCTGATGGGGTGCGGGTTAGTCTACAGAACTCACCACCACCAGATGCTATTTTTGCTTTCACATGTCAGGTTTCATGGTGACTTGTTCTGCGTCCTCTAATAAGAATATTTGATTACTGTGAACAGTGGTGGGAGGGCATCAGGTGAGGCAGGGAGTGGGCAGTGATGGAGTGGGGTGGGCAGATAGGGTCCTGCGAGGGGAGAGGGATCGACAGTGGGGTCCCCAGTCTCATACTTGATTGATTGGGGCTGTGGCATGAAAAGTCATTGAAGACAACCAGTTCATAATGCTGGTTGATCATCCTGTATCTGAACTGTTTGGGACAGGAAGGTGTCTGGATTTTGGATTTGTCTGGATTTTGGAATAGTTGTATAAATATAATGAGAAATGCTTCCTCTTGCTCTTTTTGCTGTTACATTTATGGGTGTCTGCTGGCTTCTGAAATTTTTCAACCATGTCTGTACAGGTGCACCCCACAGAACAGAGAAGAGAACTTAATAGCTTGTACTATAAGCAGGAATGAGCACAGGACCTTCTAATGATCACATTACAGAAAATTTTTTTTAAAAAGTCTTAGATAAAAATGTCTGGATTTTTCAACAGTCTCGATTTTGGGATGGTGAGATAAGGGGATATCTACCTCTAATGAGTAAACATGATCTGGCTTCCAGTGTTTTTGGCCAACAAAAGTGCTGCCACTGCACAAAGAAAGTGGTTGAGGGCTTACTTTATTTTTAAAGTGAACACTAAGAGTTCAGAGAAGAGTTCATTTGTTAGTAGGGTCACTGGGGGATGTGAGCCCCTGCTGTCAGTGTGGTGTGCCTTGTCAATTGCCAAAAAACTGATGGTGAGCCTTGACAATTTTAGTGCCTTGTCAGTGTGGCATGAGATGTAAAAGGTTGAAAATCACTGGTATAGATCAGGGGTCTCCAAACTTCTTGGCCAGAGGGCCACATCAAATATCTGGCATGGAGGGCTGGAAAAAAAATTTAAATATAAAATTTAAATAAATAAATTATTAGAGATTGAATTTAGGTGAGTGAATAAATGAATGAATGGGCTCATTCATTCTACCTCTCTGGCCCTCTGAACACCCTTCAGGCAGTATCAGAGCACAGTTCTGGTCATGTTCAGTTGAGTGGACCAGAGGCTTTCAAGGGACAAGAGGTTGGCCGTGGGCTGGAAAGAGGCTTGCTGCGGGCTGCATCTGGCCCCTGGGCCAGGGTTTGGAGACCCCTGGTACAGATGATGGTTGCATGATAATATATGTTATACACACACACAGCAAGCTTAACATGTTGTGATATTCTGTAACACTCTTGAACTTGTTTTGCCTTCTTAAAGGCTTTTTGAGGAAGACTAGCAAACACCTGTTGGTTAAGAGAAAATCGACAAATTGCATTTAAATTTAGTCTGCCTCTAATGCCTTGGGCTTGCTTACATATTACAGAATTTATCCATGTATGGCTTCTTGAAAATCTGCATGTTAATTAGAATGTGTGGTGTTCGTAAATACTGTAGTTTTTGGCAGGCAGACACATAGGGACACTGTGGTTGTCTGGCTTCTGATGTATATGCCACAAAAACAAGGTAGGATAGGAGTTAGACTAGGCGCACCTGTTTGTTTCCATGCAAAATTCCAATTGCTGATCCTTTAAAGCCCTTTATGGTCTTTAAGGTTGAATCAAGACCATACCCAGGCCATCCAGAATTTGTAGATCCCAAGCCATTTGTATAAAACAGAAGTTGCACTGTAGCCAGCACTGTTACCTAAGGTATAGCAGAGAGCTCGTTGATGATGTGATGACATCATTGCTGAATGTCTGGAAGCAGAGTTACAGAAGGGGTCCACCCACCAGAATGTAGCCCTTACAAGGAACAGTGGAGCTTTCTGGACAAAACCAATGTGGTGAAGCAATTCAAGTATTGGATTAGGACTGGTGAGGCCCAAGTTCAAATCCCCTGCTCAACTGTGAACAAGGTTGAACCTTGGGTGACTGTGGTGACTGTGGACAAGGTTGCACACTCAGACTAACTTATTTTATAGGATTGTTGTGAGGATAAAATACAGGGAGAAATCTTGTATGCCTCTTTCTTGTAGAAAGGGTGAGACAGAAAATAACTCTTTAAAAAAAAAGTCTGTATGTACCGTTGATGCGCATTGCTATAAATGTGCAGGTTTCCTGCACTTCCTCCATAAAGTGCCTTCCTTTGGAGGACTGTCAGGCAAGGTGGTCTTGGATCCAAACAGATATTTGAACTTGGATCCAAGGTTACCAGTATACACTGGGGCTTAGTCTACATGTGAGATAACAGTGGTCTTTGTCCAAGGGACTGATCCCCACCAGCCTGTTAGCTTCAGCAGTGCTGCAGCAGCTACTGCTGCCACAGTACTCATTGCTTTAATAATAAACATTAAAAGTTTCAGAATATTGAATTTTGTGCCTTCTGCTTTTTCCTAGTAGATCATAGAATAAACATGGATCTTGATGACTCACACTTGAGATTCCCAGAGATGTGACATGCCAGAAGGCTCATAATTGGATTGGATGGTGCTGCTCAGCTGGTTACTTCAGCGTCAGCACCTTCAAAGACGTAGCTGGGCCTTGCTGTTGAGTTCTGAAGTTGCCCTCCCTGTGTAACTACATACATACATATGACCTTTATTGGCATAGATAAATGAAATGTAATTAAAAAACACAACAGACAAAAAAAACAGTCATAATCATCCATTACCCCCCCACCTCCATAAAGTAACACAGGACCCAGAAGTCTGTCGTCATGCAATTTACTAACATGTTTCTCTATTATTTATGGTTCCTGTTCCTGCAGGTGAAGCAAATTGAAAAGCGAGACTCAGTCTTAACTTCAAAAAATCAGATTGAGAGGCTTACGAGGCCGGGAGCATCCTATTTCAACTTGAATCCCTTTGAGGTGAGCCCAAGAGTGTCCTCAGTTATTGTCCCTCCTGTGATTTCTGGCTATTTGCTTGTGAGTCAACATGCATCCAGGTTTGGTGATGGTTGTATGTTTGTACCCTAAGGGCCAAATCCTATCCAATTTTCCAGTGTCGGTGCTGCTGTGCCAATGGGACGTGTGCTGCATCCTGTGGTGGGGAGGCAATCACAGAGGCCTCCTCAAGGTAAGGGAACATTTGTTTCCTTACCTTGGGACTGCATTGCGGCTACACCAGTGCTGGAAAGTTGGATAGGGTTGGGCCCTAAATCCCCTACTTAAGTGCAGGTTTGGTTCTAAGCATCTGTACCTAAGTTGAACCATCCTTAAGTTGAAACTTCTGGTTCTTGCTTGTCCAGCACTGTTGTCTCTGTCCAAAAGCACCATTGAAGGATGTATATAGTGACTTGTGCCACAACACTATCTGTTGGAGTGCTGCATCAGTTAGGCAGTTACCAGGAAGCGGCTTATAATTTTGCTGCTTTTTGGTCTCTTCCAGGTATTGCAGTTGGATCCTGAAGTTACAGATGAAGAGATAAAGAAGAGATTTCGTCAGGTAGGGAGCTCTGATACTGCTGCTGACTTAATAGCGGGAAGAGGCTTAGAACAGATTATTGTGACTGGTTGTGGGTAGAGGAAAATGCTTCTTGCTGAAGGGCAGTGGTAATGTCAAGGAACGAGAGTTGGCATTTGTAAGGAAGCAACAGCAGCTGTGATGTTGGGTGTGAGCTGCTCTTAAAAGAGAGTGAATTTTGTTTTCCCAATGCATTGCTAATGCACGATAAAACTACATTTCAGCTAAGTTTCATTTTGTGCCTTGCTAATGAAAAGCTGGTGTGGATGTTCATAGCTGCATGCCTGACCATAGTGCTCAGTGCTTATTTGCTAGGTGGAATTCACACAGCCCAAGATGGAGTCTTGTCATCACTTGGGTGGATGATAAGGGCAGGGGCCAGAGGCTATCAGCCATGGGGGTGGAGATGGGCAAGAACCTCTATCGCATACTCTGCCTTCCCAACCACAGAAAGCTTTGTTCAGACCCTGAGATTTCACCAGAGACTGAATATCTTCCCACCTTAGTAAGTTTCTTTTTCTCCATGCAGTCTGGAAACTTTTGTTTAACGCTGAGAGTTTCCAAATGCCAAATTGTGCACTAGATAGTACATTCTCATCTTGCTTAATGGCATTGAAAGTGTGTGCACAGAAACTGTAAGGCCCTGTGTATTTTTTTCCCCAGTTCGAATAAACCTCACAGATAGTCAAGGTTTGACTTGACTGTTTGTTAAAGCACACAGCATGTTGATCTGTTGAGCATCAGCTGTTGAAAAGGGTTTTGTTTGAATGTGTTCACAGACTGGAGGAAGCTGGTTGGCTGAGAAGCCAAATTTGGGGGTACGGCTTACCCTAGATAGGTAGTTCACTATGAATCCTCTGTGTTTTATTAATAAACCACAGAGAGAAGAAGATGAACATCCATGTATGAGGGTACTTGTAGACAGCAATGTACCTTTCAATGAACATCAATTTGTGCTTTGATTATATTTTGCAGTTATCTATATTGGTCCATCCTGACAAAAATCAAGATGATTCTGAGAGAGCCCAGAAAGCATTTGAAGGTATCTCCATGGCTTTTCTTGTTTCAGGCTCCAGTTGCTATAATTGCAGCAGTTCATTCAACTGGTTTTTAGTGTTAGAGCTAGATGCAGCTGCTCTCTGGAATGTCTAAATGTGATTAGGGGTTTTGGTTTTCAAGCTTTGTTTATTTAACTAAAGATTTAAGTTCAATAAATAAGAGTACAGTACATCAAATTAGGTGAATGTACTGGTAGAAATATTTGGTTTTTCAGCTGTCGACAAAGCATACAAGCTGTTGTTGGAACAGGAACAAAAGAAGAGGGCCTTGGACGTGATACAGGCTGGGAAGGAATATGTGGAGCACATTGTAAGTACTGTGTACTGTTGAACAACCAGTCTGTAATCAGATGGACGGGATCAAGTTATTGGTACCTAGAAAGAGGCTCTGACTATTGGCAGTATTGAGTCATAGTGTCTGCTCACAATAGTTCAAGTTGTACCAGAGCTTTCCCACATATTTTTGTTCAGCCATGATTTTAATAAAGGTTTATCATGGCCATGCACAGAATTGCATTTTCCAAAATGTTTTGGGGGACATGTGCACCAAATTTAGCTTTTGGTATCTGTCTCTGTTAATTAAATAAGCTTGAAACTGGGTGAATGTTACAGTAATTTATTTTGCATGTTTGATTTATTGCAGATCCTTTGCTCTTGTACAGAAGTTCCACAGATGATATTTTTAGACTAAAGTTGGAAAAACCGTTTTCCTTAAAACTGTGCTGGGGAAAACTGAAACGGAGAGTTTAAAACCAGTTTCACTTTTATTTGATTTTCTAATCTATAGCATCCTAGAGAAATATTTGATATGGATTAAATGAACCCACTTGTGCATCCTCTGCTAACCTTAGTGCTTCAGTTTGGCCATCCAGATAGCATTTGCTTACATAATAAATTGGAAGCATGTCAACATAGTTGGCTTTCAATTCAGCAGCAGGAAAGTAAACTGATGCCTAAGCTGCCTTGCTGCTATCCACCCATCCCACTGCCCTTTGAGTACATGGAGAGTAAAGGGCCTTACACAGGAACAGGGTTATAATTCTAGTTTTCCATTCTCCCTGGCCCTAGATATGTTTTGAACTGGTCCCAAAGGTAAAGATGTCCTTGTACCAGGGGAGGGTGCTGTTAGGTGCGACACTGAAATAATAAGAGAGCCCTTCTGGAGTATTGCAAAGTTGGAAAGTAAGGTTTGTTAAGCAATTGGGAATTTGGAGTTGGTCTTGTCCTCTTCCCATGAAAATTGTGTTGTATTTTCAATAATTAAAAAAATGGAAAATTTTGAGGGAAGTAAAATTAAAACTTGCTTGCTTTGAATACTGTGCATGGGCCCCAAGTTATGTTGTCATACGATAATGGCGCATATACTTCTACCACTTTGAGAATTTTATATTGATGTATTTTAAAATGTTCATACTGTATATGGAGAAAGGAGCAGTCATGGAGTTCTGATCAGTCTTTTATCCAGAAGAACTGGATTTCTTTTGTTCTTTTTAAATGTTTATTTGTATTTTATCTTGCTTTGTATTTTAATCTCGATTGTTAGCCGCCTTGGGTGCCCTTTGGGGAGAAAGGCGGAATAGAAATAAATAAAAAAAATATTAAGCTGCAAATCTGATCTCTTTAGAGAGCTCAGCTCATTGCACATAACTTACTGTGTAAATTTCTTGCATATGCTTCAAACATTTTAGACCTGAATATTTATATACTAATGACTAGGCAGATTGGACCTAGAGTTCTGTTCATTGTTCATTCCAATAGTGTGTGTGTTGGCTGATCCCATGGCACTGTTTGGAATAGGTTTGGTATGATTCTGAGGAATAGCTACAAATTCAAATGCAGTGAGACTTCTATATTCCTTACCTACGGTACCATTTTAGGTGAAAGAGAAAAAGAAACAGTTGAAGAAAGAAGGCAAGCCAACCAATGTAGAAGAGGATGATCCAGAAGTGGTAAGTTAACTTGCAGGAAATGCATGATTTGCAGCTTGGGTGTGCAAGCTGCAAATGTACCCCCATTTCCTTGTGGTATGGAAGCAAATTAATATTTTTGTTAAGTCTTTGGTTTAAAAATTTTTGGCATTTATGGGTGGTAGGCAAAGTACAGGCAGATATCAATCTTTCCTGCTTCCCTGAATTCCTTTGGGTTTTCTTTGTTTTGTTTGATTTTTTTGCTGTGATTTGTGTGAGTTCACAGTTTTAGTTGTCATCCCTGAACCTTGTACTCCTCATACTGCTGTACAATTATGAGATTTTGTATGGAAATGTGAAAGACTTCTCTGGGACATGATAGTGGCGTGATGGCTTAGTAGCAGAAAGACAAATAGCTTTGCGTCCCAGCCTATGATATTTTCAGCTACCATATGCCGTGCTGTCACTTTGCTATGTAAGCACCCTGGGGAGTGGGGAGAGGAATTCACCTGTCCCTTTGTACCTGTTTAGGCCTAGAGAAGTAAGACTGTGGAACTGAAAGGGTAAGCTGCATCAGTACCTTGGCATATGCTCTAAACTTGCTTTTCTTGCAGTTCAAACAAGCCGTGTACAAACAGACAATGAAACTTTTTGCGGAATTGGAAATTAAAAGGAAAGAAAGAGAAGCTAAAGAAATGCATGAGAGGTAAGATCAATATCAGATTTTTGTCTTATGTATTTTCTACATATGCCTAGAGTTCTGTGAAAGACATGTCTGAAATTTAGTGGTTGGGTTTTCTCACCGATAGCCTCGGAAGGAGTGCTTGAAGAAAATTATTTTGTTGAGCATTTTCATATCACTTCAATGTGTAGCTGTTGCATTATCTAGGACATCATTGTAGTAACTATGTGATACAGGGTGTTGGCATCCTTCAGTCTTGGAAGACTATGGCATCGTGCTCTGAATGGTGGTTCTGGAACAGAGTGTCCTCTCCAGTGCGCGAAGCCTGGGTAGAGTAGATATGGAGGATAGACTGTTTCTGTTCGAGCAGCATTGCGGAGCTGCCAGAACGTGACTGTGTTCAGCCATGATCTGCCTCAGGGACTCTGGCTCCGGATTTTGTCTCGAGGTTGACTCCTGAAGCCTTTTCCATAACTGGATGTAGCCACAAGGCAGTGGAGGTTTGGGATCAGAGTTTTCCTTCTCTCAGATGAGCTGCCTTCCCAGGCTAACGAGTCCCATCTACCTGGTGGCTGTTTAGTTGCCTCTTACAACAAGTACAGCCAAACTGAGGGCCTATTCTTATCTCCATCCCCCAGGGGAAGATACAGGGTGACGCTGAGTAATATATGCTTATCTTGTACAACCCACTGAGCTTCAGACCTGAGCAAGGGTTTGAACCTGCATGTTTCAGGTCCAAATCGGCGTCCTCTACAACCAGAATGTGTGGTGCAGAGAAGAGAGATTTGCTCCCAAAGTTCTTCAGTTTTTGTTCTTTATCAAGATCTTTCAGAAGGTGCTACAATATTGGAAGATATATATATTTTATAGGAGATAGCTAGATACCTGCAACATCCAATTGTGGCTCTAGGGGGCAGTCATTGTCTTACTCGTTGTCTAAGTTGAAAGCCAGCACCTCCGCTTCTGATTTTTTTTTTGCCTTGAAACCAGATTTGCTCTTTTACCAACTGTCTCTTGCCTGGGTAATTCTGTGCTGGATTTTATCATGGAGCTCATCAGCGCACCAGAAGCTTGGTCACTAGAGTACGAAACATATTGTTTGAACAATATGGTAGATTCCATCTCTCTTGTCCCAAAGCTTTTGGATTATGTTGCGCTACAGCAGGAGCAAGTAGTTCCAGATATAAACACATGATATATATATCACATGATGTGATACATAAACACTTGCCATTCATATACATTTACATAAGTCATTGCAGATTCCTACAGCCCCCCCACCCCTCCCCCCAGGCTTAGATTTTCTTGTTCTTTTCTATACAGTGGAGAAAGATGGGTGTCCCTGGACTAAGCTCCTGTATTACGGGGCTGGGGCACCTTCCTTATGAGGAAAGGCTACGGCGTTTGGGCCTCTTCAGCCTAGAAAAGAGACGCTTGAGGGGGGACATGATTGAGACATACAAAATTATGCAGGGGATGGACAGAGTGGATAGGGAGATGCTCTTTACACTCTCACATAATACCAGAACCAGGGGACATCCACTAAAATTGAGTGTTGGGCGGGTTAGGACAGACAAAAGAAAATATTTCTTTACTCAGCGCGTGGTCGGTCTGTGGAACTCCTTGCCACAGGATGTGGTGCTGGCGTCTAGCTTAGACGCCTTTAAAAGGGGATTGGACGAGTTTCTGGAGGAAAAATCCATTATGGGGTACAAGCCATGATGTGTATGCGCAACCTCCTGATTTTAGGAATGGGTTAAGTCAGAATGCCAGATGTAGGGGAGAGCACCAGGATGAGGTCTCTTGTTATCTGGTGTGCTCCCTGGGGCATTTGGTGGGCCGCTGTGAGATACAGGAAGCTGGACTAGATGGGCCTATGGCCTGATCCAGTGGGGCTGTTCTTATGTTCTTATGTTTATTCAAACAATACAGAAAGCTAACTAATAAGTTGTATTCTGTGCTCTCTCAAGTGCTAGGGATGGGTAGTAGTTACACATATAAAATATGCTGTTCCTGGCTGGCTACTTGGATTGTATACAAGACTGGTTAGTTATATCTTGAATGGATTCAACCTGTTGTCCCTGGAGACTAGTACCAAAACATGACAGGTGTTGAGCTAATAAATTACTCCTGAGACTCCAATTGAGGCCTCCTCTCCCTTCATCCTTGTCTTTGACTTCTTTCCTCAAAGGAGCACAATCAAAATTAGAAACTGAGGCCAGAGAAACATACAGGGGGATTTGGCAAAAACATATTGATGTAATTCCAGAATTCTTTCTAACCATTACATTTCCTCTATTTTTCCATCAAAGGGAACACCTCCTGGATCTCCTGTAGTTCATTGTATCTCCCTGCAGGAGCAATTTAATTCCAGATCTCGCCATTACTATCTTGTCTGGAGGGAATGGCCTGCTAACATCTCCTCCCTGGCTTCTATTCTAGGAAGCGGCAGAGAGAAGAAGAAATTGAAGCTCAGGAGAAAGCCAAGCGTGAGCGAGAATGGCAGAAGAACTTTGAGGTAACTGGCTCTGTGTGGCCTGGGTGTTCCCTCACAAACTTAACAGCTTCTGTCTAATCCTAAAGGTCATTTTGTCTAGAGCAAGTCACCGTTTAATTTAGTGGGGCTTGTTTTTGAGCAAATAGGATTGGGGTTGTGCTATAATGCTTTGCTGAAATTCCTTGGGAATTCTGGAAGCCTAGGAAGCTGTTGTAGCTTCTTTTCTCCTTGAATGCCGCTCGAAACCACTTAGATCTGCATCATGTGTACGAAACTCTTATCTCCGACAGCAGCTGTGCAGGAGGTATTCCAGCCTTATATTTCCAGTTACAAAGATATCTGGAAAATGGGGGAGTGAATATGAAGACCACTGCTTGTGCTCTACTGCTGAGCTCTGAGGCTGTCTATAGATAGAGGAGGCTAAACTCCTCTGTCTGTGTGTGTGGTTAGTGAATGGAATTTGAACTGTAGAATCAGTGAACATATGAAACTGCTTCATGTTATGTCGCATTGCTGGTCCATCTGGCCCAGTTTTTTCCACTCTGGTGGCAGCAGCCCTCCAAGGTTTCAGGCACTCTTCCATTCCTGCTGCCCAACATGACTGACTGTTGATTGAAGCTGGGATCTTAAGCATGCAGGCTGCTCCCTCTTTGGAGGTTTTTCAAGCAGAGGCTGCATGGCCACCTGTCAAATGCTGTAGCAGTTGCTTATGCTGAGCAGGGGGTTAGACTTGGTGGCCTCTGAGTATATTCCAAATCTAACTTTATGCTTTCCCACTGAGTCAGGGACACTTCTTTCCCCTTACTAAGAATCCCCCAAGACAAAAATTGCATTGACTCAACTTGGAGCCTTTGAATATACCAGCCTGACATACAAGTGAGCAAGTGTTGGGTTTATTCTGAATAATGGGAGCCCCTTGGGGAAGATTCCCCAGCCTCTGAGCACAGTGCCAGTCTCCTAGGAGAAGGGGCATGATTACGTCAGCCTTCTGAATGCAGAGAGAATCTAGCGATAGGAGCTAGTGAGGCTGGGCATTGCTGCCTTGATATGCGAGGAGCCTGCTAGCGTAAACATGGTGCTGAGGCACTGTTCCAGGAAAGTACTGAGCTATAGATGGGCTGTTTGAAACCAAATGAATTGGGACAAATGGGGTCAGATTGCAAAAGCCGAGACGTAACATTATAGCAGGGACTCGAATTCTTGCTTGACGAATCTGGAACAAGAAGCAGAGATGGGGAAACAGGGCTGTTTGCTTTTCATATAGGTAGGTATTTGGTAGCTCTTGGCAATCTCTGCAAGTTGTTGCTAATCTGATGTCTTGGGCCAGCGAGCCTTTTCTGTGGCTCGAGGCAGTTTGTCTGCTTCTGGTGTTTCGCGTGCTCTGTCCTTTTGAGACTTCTAAGGAAACTTTTCCTGTTGATTGGAAACAGGAAATTAAAACTCTGGCCTCACAGCCCTTATTAACTGTAGCTTCCTGTTATCCAGGAGAGTCGGGATGGACGTGTGGACAGTTGGAGGAACTTCCAGGCGAATACAAAAGGGAAGAAAGAGAAGAAAAACAGGACCTTTTTGAGGCCCCCCAAAGTGAAGATGGAGCAGCGTGAATGAGCCTGTCCCTTCCATGCTCTGAAGGACTTTCCCATACTACCACGTTTAGCCCCTCCTTGCTTTCCCGTAGGATCTTTTCTTCAGTATGATTGAGTTTTGGTCCAAGTATCTTCTGTACTCTTCCCATTTCTTGCCTGAGGTTCATCGTGTGATGTCCGGGGCCAAATCCACCGCCTTTAGAACACTTGGCTTACTTAGGAAGACCCCAGCACCATACCTGCCGCCGCGTTTACTCATAGTCCCGTAATTTAATGTTCTGTATTCACAGATATTGCTGTTCAGGTTGCCATCAAGTCTAATTCCTAGAGGTGTCCAACTAAGATGGCTGCTGAGAGGCGCCTGGTGGGTGCCTCTGCTCACTAGACCCTTTATCATCTGCATCAGTTTCCACTTGTCGATAGTGAGTATTGGAGCCCAGAATGGAGATGTATAGTTGGACTTCGCCAAGTCCCCAACTCGGTTGCATGGAGCTGAAATTATCCCCTGGCTCTGATTCCCCAGCTGGCAACTCCTGGGTTCCAGGATCGCAGATGGGTGACTAGCCAATTAGACTACCACATCCCCTCTGTAAATAAAATGAAAAAATATCTCTCATTGAATATTCAGTTAGTGGCAACGTTCTGTATGTAAAATAAATTTTTACCCAAAACCTTTTGGTCTTAATTCTTGGTCACTTTAGAGTTGCTTGTTCCCATGGTTCTTGGTGTCTAGGTCTCTCATAATGCCTGTTCAGCTACAGCAGGGGTCTCCAAACCCCGGCCCAGGGGCCAGATGCAGTCCCCAGCATGCCTCTATCCAGCCTGCGACCAGCCTCTGGTCCCCTGAGAGCCTCTGGCCCACTTGACTGCATCCAGAGGGAGAACACCCACACAGCCTTTTAAAGGCCTAAAAACATTACTTCCTGCTTTTCCCCGAAAAACCAGAAGTAACCTTCTATGTCCTCTGAAGGCCTTAGAAGGCTTTCTGAGGGTCGGGGAGGCCTTCCCAGCCCTTACAACATGGTCTGGATGTTTCCTGTGGTGTGCTGGTTCTGAGATATTTACTTCTGTATATTTAAGTAAGTTGCTTGGGAGATGGGGGAGTGGGGGTCCATTTGAGTGTGCGCTTTATTTCTGTGTTGGTGCTTGGAGAAATCCTGGAAGTTTGAGCCCATATATTCATTCATTCAAGTTTCGCCTCTAATGTATTTAATTTTATATTTAAATTTTATTTTTCCCCCCGGCCCTCAACACTGTGCCAGATATTTGCTGCGGCTCTGTGACCAAAACCTTTGGAGACCCTTGAGCCATGGTAATACGCTGCCTGTTAAACTAACATTAGAGGTATGGTTGAGTATTGACTTAGTTGCCATGATTTGCTGTGACAGGGAATACCGTGTAGTGAACCAAGAGTGCTCAACCGTGTCAGTTCAACCTTGGTGTCTGGAGGTCTTACAAAATGCAGCCGGTCTCAATTCCAAGCGCCACCTCGGCACCAGACCAGCACCAACAATGGAATGCCAAGGGCTGCGTTGGAGCTATCTATAAATAACTGCAATAAGGAAGAGGCATCTGTACATTTAGGGTGTGGCTGACTTTACCCTGGAACTCAGCAGCTCACTCAGCTGCTTTTTGAAATGCCACAGTGCAGCTGTCCTGTGTGTATTAATGCAATTGTTGAGTGGGAATGTATGTTGTCTTAAAGCAGACCAAGTAAAGGTTGAGAGGTTTTAAGCACTCGAGTCACCTCTTGCTGCTTCAGCTGGCTCAGTTGTGGGGCTTTTCATGTTCTGCTCACAACAACAAACGGCTTCTCTGCTCTTGTTCACTCTGTGCAGTTGCTTTTGTAGGGAAAGTCTGAGAGGGGAAGTTCTGGTAGCCCTGCCACTCAAATGTGTGTGTGTGTGTGTGTGTGTGTGTGTGTGCGCGTGCAGAGTTGTTCTCAATCAAGTGGGGTGTGTCTTCTTACATTTGACTCCTAGGGACATTCCACATTTCTTCCATATGAAGAAATGTATCTCAAATGCATGCAACTCTACTTCAGGAAGAATTACCAAAACTTGAGTCCAACATTCACACTTCATTACACTTGCCTACCTATCTTGAAACTCAAGATGGTCTCTTTGACCAGCTTAGCTTCAGCAAAAGTGGCTGCATTACAAACCCACTGACCATTCCCTGAATCTCAGCACCAGACATTAAGCAATTAAGATCTCTAGAGCAACCTCAAAAAAGTCTGAGCATTTATCTAGCCCAATTCTCTGTCTGAACCAGAAGCAGCAGTGCTGTAGCTGGAGGGGATGTGTAGCCGTATGGCTCCGTTTTGCCCCCCTCGCCGGGAATGGCTCCAAAGGGAGGGGCCGCTCGCCCCCCTCCCTGCCAGTCTGAGTGCTCTGCACCCCCTCCAGCTATGCCACTGAGAAGCAGATAACTGGGGATTGTGGAGAACTTTACGAGGATCTAGGAACCCACCTAGATGCAGCGATTGTCTTCATGTAGCATTCCACAGCACATACTTTCATGGTGCTGATCTTTTTGTGGGCTACTTCTATTAAGTTTCTTGTTTTTCCTTAAGGATTCTTGAGGGTGGTTTTTTCCCTTAAGAGTTATTTTTAAGTCACCCATTCAAATCCTGCCCCAAATATTCCCCGGGAAAAATGGGAAGCTGATGCTTCTTGTTGACTGTGAGATCTATGTTCCCAGCATTGGCAATACTGAATAGGACAATGATCCTCATGCTTGATGACATTTTGACCACTGTTTTTGTATTGTTTAGATTTTCTGTTGCTTTCCGTAGCCTCACTGGAACCCCTTCCCAGTTTAAATGCTTTGTGTCCCTCTGCTTCTCTTTGCAGCGCCTACTTTGCTTCCTCTTCTGATGCAACCATCTCCACCATCTGGCAATTCCAGGCTGCCACCGTTCTCATCAAGAATACGTACGTACTTCTCCATTTTGGCGATCCCAGTGGGGGGTCATGTCCCACAACTGGGGAAACTCCTTACCACAACTGTTTATGTAGGCCTGTTAGCAACAAGATACACAAAATGATTTCTCACACTTGGACTGCAATCCTCTGCACACTTTCCTGGAAGTAAATCCCATTGAACACATAGGACTTACTTCAGAGTAAATGCATATAGGATTGCTACTAGTTTGAGAAACCCTGATATAGTTTTGAGGAGATTGAGTGTTGGGTTTTTTACTGAATGAAGGTTGAGTTATGTGCATGAGCCATTTGATGATTGGTTGACATCAAGAGTCTTGAATTTAGCATACTGAATAGCTTGTCAGTAGCTGAAATGGGCTTGTTCTGTCTGAGCAGCAAGACTAATTTATTTCTTGTGAATGGGAACCACACGTTTTGTGTGTGTGTGTGTGTGTGTGTGTGTGGGAGAGAGAGAGAGAGTTTTCTGTGCATCTTGTGTCTACTGAAAATCAATCTAGTTTTACAGTGAGGAAAAACATAGTTGTAACTTGAATTGAAACAAGGATGGCCCTGGTATTTGTTTTTTATTGTGTGAATCAGGTCTGATCCCATCCCATTTGCTATCTTGCTTCCAACTCACATTTCCAAACTGGAATAAATTTTTGGAGCGTTGATATATTATCTCAAAACTGCCAATTCAAAAAGCTTCACTAGTGTGATGATGCCTGGAGACAACTCTCATTTGTGGAGGGAATACTTGCTTCTAGTGGGGAAAGTGTTTTATGCAAACTTAACATGTGCTGTGTTTAACACCCTTGGGGACCTTGTACAAAAGCGACAGTTAACTGACAGCAACATGTGTGTTGGTGATACTTGGTGTTGGTGAAATTATGCAGGGGATGGACAGAGTGGATAGAGAGATGCTCCTTACCCTCTCACACAGCACCAGAACCAGGGGACGTCCACTAAAATTGAGTGTTGGGAGAGTTAGAACAGACAAAAGAAAATATTTCTTTACTCAGCATGTGGTTGGTCTGTGGAACTCCTTACCGCAGCATGTGATGATGGCATCTGGCCTGTTGTTGTTGGCGACCTTCAGTCTCGAAAGACTATGGTATCGCACTCTGAATGGTGGTTCTGGAAGAGCGTCTAGTGTGGCTGAAAAGGCCGATTCGGGAGTGACAATCTCTTCCACACTGGGAGCAAGTGCAGTCTGTCCCTGGTCTGTCTCCCTGGCTATGGGCCTTCCTTCTTTGCCTCTTTGCCTCAGACTGTTGGCCAAGTGTCTCTTCAAACTGGGAAAGGCCATGCTGCACAGCCTGCCTCCAAGCGGGCCACTCTGAGGCCAGGGTTTCCCACCTGTTGAGGTCCACTCCTAAGGCCTTCAGATCCCTCTTGCAGATGTCCTTGTATTGCAGCTGTGGTCTACCTGTAGGGCACTTTCCTTGCATGAGTTCTCCATAGAGGAGATCTTTTGGGATCCAGCCATCATCCATTCTCACAACATGACCGAGCCAACGCAGGTGTCTCTGTTTCAGCAGTGCTGGAAGGGCGGCCCAGGTGATAATTGGGCACTCCCATATCTTGAAAACATGATCAAGGCTTGAACATTTTCTCATTTGTGGCTAGTGAGTTCAAAATTCCTCCTTGAGAACAAAGTGTTTATTTCTGCCCATCACCTGCAATGATATCACATCCTGCCTAATGATGCCACTTCCAGCCCTCAGCAGGTACCTTGAATCCTATTTGGCCCACTGTGTGAAATGACTTTGACACCCCTAGAGCATCCAAACTGGTGCAGTGTAATGGTGATGAGCTGGAAATTCTCTCTTGAATTCTTGGGTGCACAAATTTATTTGAATTAATACCTCCTCAAGGTGATACTTGAGGTGTTGTCCAGTGGTAGACCGGGCTCCCAGGCAACAGCCACCACCCGGCAGCAGGCTGCAGTGCTACAAACAGCAGTAGGAGGCTTGGCAAGCAGAGCTCCAGTGTGCAATTTTCACGTACTTGAAAAAGCCCAGTTATTTGCCCTGAGCATCTTACCACTGTGTGTAGCGACACATCTGGCCTCCCAACCCAGAAGTAACTGCTGATGTCATCACCAGTTACATCTGGTGGTACTAAAGATAATTGGACCACTCACTGGGGGGCTAATGTTGAAGAACACTGAGTTAGACAGACCAGTGTTCTGACTCTGTAGAGGACAGTGGCCTAACCCCTAGCCTTTACTGTCCAGTTCGCTGGAACCACCCAACATGCAATGAGTGACAAATTCAGAGCATCTTCACCAGTCTTCCTTCGGGTTTGCAGGAGGGGATGGGATGATGGCACAAAAGCCCCCCACTGCTGTCATCATCATCCCTCCAGCACAGTCATTACAAATGTGTGTCCATAAGCTGCAACACTCAAACCTCTTATCTTTCTGTGCCTTTACTAAAATAGCAGCACAATTGCACAATGGTCAACGCACTTCTCTGAAAATCCCCACCTCTATTGAGCAAATGCAAGTGACTCAGAACACATGAGCTGCTCTTACAACATCAGGGGCTTGTAGCAAGAGAAGCTTCCCCCAGCCCCACCTGCCCATCCCTCACTTATGCAATCATATCATGTAAATGGAGGATCAACACTGTATGCGGAAGACCTTATACAAGCAGAGCCGGTCCAAGATGCCCTGAGGCCACATGCCCAATGCTTCCTCCCTTACCTGGTGATATGCCAGTCTCCCTTCCTCTAGCACCCACAACTCTTCTCTTAAGTTCAACTTTCTCCCCTTCTTTTCCAATCCAGGAAGCAAAAGGAGGAAGATCAGTGGAGGCAAGCTGTTGGATGGAAGTGGGCACTCTTTGCCCACTTTCTGCCTGAGGCAACAGCTTCAGTTGGCTTCAGGGATGGGTCAGCCCTGCGCTGGGGAGCTGCTGAGGCTCCAGCCTCCCAAGAGGAGCTACCGCCAACCTCCAGTCTACCATGATGCAAGAGTGACCACTGCTACTTTTCTTTTTTTCTGTGGGTGGCAAGGGGATCAGGACCCTTCAGGAGCAACCACAATGCTATGACACGTTTGTAACACCCCTCCCTGCTAAAGAGGAGGCAATGCTCAGTAGGACCTTCTCCCTTCTGGTTGACTGTGGCTGCTGCAGCTGCTTGCTTGTTGCCAGTCACCTGCCCATCTAGGTGAGTGCACAAGTGTCAGTGACTGCTAGGAACAGTCATGGTTCAAATCGATGGTAAGGCCACACCTGGAGTATTGTGTCCAGTTCTGGTCACCGCATCTCAAAAAAGACATAGTGGAAATGGAAAAGGTGCAAAAGAGAGCGACTAAGATGATTATGGGGCTGGGGCACCTTCCTTATGAGGAAAGGCTACGGCATTTGGGCCTCTTCAGCCTAGAAAAGAGGCGCCTGAGGGGGGACATGATTGAGACATACAAAATTATGCAGGGGATGGACAGAATGGATAGAGAGATGCTCTTTACACTCTCACATAACACCAGAACCAGGGGACATCCACTAAAATTGAGTGTTGGGAGAGTTAGGACAGACAAAAGAAAATATTTCTTTACTCAGCGTGTGGTTGGTCTGTGGAACTCCTTGCCACAGGATGTGGTGACGGCATCTGGCCTGGACGCCTTTAAAAGAGGATTGGACAAGTTTCTGGAGGAAAAATCCATTACGGGTTACAAGCCATGATGTGCATGCGCAACCTCCTGATTTTAGAAATGGGCTATGCCAGATGCAAGGGAGGGCACCAGGATGAGGTCTCTTGTTATCAGGTGTGCTCCCTGGGGCATTTGGTGGGCCGCTGTGAGATGCAGGGAGCTGGACTAGATGGGCCTA
Source organism: Tiliqua scincoides (assembly GCF_035046505.1). NCBI lineage: Eukaryota > Metazoa > Chordata > Lepidosauria > Squamata > Scincidae > Tiliqua > Tiliqua scincoides. The sequence continues at coordinate 18,862,724 of NC_089830.1, read as the reverse complement.
TGGCCTGATCCAGTGGGGCTGTTCTTATGTTCTTATGAACAGGCACTCAGAGGGAGGGGGCATGTAACAGTGCTCCTTGCCACTCACATGCCTGAGTGAATGAATGAATGGGGAGGAGGAGAGCTGCTACCACCACAGGCTACCACACCAAAAAGCTTCTGGCCTGTGGGGGGCCCAAACCCTGGGGCTGCCCTGATCCAGATCTCCCTCCCAATAGTGTGCTTTTGAATTTTACACTTAAACTTCCTCTGAGCTCAGAACCCAGCATGGTGGGCTGGCTCCTTCTTAAGGTGCTTTCCAGACTTGTTTACTTTCAGAGATGGAAATTCCATCAGACCCTTTCTCGCCACGCCTCTGTCTGATCTTCTGCCAGCTGTTTTCTCTGAAGCATAGCCAAAATTGCTGGAGCAAAGAGGTGTGAAAACAGCAAGCTGGGAGGTGCTGGGTTCAAATCATGCCTAGGCCAAGAGTCACGAAACTCTTCAAATATTGATCTCTTGTCTTTTAAACCATGAGGACCCACAAGGTGCTTACAAAATAAAACCACTGTCTGTTTTTTATTCATCAGCAATAAAAAAGTGAATTTATTGTTAAGTCGTAACCCAACAACAGCAAAGAACCAGTGTCGTTATACAACGTAACTAGAGCTGCCAGGTTGGCTGCATCTTGATGCCTGAGGTCTGAGTTGGGGCTGGTGATGTTACAAGATTGCTGATCCTGGAAAAGTAAATGCTTGAATGCTTAGGCATTTACAAAAGAGCAAATGCTTTACCTCCATTCTTGGTCCTGGGGATCCAAAGTCATGTTTCACCCTGGTCGCCTAAAATCAAGCAAAGATGGGGCCAAACAAATCTCCCTAGGGAGGAATTTCCACAGGATTGGTGCTACAGGGGAGAAGGCTCTGTATCAGATCTACCAGCACCTTGGCCAGTGCCTGACCTCACCAATCCCTGGCATGGAAAATGTGCAAGTTTTACAAATTGCAAGGTAACACTCAAAAGCTCTCAGAGAGGCAGTGATCCATTACAACTATGCAAAGAGTCCTACAGCCAGGCAAATTCACCACCACATCTTGAAACTGAACACATTTCCAGAGTTTGGCGGATGATCGAGAAGCAAAAGGGACAGTGGTGGCCAAAGCTTCGGCACACTTTTGACAGGAAAACAGTACAGAGGAAAGGATTGAACACCTGCAACCTCACAGCGCTGTAGTCCTGATCGGGATTGGGCCCCTGCGTGGCCACTATTTAAAAATAAACAGCCCCCCGCCCTGTACTAGGGAGTAGAACTCTGTCCCCAACTTGCAGTCCTGTGGATGATGGCCATGCAATGATTGGGGTGTGTGAGGGTTACTAGTAAGCCCAACCTATGAGCTGACACACTCCCTAAACTCAGCCTCCCCTACACACATATAGTGTTTGCCAGAGCAAATGCCATACACAAGGTGGGCAGGGCTTGGGTACCATCAGCGTAGCTTACCAGTATGCTCTCAGTCCTTATCTATCTATCTATCTATCTATCTATCTATCTATCTATCTATCTATCTATCTATCTATCTATCTATCTATCTATCTATCTATCTAGTCAAGTCAACCTTTATTAGGCATAAACATTTGGTAGGTGAAGACTCTGTACGGAAACCGTAGAGAGAATATAAACCGAAGTAGTACACAAATATATGTAAATGTGCGCACCTACGTGTACACACAGATACAAACGTACAATACATTTTACATACAAAGATGTATTATTTAAAAAACAAAAACAAAACAATCATTTACTCTGCAGATATTGCCAAAGATGTAATGTACTCAGTGATTACTTGCTACAGAAAGCTTGTCTTGATTCAAATTACTCAAATTTAGGAACTGTGCGACTGAGAGGGTTGTATGCTCTACATCACCTGCTAGAAGGAATTGAATTATAGCTTTCTCAGAATGCCCTGTTTTAGCATGGAGCAAGGGAGAGAGAAATTGCTGTCTTAGTGCTTGACATCTGGGACAGTGCAACATAATGTGTGTGGATGATTCTACTTCACCTAAATTGCAGCTACATAAACGATCTTCCCAGGAGGCGTTTCTAAATCTGCCATGTAAGTCATTAGAGGGGGTCATGTTACAACGTGCCAAGGTAAAGGCCCTTCTCTCCAGGGGGTGCATCTATCCATCCATCCATCCATCCATCCCTCCCTCCCTCCCTCCCTCCCTCCCTCCCTCATTTATTCTCCTAGTGAGGACAATCAAGGTGGCTTACAGAATTTATGGATCACATAAACAGTTAAAATTACACTTGATTAAAAATGCCAGCCCATCATTGTCAGCTACCAAACACCATCCTAAATAAAAAAAAAGTCTTAAGGCCCTGCCAAAAAGTTTCCAAGCTGTTCATTATTAAATGGGGAGGGAATTCAACAATCAAGGTGCTACCACTGGGAAGGTCCTGTTCCTTGTTGCCATCCTTCTCACAATGGTGGCACAGTTAAAAGGGCCCCTCTGATGACCTCAAACATTGTCCCTATGTTTGCAATTTGTGAACTTGGCTTCGTAGTGCTTGAATTACAGGGCCCCCCAGAGAGGGTCTGCCCCCCCATCTATTATTACAGCTCCCTCAGCTACTGTTTTCAGAATGCCACTAATGGGAAGGAGGTGATCTGGGTAAAGTTGGTGGGAATTCAGGACGCAGGGCTTGTGGATGTCACTAAGCACTCCCTCTACAACGTTCAAGCACTGGGTTAAATCCTCCCTACCTCTGTTCCAAGATCTCAACCCAGATTGGGCCCTTGCTGCGCAGCTCTTACTTTAAAGTAACTCTCCCCTTCAGCTAGACAGTGACGTCTTTAACATCACGTCTAGTTCAACCCTCCGTAGTAAGATCCTGATTTTTGCCCACAACTCTGGAAGGTGAAACTTGTGCAACAATAACAGTGGCCTCAGGCATTTGAAAACGAAAGGTGGTTCAGAGGGGAGGGCCCTAGCGCATGCTTTGCGTGCGAAAAGCCTCAAATTCCATTCCTTGCATCTCTAGGTAGGGCAGACAAACATTGCTGCCTGAAAGGCCGGAGGACCACTGCCAGTCAGTGTCAGCGACACAGAACAGACGGACGCGGGTTCTGACTCAGCAGGCAGCTTCCTCTGCAAGGGGCCGGCCTGGAGCTCCTGTATCTCAAGGAGCAGAAACTAGATGATGGAATTATGATTCGCCCAAGGCCGTGACGCTCTCACCCAACAGACTCCTCCCGACAATTTCTTCTTGTTTCCTGTTTCTCCTGTTGAGAAATTAATTCCAAGGAACTGGGAACTATACCTGGCTGCTCAGATTTCCTCATGTTTAACATTGGGAGCTGCTTGTTGGTGTAATTCAAGCACTACATGATCCCCATCTCTTCAGGTAAGGCTCGTCTCCTTTGGCTGTTCTCTTTGTGGGGGGTGGGGTTCTCAGTAGAGGTGTGATAACTTTACCCCCCCTCCCCCCAATGACACATACACTAGCCTTGGATATCGAACCAAGACTTGGTCAAGTGGTACATCCCAGGCCAGCCTTAGGCACCATGCGAAAAGCTGCCCCCTTACCCAAGGATGTGCCAGCCTCTGCTCCTTCCACTCTTCAATGTTCTAGCTCAGCACTCTCCTCCCTTCCACATTTCCTCTTCCTTTGTTCCCCCCTCTTCCTTTTTCAATCCAAGGAAGGAGGAGCAGTAGAGGCAAGAAGGTGCACATAGATTAGCACTCCCCGCGAATGTGCTGCCTGAGGCAGCCGTTTCAGTTGGCCTCATGGATGGGCCGGCCCTGGGTGAATCTTTATATTTAGCGGGGGGAGAGCAACTGTCCCTATTCACCCCAGGACGGTGTCTCTTCTATAGCTTGTTTGCTGGCATTTCTTCGATTTCTTTTTAAGATTGTGAGCCCTTTTCGAACAGGGGGCCATGTATTTACTTTTGGTATGTAAACCCTTTGTGAACTTTGTTTGTTGAAAAGTGATATCAAAATACATGTAGCAGTAATGATCTGGATGCAGGTGAAATGATCTCAGCAGGCTTAAGCAGGCTTGGTTAGGCTAAGCGGACAATAGGATCTGTGACACAGATGTTGGTAGGACATCATGCCATCATCTCATCTTTTACACTGAGATCTTGCGTTCCTAAAAGATGTTAAGAACATAAGAACAGCCCCGCTGGATCAGGCCATAGGCCCATCTAGTCCAGCTTCCTGTATCTCACAGCGGCCCACCAAATGCCCCAGGGAGCACACCAGATAACAAGAGACCTGCCTCCTCGTGCCCTCCCTTGCATCTGGCACGCTGACATAGCCCATTTCTAAAATCAGGAGGTTGCACATTCACATCATGGCTTGTAACCTGTAATGGATTTTTCCTCCAGAAACTTGTCCAATGTTACACTTGTGTAACTCCAATGTTACACTTGGAGATATTCCCTTGGAATCTTCATTGGGGCATATAGACAGCCATAATAGCCCACAGACAGTTTTCCCCTGGCAGGAGGTTGCATAGATAAAAAGCACATCATATGTCTGTATGGAGGGGAGGATGAAACAAGTGAGTAAACTAGTGGTTTCCCAAACTTTTTAGCACCAGGACCCACTTCTTAAAACAGTACTCTATTGTGACCCACCTAGGTTTACCAGACTTTAAAAAAGGAGATCTAGAAAGAAATATTTATTTGTTTATTTATAAGTAATAATAACCAGAAAGACCCTCAGACATGTTTACACATGGTTGCAAACTGCAGGAGCTCAGCTCCTTGCAGGACAGTCAGAGGTTACAGTATCTAATCATTTTAATAGCTTCAGGGCTTGAGGCAATTAGTTATCTGATCTTTCCATCACACTTTGGGGACCCAATGATCATTAGGTTGAGACCTACCAGTGCGTCCTGACCCACAGTTTGGGAACCACTGGTCTCAACACAGCGAATTTATAGATCGAGTGACCCGGTGAACAAGACAGCCAGCTGCATTTTCTTCTCTTGGAACCACAGGAAGTTCAGGCCTTTCTATGGTCCCTTCTTTGAAAGAGAGATAATGGCCTCCAGATAATACACCTGGATTCTGTCCTACTTGGTTATCCGACCCCAATGTCAGTTTTTCCTTGAACCTGTTTGGACTGCATCTGAATATCTCTTGGATAAAATTCCTTTAAAAAAAAATTATCAGTGGCTGTACGGTGGCTCCCCCAAAGAGGAAGACACACACTGCACTCCACAGGAACAGCCTAAAGGTATAGTTTTAGGAAGGGAAGGGATTAACTGAAGAACTAGTCTCAACAGCTAAATAAGTATGGAGACCCCCCCCCCCCGTCTAGACTTTGATTGCAGCGAGATTGAGGAAAGGATCTGAGCATCTCACCCAGTTCAAACTTAATTTTCCTTACTTTCTCTGGGTGAATGGGAACCTGCCCTTTTTCCCAAGCTATACTAGACTGGGTGGGATAAGATCTGAGGGGGGATAGGGGGGACATGATTGAGACATACAAAATTATGCAGGGGATGGACAGAGTGGATAGAGAGATGCTCTTTACACTCTCACATAATACCAGAAGCAGGGGACATCCACTAAAATTGAGTGTTGGGAGAGTTAGAAAAGACAAAAGAAAATATTTCTTTACTCAGCATGTGGTTGGTCTGTGGAACTCCTTGACACAGGATGTGGTGATGGCGTCTGGCCTGGACGCCTTTAAAAGGAGATTGGACAAGTTTCTGGAGGAAAAATCCATTACAGGTTACAAGCCATGATGTGTATGTGCAACCTCCTGATTTTAGAAACGGGCTATGTCAAAATGCCAGATGCAAGGGAGGGCACCAGGATGAGGTCTCTTGTTATTTGGCGTGCTCCCTGGGGCATTTGGTGGGCCGCTGTGAGATACAGGAAGCTGGACTAGATGGGCCTATGGCCTGATCCGGTGGGGCTGTTCTTATGTTCTTATGTCTGTGTTAGGCTGCAATCCTATACATACTTTCTTAGGAATAAGCTCCATCGAACATAATTGGACTTCTGAGTAGACATGCCTAGGACATGCCTACTCAGTAGACATGCCTGAGTAGGATGCCTAGTCTGTTTTGTGGTGTGTGTGTGTGTGTGTTGGTCTTGTCAAACAGGAAATGCTTCTGATCTGCTTGGCTAAGTGTGTTTCAGTGAAATCATAGACATGTCATCTCAGAAGTAAGTTCCATGGTGTTCAGTGGTATTGACTCCCAGGAAAGTGTGTACAGGATTGCAGCCCTTGAGTCATGAATGGTTATTGGCTAACATACCAAGAATTCAACTCTCTGCCTTTGGATGAAAAGAGAGTGTGCAGAAAAGAGAACACTCTGTATATTTGAATAAAGCAAGGAGAAGGAGTTAATTGTTACCAGGCAAGAAATAGTTATTAACCTCATTCAAGTGACTTGCGCATGAATATCAACATGGGGGAGAGGGGCAGGTCATGTTCACTGCACCTGCCCTACCCCTGTCCTCCACAGGCTAATGCAGAGGTCTGAAAAAAGATCATACAAGATGTAAACATGTAGCCTCATCTCACAATAGGGAACTGTGCATTTGGGCCCTCTGTTAATGTGTGCGTTGCTTGCATGTGCATAGCCTCTGTTCAGAGCTGCACATGAATGTGTAGACACAGGCTGATAGTGGGATTAGTGGGCAGCATGATCTTTGCTCCACCTTCAACCTTCCATTCATTCATTCATTCATTCCTGCTCTTTGGAAGGAGCTGCTTGTCAGCCTGTGTGGGAGAAGGCCAGAAAGTGATAACAGACCGCAAAAGTTCCATCTGAAATGTTGTGTGGTTCTTGAAAGATAGAACCTATCTTTAATTGTAAAAATCCCTATAGGGATTTAAACAGCCTGGCTATGTAAACCGCCTTGAATTAAAGTCTGAGGAGAAATCTGACAACCAAGAAAGGCGGTATATAAATACCTGTATTATTATTATTATTATTAGAATTTATATCCTGCCTTCCTCCCACATTCAAGGCAGCTTACAAAATAAAAAACGATACAAATTAAATTCAAAATGGTATTAAGAACGTTAAACATAAAAACTGTGTTTAAAAATTACTAAAACACTGAAACAGAATAGACACCAGGATCACACAAAAACTACAGAATTAAGATTACATCTCATTAAAAGCACCAGCCCATGATGTCAATCAAATGCCTTCCTAAATAAAAAAAGGTCTTGAGGTCCTGCCGAAAGATCTCCAGAGAGGGAGCCATTCTTGATTCCAGGGAGAGGGAATTCCACAAATGAGGAGCCACCACCGAGAAGGCCCTGTTTCTAGTTGCTATCCTCTGTTGGTAGCAGCACAGTTAGAAGGACTCCCTCTGATGACTTGAGTGAATGGGTAGGAGCAGTGCTTTTTTTGTTAAAAAAAAAAAAGTGCAGGAACTCACAACTTGTTAATCTTTTATTTATTTATTTATTTATTTATTTATTTATTTATTTATTTATTTATGAACTGAACTTTGAGGAGTTTTGCAGCCTCAACTGGCCCCCCTTTTGGCAACTGGCAACCAACCTTTATATTTTGCAGCCATGGAGCACCTCCCCTCCTAAAAACAAAAAAAAAATTTCTTCCTCATAGGGATTTGAACCCCCACAGACCACCACTTTAACAATTGAGCCATAGGAACTCTGAGACTCAAAGTGTTTGGAACTAATACTTGACACGCTGATGGCCACCAGCTGGGCTCAAGACCTTATATATTAGTTCTGAGCACTTTGACTACAGGCTTTCCTATAGCCCAATGGAGAGAGTGCTGGGCTGTGGAGCACGAGGTTCGAATCCCTCCCTAGTCCACAGTTTAAAAAAAAAGGTGGAGCACAAGGTCAGAGCCAGGGGTGCCAAAAAAAAAAAGGTGGAGCACGAGGTCAGAGGTTCGAATCCCTCCCCCAGTGAAAGGGGAAAAAAAGGTGCCGGAATGCCGTTCCGGTGTGTTCTATTACAAAAAAAGCCCTGGGTAGGAGTATATGAAAGGAGGCATTCCCTGGTCTCGAGCTGCGCAGGGTTCAAAACTTGCACTTTGAATTGAGCCCAGAAACAAACTGGCATCCAGTGTAGTCATCAAAGCAGTGGCCCAACTGAGTTGAACCAACTGGCCCCAGAATGCACATGGGCGGTTACGTTCTACACTTGTTGCAGTTTCTTCAAAGGCAGCCCAGTGTAGAGGGTATTGCAGGAGTCTAATCTAGATGTCACTAGGGGCCAGGTCTGAGCAACCCGGGTGTGGTTGCAGCTGGTGAATGAGTAAAGACTCCCCTAGCCACAGCCACCACCTGCGAATCCAGGAGCAGCTGTGGCTCCAGGAGCACCCCTAAGCTGCGGGCTTGCTCCTTCAGTGGGAGTGCTACCCCATTCAGAGCAGGACGATCGTCCAGTACCTGAGTCGTGAACTTCCGGACCAGGAAAAACTCTGTCTTATCAGGATTTAATTTCCGCTTGTTTGCCCGCATCCACTTCCCAGCTGCCTCATGTTCCTTTATTTGCATATTTTTCATGAAGAGGGCTAAGGATTACTGGATGTAATTGCTACACATACAAGCAATGTGTGATCATGCACTCCCCACATTCCTTTGAGGGGAGAAGTCCCAAAGCAGCAATCTCAGGTTCAGCGATGAGAGCACTGGAAGCTGAGTCTGCCATTAGAATATTTGTTTTGTTTACTGTTGTTTGGGTGGCTTGTTTTAAATGGTTCAAATTGTTTGACTGGGAGCTTTTATTCCCCAGTGAACTGCTAACAGGCAAAGATGATCCGGACTCGCAATGCGGTGGAAGGAGAGAGATAATCCTTCTTCCCCCCCCCCAATGTCGCGGTTTGGATCGGCAGGGGTGGGGGAAAGGGCTGATCTGGGGCGAGCGGCCCCTCCCTTCGGAGCCATTCCCGGCAGGGGGCAAATCAGAGCCGTATGGCCACCTCCCTGCCTGCCCCCCTCCAGCTACGCCACCGCTCTTCTCTCATTTGCATTGGGACGTAGAGCTGGGAAGAAAGAACCGGAAACTCTTTTCCTGTCTGTTTCGTTCCTTCTTTAAAGTAGCAGGGGAAAGAGACCAGTGGGTGGGAGATCTGTGCGGTGGGGTGTGCTCCACTTGTGGGGACACATGACCCTGGCAACCTGGCAGGTGAATTTCTGAATCCTTAGGTACTGACGAAAGCTCATGGCCAATGAGCATCACTTGCTCTCTGGCGCAGGTGGGAGAAATGATGTCACACTCTTCTTGCCTTAAGCTCTCCTAAAAGGAACACGCCCTTAGTAAATCATTGTGCGTTCAAAGATACAAAGATCATCTCCTGACAGCCTCAGGGTCTAGGGCAGTGGTGTCAAACATAAGGCCCGCAGGCCGGATGAGGCCCCCAGAAGCAATTTCTCCGGCCCCCATTATAATTGGGCTCTCCCAGCATGATAATTGGGCTCTCTCATATGTTGAAATTATAAACAAGATTTGCGCTCTTCTGCCATTTGCAGCTGATGAGCTTCTATGTGAGAACAAAGTGCTTCTTTCTGGCCATCATCTGCTCAATGATGTCACTTCCAGCCCTCGTGGATGCTATTTGGCCCACTATATGGCGTCTGACACCCCTGGGCTAGGGTTTGAGCCTTTGGGACATGATGAAGTAAGAAAAAAAACTGACAGTAGCTGAAAAGATGGGTGTCTCCATGCCACTTTAGCACTCACCAGGTTTCTGCCACCCCAAAGTCTTACAATTTCACATTATGTTTTCCGCCATGTGAAACCTGCCAATGACTAAGGCCAGCATCTTCCACGGAGAGTCAAGAGCTAATCTGTTCTACCTGTGTGCAAGCAATAAATCTGCACAGTGCCAGCCTAAGGGCCCAATCCTAACTAACTTTCCAGGGCCAACGTAGCCGTGCCAATGGCGCATGTGTTGCATCCTGCAATAGAGAGGAAGTCAGGGAAGCCTCCACAAGGTAAGGGAGCATTTGTTCCCTAACCTCAAGGCTGCATCAGGGCTAGAGGTTTGGAAAGGATTGGGCCCTCACAGAGCACAGCCCAGTGCCTGGGGTGGCCCACCAAATGACATCCCCCTTACCTGGCAACATGCTAGTCACTGCCTCCCTGGATTCAAAAAGGAGAGTGAGAATAGAGCAGAAGTGGCAGTGCATAGGAGAGTAGCAGGCTAGAGAGTCAGAAACATTCTCACCTACCATTCTCTTCTCCCTCATCACTTCGTCTTAGTCAGTCCCTTTTTGCCTTTCAAATTCGGGGAGCCAAAGGAGGAAGGGCAATGGAGGCAGAGTCAGGCAATGGCCTTCTGCCAATCTACCACCTGAAGCTACTGCCTCAGGCTGCAATCCTATCCAGTGGCGTCACTAGGGTTCGCGTCACCAGGTGTGGGATGCCAGCACGTCACCCCCCCCCATGCAGTAGGCGGGGCAACATCCCAGGTGGTGGGCGTTTTTTGGCCATAATTTTTGAAGGAAAGGAGCTATTTCACTCAGGTGTCTTGCATTGCGTTCAGCTCCAAATTCCGCATCCAACATTATATAACATGATGGGGTTACTCCTAACCACCGCAATGTTAGCGTGTCACCCCCCAGTGCCTTTCACACACCCCCTGTGCGCATCACCCGGTGCAGCCCGCACCCCTGCACCCCCCTAGCGACGCCACTGATCCTATCCACACTTACCCGGGAGTAAGCCCCATTGGAGTAAGTAATGGGACTTACTTCCAAGTAGGCATGCATAGCAATGGGCTCTCAGTTGGCCTCATGAACTGGCCAGCCCTGCAGCCTGCGCATATATCCCGAGTTCAGTGGGATTTAACCTATAATCATGAGCAGGCTCAGAGGATTGCAGGCTGCATGACACAGCGCAGCCTGGCGACACACTCATTTTGCATGGCAGGTTTCTCCTCGCAGTGCACATGCACACTCTTCCTGCCAGAACCATTAGAATCTGGTTTGCGTGACTAATAACACGCTGCAGAGTTCGGCCTTCCCTTTTTCACTGGCAGGCATTGTCAACGGGTGGAGTAACAGGCTGGAGGAATAGCCTGCTTGTCATAAGAACCTTCAGCTCAGTGCTGCGCAGGTCCTCTCTTGCGTCACCCAGATCTGCAGGTCAGAAAGTTCACTGAGTTATCGTGTGAGATCTAGAGTGACTCTGTCCACCCAGGCTGCTGACTGATTCCCCTTCAGCTGGTGGTTGGCGTAGGCGACAGTCTGGGCTGGCTGTGTGGCTGCTACATCCCAGCTGTAGCAACCCCCACTTCCTTGCTAGAACAGCAATTTTCAACCGCACCAGCACATTGGTGTGCTGCGAAAGGTCTGCAAGTGTGCCATGAGAGTTTGGGGGAGGGTCATTTAATAGTAGGGCCATTGGGGGATGTGAACCCCTGGCCAGAGGCGCAGTGTGCTGTAACAACTGTCAAAAAAAAACTGATGATGTGCCTTGATCATTATAGAGCCTTGTCAGTGCGCCGTGCTATGAAAAAGGTTGAAAATTGCTGTGCTCGATCCTCTGATGATTGCATTACATGGCAGGGGTGGCTCCACAGATAGGACCTGGTTGGGTGTGTGCAGGGGCCTGCGCCATGCAAAGGCCCACATCTGTGAAAAACTACTGCTCACCCCCACTGCCTGGCAAATCAGGTTTCTGAGCATCATCAGAGGTAGCTGGCCTAACTGTTACCCTGCACATGCCTGATCTCATCTGATCTCGGAAGCTAAGCAGGGTCAGGCCTGGTTAGTACTTAGATGGGAGACCACCTGGGAATACCGGGTGCTGTAGGCTTATACCATGATCTCGGAAGCTAAGCAGGGTCAGGCCTGGTTAGTACTTAGATGGGAGACCTCCTGGGAATACCAGGTGCTGTAGGCTTATACCATGATCTCGGAAGCTAAGCAGGGTCAGGCCTGGTTAGTACTTAGATGGGAGACCACCTGGGAATACCGGGTGCTGTAGGCTTATACCATAGTCTTTCGAGACTGAAGGTTGCCAACCAGCCAGCCCAGTGGATGTAGGGAGTGTACCTTTGGGGCTACTTGCAGAGCTTTTGTCCCAAGCCCTCCCCAAAATATGGAACAGACATGGACTGGTGGCTTACATGTAAAAGCCACATATAGGTCACCTGATGACTAGGGAATATATCAGGGTCCATACTTATTTCTTTAGAATATAGATAGTCCATGTTCCCCCTCCAGTGGGAAGCATTCAAGGTGGCTTCTGACCACTTTTCAAAACCATCGTGAATCAAGGATCAGGCAAACCAAAATCAACACAGCTCTCAAAATCACCACCCCACAGCATAAAGAGGACCACATCAAGCTGGCAATAAGAAAAACCAACACTGGCTAGCCAGCGTAGCAGAACTAAAGTTTGGCCCCAAGCATTAAAGGAAATGAATGAGTCTTCTGCTGGCTCGATATTGGCAACACTGGCTGGCAGTGCCTCTCCAGGAGACGTCAGGGAATGAACTTGGGACCTTCTGCATGCAGGCAGGTATTCTTTCAGAGCAGGGTGGGGATGCCAAGCAAGCAGATGAAATGAGAGCGCTCTGGCTGATTGGCACCAATCGAAACATCTGTTCCAATAGTCTGGAGGCAAAGATCAGGGCCTGTGGCACTGATGATATTACAAGCTCTGCTTTCTAAAAGGAAGTCATTAGTCTCATCAGATGGATGACTGTGGACTGTAATTAAGGCGTTTCAGACACGAACCTGATAATGACTCTCTGTTAGTAACTGTTGCTTATGGTGGCTCTTCCCTTCTATCCTTTTGTGGTTAATTCTCTTCCGCTTCATTCTACTCCTTTTCCCGGTGGTGACGCTGCAGTTTCTTCATCTCCAATGAGTCTGTAAGGTTTCGTTGTGCTGTGCTCTGCCCTTCTCATTTCTGGTTTTTGCAACTCTGCGAGGGAGTGGGCTGTCGCTCGAGGCTAGCAGAGATCGCAACTGCAGCCCAAGGCTCCATCTGCCTTTTGATGTGCTCCGTCCACCACAGTTGAGCCCACGCTTGGCCTTGGCAGGGGATATCCAATCCCTAGGCTCAGGTAAGTGGAAGCAGTTCTTATAGGTTCTGTCCTTGTGCCACCTGTTAGGGACACGTCTAGATTTCACAACGCAATCAAGGTGCAAAGCTTCTTTGAAGGGGTGCTTGGTGCTATTTGCCTGTGATGGGCTGCCTGTGGCCAGGTGGCATGTGATTCTCCATTCTGTAGGGTTAAATACTGCCTAATCAACACCTTTGGACTGGAACTTCTTTTCCTTTGTCCCTGCTGGGTACTTTGCTACAGAAAGCATCGAATGTCCATGGAGTTTCCTTTCAATGGACTATATACCATAAGACCCTAAGAAGAACCCTGCTGGATCAGGCCAAGAGTCCATCTCGTCCAGCTTCCTGTATCCCACAATGGCCCATCAGATGTCTCTGGGAGCACACAAGTCAACAAGATACCTGTATCCTGTTGCCACTCCTTTCCATCTGGCATTCTGGGATAGGCTACCTCTAAAACTCAGAGGTTGCATACAGTCATCAGGATTTGTAAGCTGTGATGGACATTTCCTCCATAAATCTGTCCAATCCCTTTTTCAAAGCATCTGGATCAGATGCGATCACCATGTCCTGTGGCAAGGAGTTCCACAGATTATTCTGGGTAAAGAAATATAGTGTTTCCTTTTGTCTGTTCTGACTGTCCCACTGGTCAATTTTAGTGGGTGTCCCCCTTGTTCTGGTGTTGTGTGAGAGAGAAAAGAACTTCCCTCTCTCCATTCTATCCATCCTATATTTTAAAATAGATGCTGTCACTGGTCGTTTTTGATTTGAGAACTAGGATATCATTAAAAAAAAGCTGAGTTTGAATCTTTGCATCTTCTTTCCAATACTTGGAAATAACAGAACCCAGAAGATGAACACCAGGTTCAGAAGACGTACACCTGGCCTTTGTTCATGCTTCCCGGGTGCAACTAAGAGCCAAAGCCCCTCTTGGGATCAAACGCATATGGGGAAATTCAGTTCAGAAGGTGTATGTGTGTGCATTTTGAACACTATAATTGCAGTTCATTCTGTGAGGATAACTTTTTTAAAATGCACTGATGAGAAGACATAGATTTAGAGGAGGTGGAAAAATCTTCCTTCCTTCTTTCTTATAGCAACAATCAAGGAATAAAAAAAATAAAAAAAACATATAAGATGTTTGACTCTTCCCCCTTTTAAAGACCTGCCTGCTTGCTGTATGGTAGAGTGGAGACCAGCTGAACAAACCCATGGCATTTACTTATTGGGTTGTAACTGCAATCAGTAATAATGTCAAGAAAAGTTTAAAAAAAAATGGAGGTGAAGGTTTCTTTATTTGTATAAGGTTGGAGAGAGAATGATGAGCGCAAAATGCTTTCTTAGGGATGTGGTCAAGGTGGCAGTCAGAAAGAAATGTTTGAGGGGATTGGGAGTTATTTTCACCCTCAGGCCCGTAGTGCGCAGGGGGGTCGTCCCCCACTTGACAGCAGGGGCAGAATGCTTGACAAAGCTCTGAATGTTTCTGGGGTTGGCTCTGCTGGTCAGCGGACCCTTTGCTATGTGTGTGACCGCACAGGACTGTGAAGGAGAATTGATGTAGCACAGAAATTTTCAACAGCTGTGCACATTGGTGTGCCGTGAACAGTTCGCAGGTGTGCTGCAGGAATTTGGGAGAGGGTCATTTATTAGTCGGGTCACTGGGGGATGTGAGTCCCCCTCACGCACTGTGTAAGCCTCGTCAATTGTCAAAAAACTGGTGGTGTGCCCTGACAATTTTAGCACCTTGTCAGTGGGCCTTAAGATGAAAAAAATTGAAATTTGCTGAGAGCAACAGGTTCTTTAGCTTGCAGGAAATTGACCAATGAATGCCATCTGTTATATGCACCTCTTTTTGTTTGCAATGCAACTCTACAAATCAAACACAATGTTAGCTATTAAACTTGGTGGGGGGGTATTTATTATCTTTAATTGTTTATTTTTGATTTCTTTTGAAAAGGCTTTGACAAAGCAAATGCACACGGCAGGATAAGGAACAGGAAAGACAGATAATTAATGCTACAGCTGTTGCGTGCCTGATTGCTTGCTTGATGACCGAGTCATTGAATCTGAACTGGTTATCACTTTCTGCGCGTAGGGCTTCAGTTCCGATTTAGATTCAAGACCATCGAGAGATCACAGGCTCAGATTCCGTTCTGGTTCCTTGGGGGGGAAAAAAGACTTTTTTGAGGTTCGATTCAGTTCCCTGTCAGGCGGAAATAGATGGTGGGCCAGACAGGTAAGTCAAGCCAAGTAAAAAAACTGTGATGATCAAGGTATGTTTGCTTTGAAACCTTTTCTTACATTAGCTGCAAAAGGCATGGAATGTCTTTACCCTTCCCATCCCATTCCCTGAAGGGCCAACATGCCACTAATTCCATCTCTACCCACTGAATCCCTTTTGAGTGAAGAGCTCTCCTGCTCCCTGGTGACCTCCTTTGGCCTTGGCTTCTTCCGTATTTCCATGCACCATCTGTTGCTTTCTGCATGCGACCTCCTGATTTTAGAAATGGAGTATGTCAGAATCCCAGATGCAAGGGAGGGCAGCAGGGTGCAGGTTTCTTGTTGTCTTCTGGGGCATTTGGTGGGTCACTGTGAGATACAGGAAGCTGGACTAGATGGGCCTATGGCCTGATCCAGTGGGGCTGTTCTTATGTTCTTAACTACAATTCCCAGGAGGCCTTGCAGGTCTTCTTGTTATCTGGTGTGCTCCCTGGGGCATTGGGTGGGCCGCTGTGAGATACAGGAAGCTGGACTAGATGGGCCTATGGCCTGATCCAGCGGGGCTGTTCTTATGTTCTTATGCGTGAGCTGCCCATGAACTGAACCATCATGCCCTTACTGCACCTTTTCCTCCACCTTTTCCTCCACCAAGGCCATCACAATCTAGAACACTTCCATATGCATTTCGATTGGTCCAAGGGTTAAATGTTAATGTAATACTTACGAGATCCATGAGTTGAGAGTCAGCAGGAATGGAAGCCTGATGTGGAATATCATGTGACTGACATATCTCGCATCTGATAAAAGAAGAGGGAAGCCCTTGAGGTTAAAAAGCAAGCAAGCAAGCAAGCAAGCAAGCGAGAAATCTCTCTCTCTCTCTCTCTCTCATCTGGTAGAAGCCTTCCTATAGTGTGCAAGCAAAGCTAGGAAGAAAATCTGTTGTTGCCATCACTGCACCTTCTGCCTCAAACAGATTCCTTGAGAGCAGTAGGTTCAAGATTCACATTTACTGCACCCTGCTAGAGGAAACCCATTCAAATATGTTTCATTGATGGCTTTCTTTGGGCTTCTTTCTCTTCCCCCTCTATTTCTCATTAGCTCTCTGCAGCTGCATCTCTTAGCTTCATTGAATCCTTTTCTTCCTCTTTCACACCGCAGTTTTTGGAAGACAGATAAGCATGTTTGTTTGGTTGTACAGCTCATGGCGTGACCCAGCTTAGGTTGACTCAAGTTCCAGTTTGGGGTCTCTCTTGATCCACCCATCAAAGGCTGTTGCTCTGACTTACAAAAAGTGAGGATGTGAAAAAGTGAATAAACATTGCAGTGTGGGAAGCTCGGGGATCTAGGAACTCAGAAGGAAGGACCTGAGGTCTGTGGTTCTAGTTTCCTGCTTTCACCCATGAGAAATGAAGAAATGTGCTAGAAAATTTAAATCCTGCACTTTGGGGCTAGATAAGGGCATGTCCTCTTTCCCCACTGCAACTAAACATAAGTACATGTATCTGTGTCAATATATAGATTGTAAGGCACTTGGGGCAGACCCGCTCACAGGGAAAAGGAGGACAATTAAGTTCTTTTCCAGGACACAAGGCTAAAAAAGAGGACATATCCTGGGGAAAGAGGACATCTGGTCATCTATACGTGCCATACACTAGCAACATAATCTCTTGCAGAAATGTAGAAAAGCGTTCAGATCAAAGGAGGAGGAAGTTGGAATAAAAATACTATTACATAATAGTAATATAAATACTATCACAGAGAGCTGGTGATTTAAACGAGAGGTTGTTGTTAACAATAGTAACCTTCATCCCACTCCCCTCTACTCAACAGGTTTTGCACATGTGTGCACTGTTTTAAGAAACCTGCAAAACCTCTTTGAACAGAGGCAGGAGTGGGGGCAAAAGAAATGTGTGTAAAGGGAAATGATGCTATTCTCAAAGCAGGCTCCAGGGCCTTATAAGCTGTTGCCCCTCTCCAGCCTGAGACGTCATGTGGCCACTAGGAAAGCCAGATGTGAAAATGTTAACATATTTGTCAGTTAGGCTGAGGAAGAGCCAGCCCAAAATTTTTGATTTTGCCAGATCAAATGGGGCCAGATGCCAGAGGCAGTGTGCTAAATGCTGCCTCCATTACCTCTCCTCCATATGTTGTCTTCTGCTCTGTTCCTCCTTGGGGAAACAGTACTGGAGGAGAGTGGATTGCTGGAGGTGACTGCTTCCTGCCATTCTGTTGCCGGAGGTGATAGTCTGATTCGGCCTTATGAATGGGCCGGCCTTGCGCTTAGGTACAAAGTGCGAATTCTTTCAATGCTCTGTGGAAGATAGCAGCTGAACGAGGCAAGTTTAGCACCCACTCAGTAGCGCTTGAGCACTTGATCCTGTTTTTCCATTGCCATGTTTTAGGAAGCCAGGAAATCTATGACATGGTCTGGCTGCCAGCTGATTCCTAGTCCATTTAGCTCACACTTTCGTGCTGTCCAGGGTGCACCGTGAGGAGGCCAACTAGCATCACACCCCACAGTGTGATTGTGGGTTTTCCTGCCAAACCATATACCACATTATGTCTGGCTGCAAACAGAGGGCGTATAGTGGCCCATGGTCTGACTTTTCAATGAAGGTAACTCTGTCCGTGAATGGCTGGATGAACTGGACATTGATATTTGATCTAGTTTAATGGTTATATAAGTCCATGTATTATATGATATCTGCTAAATAAATAAACTTGATCCTGTGATCCAGAGTAATACTGCAAACAAGTGTTAGATACCAAACTGAGAATCTGCCATTGAACTTCCCTTTCTCTCACGTCGTATTGGGTGATGCTTTGTCTCTCTGCTACAGATCCTTGTCTGTGCAATGGACATGGCAATGGAAAATGGCTCTTTTTAAAAGATAAAACAAAAATGCAAGCGTCACTTTGCTTAAGATCTATTTCAAGGAGAGTTTTCTTTGTGCAATTATTGGTATTCATGAATGTCCTTTATTGCAACATGTAGGGATGGCCAAGATCTTGCAAAGTGCAAACATGAAGTACAAGGGTTAATGCAGCACGAGAGGTGTGGTATCCAACTGGGATTCCTGTTGCAGACACAATGTTTACATGTTGGCAGGAAACGTAGCTTATTTGGGGGCATATAAAGTTAATGGATGACAAATCACGAGCGTCCAGTCAGAATGTCCAGTCCAAGGGCACTTTTTCCGTTAGGAAATGCAGCCATGTTTTCCAAGTAAGCCTTCAGATTCTCCAGAAACATGAACGCACTTGACGGGTATGTTGCTGCATGGCATTCACATCTTACCCAATTCCTTCTGCAGCTTCTGCGGCTCAAGGACCCTTGCCGCAAATGCGCAGGCGTGATGGGTCCTCTTCTTTGCCCTTCCCTGCAGTTTTGCTTCCCCCTGATTTCCAAGTATAGAAAGTCATTGGCTTTAGCAAGTGCCAACGAAACTGCTGAGGCCACAAATATCAAAGAAGCAGGAACAGGCAGAATATTAAGGAAGTCTGTAACTTCTCCAACACCGTCACTGAACAGGAAAAAGGAGCTGAAGTGAAACTGGCAGCTGCGGTTCGGCTATTTTCCTAGGGAAATCCAACAAAGGCCATTTCCAAGGTTGGGCCAAGACCTCCTGAAGCCTGTGGTGGCAGGCAAAAAGTTGCCCTCTCCTCTATAATGTGCCAGCCTCTGTTTCTCCCTCTCTCCAAGGTTCTAACTAAGCATTCTCCTCCCCTCCATATTTCCTCTTCCTCTATATTCTTCCTTTCCCAATTTAGGGAGTGGAAGGAGAATAAAGAGCTGTAGAGGCAAGTAAGCAAACAAAGATGGGTGCCCTATAACCACTCTGCTGCCTGAGGCAAATGCTTCAGTTGGCCTCATGGATGGGCCGGCCCTAGCCATTTGCACATGCATGATCTTGCCTGATCTCGGAAGCTAAGCAGAGTCAGGCCTGGTTAGTACTTGGATGGGAGACCGCCTGGGAATACTGGGTGCTGTAGGCTTATACCATAGTCTTTCGAGACTGAAGGTTGCCAACCAGCCATTTATAGCATTTGTCTAATGAGCTTAAGCACAGTACTAAATGACAGTTGCTGAGAGCAGGGTGACGCAGTAGTGATGCAATTGCATGTAGAAAGTCCCAAACTCAATATCTGGCATTGCCAGAGGCACTTTTTCAAGTGGGTGCTCCTTTTTTTAGCAGGGGTAGAGTAACTGGCCCGCCTCACCCCAGCACTGTCTGTTCTAGTGGCTGTCTGCTGGTATTCATTTGCATCTTTTTAGATTGTGAGCCCTTTTGGGACAGGGAGCCATTTAGTTATTTGATTTTTCTCTGTAAACCGCTTTGTGAACTTTTAGTTGAAAAGCGGTATATAAATACTGTTAATAATAAAAAACGCTTCATCTGAGATTCCAAAGACAAGTCACTGCTGAGTTACAGCCCAATCCTATGCATGCCTACTCAGAAGTAAGTTCCTTTAAGAGTCCATGGGGCTTACTTCCAGGAAAGTGTGGATAGGATTGGGTTGTTAGGCAGTACAAGGCAGTTTCATTTTTGACTTTTTGAGATTGGGGAGCAGTTAGTGATAAGCCCTGGTGGCTTATGATGGGCTGGCTTCAGCACAGCCCTGCACTGGTCCCATCGTGGTCCCTGCTTCCACCACCTGACAGTGCATGGTGTGCTTGCTACCGCTGGTACTGAGGTTCAGGGGTCAGACGGCCAGGGGAGCAACTGGCCAGTAGCTGCCCCTGTTTACCAAAACATTGCTTTGAACTTCTATGTAACTCTTCTGCATTGTGTACGAATAGCATGCTAGCAAGCAAGGTAAAGAAATGTCAGCTCTTTATCCAGCATGCATGATATTTGGGCATTCCCAGCACTACCATCAGCTGCTCTCAGCTGCTGAGCTGTGCTGAGGTGTCACTGCTGAAAGGGCAGCCTGCATGATAACTGGGCTCTCCCATATCTTGAAAATACGATCAAGATATGGTTCTTTGCAGCTAATGAGTTCCTAAGGGCGCAATCCTAACCCCTTATGTCAGTGCTTTCCAGCACTGACGTAAGGGCAATGCAACTCTGAAGTAAGGGAACAAACATTCCCTTACTTTGAGGAGGCCTCCATGAGTGACACCCAACTGCAGGATGCAGCACATGTCCCATTGGCACTGCTTTGCCAGTGCTGGAAAGCACTGACATAAAAGTGAGAAAAAAGTGCTTATTTCTTTCAGGTCACCACCTGCTTAATGAAATCACTTCCTGCTTAGTGACATCACTTCTGGACCTTAACAGGCATCATTTCAGTCCACTGTATGAAACGAGTCTGATGCACCTGCATCAGAGACTGAACATAAGATATCCTTAAAGAGTACTTGTGTTGATTATTCACCATGAATAACATATTTCATTTTGTTGTTGTTGTTTTAGGACAAGAAAATCAGCGTTTGAAAACAGTATGAATATTAAGATTATGTCCACAGGAAGCAAGGATGAAAACATCTCATCCTCTGATGTCCGCTCCAAGCCTTCTGATTATTCTGTGGATTCTGAGTTCAGATATACCCTGTTCACTGTCTACTACAGCATCATCTTCATTCTGGGCTTTGTGGCGAACGTCTACGTCCTGTACATTTTCACTCGGGTTTATGCTACCAAGAAATTAAACGAGATCAAAATATTCATGGTCAACTTGACAATCGCTGACCTGCTCTTCCTGGTCACGCTGCCAATGTGGATTGTCTATTACCACCAAGGCGGGAACTGGATCATGCCTAAATTTTTGTGTAATGTGGCTGGCTACTTGTTCTTCGTGAACACCTATTGCTCAGTGGCCTTCTTGGGAGTCATCACCTACAATCGGTTCCAAGCCGTCACGAAGCCTATCACCGCCGTTCAGTCGTCTACACGAAGACGGGGCATCTACATCACAGTAGCTGTTTGGATTCTCATAGCTGGCCCTGCCATGTACTACCTCATTGGAGAAGGCCCAACCCCTGAAGACGTTAAGGGCAAGGTTTTCCAACGCTGTTTTGAGCGTTACGACAGCTCGGAAGGAAACGTATCTATTTTGGCCATCCATGTGGTCATTTGTATTTGTTTCTTTGTGACTTTCCTCGTGGTCCTGGTATGCAACACGTTCATTATTCGGTCATTGCTCTCCCAAACTGTGCAGGCCCGGAAGAGCGCAAGTGTGAGGCACAGAGCACTTTGGTTGGTGTGCACCGTCCTGGCTGTATTCATTGTCTGTTTTGTGCCTCACCACATTTTGGATCTCCCTTGGACCCTGATGGTTCTGGGTAGGCTGCAGCAGATGAGCTACCAGTCTCGAAAGCTGCTGAATGACATCCATCAAGTGACCCTCTGTCTCCTGGGTGCCAACTGTGTCCTGGATCCTATTATCTACTGCTTCCTCACCAAGAAATTCAGGAAGCACCTTTCTGAGAAAATGAAATCCATCAAGGATAGTCGTAAGTGCTCCAGGCAAACCACCGAGACTGGTCTGGAAGGCGTGGTTCCTATAGAACTGGGCATCCCTGCTTCCATCAAATCTTAGGAATTGCACTGGGATCTACAGGGGCAGCAAGACTTCTGCTATGCTTGCTCAGTACCAAGCACGGGCTGACAGAAATCTGTGTTCCACCCGTACTCGGGTTTCCAGGTCCTCACAGAAGGATGCGCAAGACTTTGGGGGCCCTCAGACCTACCTATAGAAGTGCTGTCTATCAGGAGGACCATGAGAAATGCAGGCAATCCCAGTCAAGTGGCCTCTTGTTGTGAAAGGAAAATACAGTACTTGGAATAATATGATATCTCTGAAAACGATGGGCTTTATTTATGGACTGCATTCTGATTGTAGTGATAGGATATGCTTGGTAAAAACTTCCAGAGGGAAGCTTTGTTGGTAGTTCCACATTTTCATTCCAAAGCTATTCAGTTAATGCCATTTGCCCATGCTATTTAGCTTTTCATAATCTAATAAGAAGTAAAAGGACAGAGGAAAGCATTGCAGTGAAAAATGACCCATTATAGCCTTCAGTGGCCATAGAGCCTAATCCTGAAACTTGAGAAGATAATTACTGATTGGGACCATATTATGAGTTCCAGCAGGGCTGGGTGAAGACCTCTGGGCACCTGAGGTGGCAAGCCTACTGCTGCCCCTCCTTTTACTGGTGATGTACCCACCTTTCTCCTCCCACTCCCTGGACTGGAAGAGGGGAATAGAGCAGAAGAGGAAGTGTGAAGAGAGTGGCTCACTTCCTGTTCCACTCCTCTCTTCCCTTTACAACCCAAAGAGTGGGAGGAAAGGCGTGAAATTGAGTCAATGGACTGGCATTGAGTTCAGGCTTGGTTTCAAAGTTGCATTTTTATTAAATCAATAGGCTCGTCTGAGCCACTGATGGGGAGGGTTGGAGCAGGAAGGATCCAAGAACCAGAAGGGGGAAATCAAGTTATGGTTTGGAGCTGGAAAGGCTACACCAGCTCTTTCATGGCACAAGTAATGGGACCAAGCAGTTTTCAATGTGGTGCATGATAAAGGACATGAGATAGAGCAAGTTGAGATAGTTCTTCTCTAGAAAGCTTCCTGCCGAAGGAAGCTGTGGTTTGCTACTTGGACCACAGGCAAAGCAGCCTCTGACCAGTTTATGTAACCTGTTGTTGTTCAAAATGGAAGATTATTGCATGAACATAACATAAGGCTCAATCTTCATTTCAGTGACCCATGTGCTAGCATTAGCCCCTTCCTAGGAGCTATGAGACAGGAGGTCTGGCTCAGTTGGCAGAGCTGCCACCTTGTATGCCTGAAGATCTGAGGCTGCCAGTTCTAAACAACCGGAAGTACCAGAGAACTGAGGACATGCTGATATACTGATGAGCTGACCCTCGGTGGCAGAGAGGAGTTGCCGTCAAGTGGAGCATGGGAGGCGAAGGGCCAGAGAGAGACCAGACCGGGAAGGAATCCAGCTGGAACGAGGAGTTCTATGAAAGACTAGAACTATTCAATTGTAAAAATCCCTACAGGGGTTTAGAACAGCAACCGCCTTGGATTAAAGTCTGAGGAGAAATATGAGGACCCAAGAAAGGTGGTATATAAATACCAGTATAAATAAATAAATAAAATGAGACAACTATTTAAAGTATTTCCACATCACAAGTATTTATCTAAAAAAGGATGTCGACTATTGCTTTTAAATAACTTTCTGTTGTTTTGGTATACTGTTTCAATTGTTAGAAAAAAAATCCATATTATTATAGGGTAAATTTTACCATCTTAATGCTTGTTAACAGCATATCTGCAGCTTGATTTAGCTCTTCTGGTTAGTGGCACTTTATTTTGCAAATTCCAGTCTAGAGCCATCTTTTTTTTCCTGAAATTTGGGTTGCACGCTTGGGCCTGTTTCCTTGGAAGGAAATCCTCTCCCACCAATGAGATTTGCTTCCAAGTAAATATGAATAAAAATTTGGGCGCAGTCCACCTAATCAGGAAATATGTTTCATTGAGTTCAGTGGAACTTTCCTGTCTGGGAATAACTGTTTAGTGCTTATTGAATTCTTGTCAGTAGGAACACTGCTTGATTCCTGTTACAGACTTTTAAAAAGCCTTCTCGAGCGTACTATGTGAAATGCAGGCTACTTGCCTCCACTGGCCCCTCCTTCCCCTTTCACAATCTGGTTTGGAAACGGAGGGGGACACACAGAAAAATGGTTGGCAGCCTTCAGTCTAGAAAGACTATGGTATGAGCCTACAGCACCCGGTATTCGCAGGCGGTCTCCCATCCAAGTACTAACCAGGCTGGACCCTGCTTAGCTTCCAAGATCAGATGAGATTGGGTATGTGCAGGGTAACAGTTGCTGCTAGGGGGACAGAGAGGAAGAGGAAAAGTGGAGGGGAGGAGAGTGCTGAGCGAAGACATTGGAGAGTGGGAGAAGCAGAGTCTGGCACGTTGTCGGATAAGGGGGGCCGCATTTGGCCTGCCACCTCAGGCAACAGGATGTCTTGGGTCAACCCTGAACCTCCACCGTCTCAAAACTTTTGATTTCCTCCCAAATTGGGAGGTGGGGTTTCCAAATAGGTTTTGTTCTTATTCTTCCAAGGTATCTTGGCAAGTGAAGAAGTTTCTCTAGAGCAGGGGTGTCCAAAGTTTTTGGCAGGAGGGCCACATCAGCTCTCTGACACTGCGTCGGGGACCGGGGAAAGAAAGAATTAATTTACCTTTAAAATTTGAATAGATTTACATAAGTTTACATAAATGAATATATTAAAGACGAACTTATATGAATGAATGAAGGTCTTGCAATAGCTCAAGGCCTATAAAAGGCCTTGCACAAAACAAGGCTGGCCTTTCCTTTGCTGCCACTACTGCATCAGCAAGCAGTGGAGGAAGCCCTCATCCCACAGCTCACGCAATTGCCTTCATGCTGAGAGCAGTTGTGTCGGTCCAGTGTGGGCTGCAACAAATCTCTGGAGGGCCAGAGGCTCATTGAAGACTGGGGGCTCCCTGAGCGCCGCATTGAGAGGTCTCAAGGGCCACATGTGGCCCCAGGGCTTGGGCACCCCTGCTCTAGAGAAAACCCTGCCATTTGTCTAATATTTACACTGTCTGCAGTATTATCTGTCAAGTATTATATCTTCCTTTTCCAATCCAAGGAGCAGATGGAGGAGGAGAAGCAGTGGAGGCAAGTAGGTGAACAGAGATTAGGGCTCCCTGCCAATGCGCTGCCTGAGGCAATGGCTTCAGTTGGCCTCTTGGATGGGCTGACCCTGAGTGGATCTCATATATTTAGCCGGGGGACAGCAACTGTCCCTAATCACCCCAGCACAGTGTCCCTTCTACAGGCTGTTTGCTGGTGTTTCTTTTTAGGATTGTGAGCCCTTATGGAAAGTGGGGGCATGTATTTATTTTTTTGTACGTAAACGCTTTGTGAACTGTGTTGAATAGTGGTATCGAAATATTTGTAGTAGTAATAATCTGGATGCAGGTGAAATGGTGTCATCAGGCTTAACCAGGCTTGGTTAGTCTAAGCCAAAAATAATCTCTGTGATAGGGATGTCGGGAGGCGCACGCTGTACTCTCATCCTGTATGCAGATATCTTGCTTACCTAAAAGATGTTACACTTGGATACATTCCTTTTGGAACTTAGGTGGGGCATATAGACAGCTGTAATAGGTCACAGAGATGACAAGCTGTACCTGCAGAAATTCCCTCCTCTACACAATTGTTAAAGGTTCAGGAGCCCTAATGCTGAAGGTTGGCCACCCCTGTTTTAAATAGTTGATACTGTTTGTCTGGGAGTTTTTATTCCCCAAAGAACAACTGCTAACAGGAAAAGGTGATCTGGACTGGTAATGTGGTGGAAGGAGAGGGTTAATCCCCTTCTCCCCCATGCCACTGTTCTGATAGAGCAGGGGTCTTCAAACTGTCCGGCACAAGGGCCGCATCGTACCAAAGGGTATAAACCCATTTGTGCCAATGGGTACAAACTGCAAGAGAAGAGATTGCATTTGGACATCAGGAAAAAAATTCCTGACGGTAAGGGTGGTTTGGCAGTGGAAGAAATTGCAGAGGGAGGTATTGGATTCCCCCTCACTGGAGAACTTCATACAGAGGCTCAGCAAGTCCCCGCTGGTGATGCTTTAGGAGGATTTCCTGCTACAGGCATGGGGTTGGACTAGATGGCATTTTCGGTCCCTTCCAGGAACACTTCTTGATTGTTCAACTCCATGATTCTACAATTCTGTGTATATCTAACACCATGCCAAGTGCCTGAGAATAAATAAATAATAAATACATCGAGAAATGGTGTGCTGAGAGTTTGATTGAATAAAAAGTGGGTGGGGGTGGAAGGAGGAGGGGAGCAGAGGGTAAAATGGACTTGCACAGGAAGAAGGCAGATTGGATTTTGAAAAAGGATTGAAAAGGCACGGGCGTATACCACATTCAGCCACTACAGGTGCTGAATGGAATGAAAATTGACGGTGTGATTTGATAACCCTGGACAACGCTCAGTTTGCCACTGAAATGAAAATAGTTAATCTTTACTAATTTCTATGTACTGAACATTTAATGACAATTAAATCTATTCATTGGCTTGTCTGTTCCACTGCAGGGTAGGATTGTGCCCGGTCCGTCTGTCTGTCTGTCACATTTTTATATCACCCTTCCTCCAAGTTGTTCAGGGTTCATGGTTTTGTCCTCCTTCTGCCTTCACAACTTGTGAGGTAGGGGCTAGACTGAGAGAGAATGACTGGCCCAAGATCACCCAGCAAGCTTCATGGCTGAGCAGAGATTTGAACCTGGATATTTCAGGCCTAATTCCAACACCAAAACTACGATCCACTATGCAAATAATAAGATGCTTTTCCAGCAACGTATCTTGAGTTCCCTTGAACCCAAGATACCTTGGGAACCCGACAGGACCCAAGTGGGTCCTGTTGCAGTACCCACTGCCACCATGTGATGCCTGTATCTTGCATTTTTGTTTCAAACTCAAACAGACCTTTATTGGCATATAATACAGATACAACAACAGCAGATGTGGACCTAAGGTAAGTCATATTAATACAAAGGCTACATGATGATCAAGGAGGTTCAGGGTATTTACCTCATAAAGATATACTGTCAGATGTTATCAGATGTCAGTTAGATGCATTTTTCTGAAGCATGCTTTATTTCACTTGATGCCCTTTGTTAGGAAGCTGTTATACTAAGTTCGATCTTTGGTCCAGTCAGATCAACATCGTCAGCACTGGCTTGCAGTGCCTCTTCAAGGCTTCAGCCAGGAGATGCCACGGATCGAACCTGGGATCTTCTGCATGCAGGCAAATATTCTTCCAGGGCAGGGTGGCGATGCCAAGCAAGCGGATTAACTGAAAGTGCTCTGGCTGATTGGCGCCAATTGAAATCCCTGTTCCAATCGTCTCAAGGCAAAGACTGGCTCTGTGGTATTGATAATATTACAAGCTCTGCTTTCTAAATCTGCTTTCCCATTAGATGGATGACTATTGACTGTAAATAAGGCATTTCAGACACAAACCTGATCATGACTATCTGTCAGTAATTGCTTATGGTGGCTCTGCCCTTCTACCTTTTTGTGGTTAATTCTCTTCTGCTCCATTCTTTTCCCTGTGGTGATGTGGCGGTTTCTTTATTTCCAATGGGTCTCTTGGGTTCTTTGTGCTGCGCAATCAAAGTGCAAAGCTTCTTTGATGGGGCTGTCACGTTCCTGGCTCACGTGGCCCCCAGGAGGGAAGGGGACGGTCGAGGACATGATGGGGAACAGGCAAGGGGACACAGAAAATGTGGCGCAAGGAGGACCTTTCATTAACAGGGGGCAACAAGCCCGCCGAGTGCCGTCACTGGTGGGCTGGAGCACCTAGCTCCTAAAACTTAGGCACAGCGCAACTTGTCTACAGTTCCAACGATCCCAACTGAGAAGAGGTATCCTTCACTCAGTAAGAAGTCAAACTTGGGAGAGGCACTCACAACCTCCGCTTCCTCCCTTGCACCTGGTCCTTCCTTAGGTCTCCTTTCAGCGATGACACAGCTCAGCTGCCGAGAGCAGCCAGTGGTGGTGCTGGGAGAGCCCGAGGGCCAAATCAAGCTACCTGGGGCAGTCACCGAGGTGTGCCTTGTCAATCTTACTGCCTTGCCAGTGTGCCGTGAGATGAAAAAGACTGAAAGTTGCTGATGTAATAACAGGAGAAGGAACAGGAAAGAGAGCTCATTAATCCCACAGCTGTGGTTTGCCTGATGACCGAGCCACTGAATTTGAACTGGTTATCACCTTTTGTGCTTAGGGCTTCGGTTCCAATTTAGATTCAAGGTCATTGTGATCTGGCAAGCTCAGATTCCATTCTGGTTCCTTGGAAAAAGACTTCTCTGAACTGGTTTTGGTTCAGACTTGATTCAATTCCCTGCCAGGTGGAAACAGATGGTAGGTTGGACAGGGAAGCAGAGCCCAGTAAAAAATGCGACTGTGTTCCAGTTATCAAGATATGTTCTCCCAAGGAGCAGTCTTAGATTGCTCTTAGATTAGCTACAAAAGGGCATGGAATGTTCTTACCCTCGTCATCCCATTCTCTGAAAGGTCAAACCAAACATGCCACTAATTCCATTTCTATCCACTGGATCCCTTTTGAGTGAAGAGCTGTCCTGCTCCCTGGTGACCTTCTTTGACCTTGGCTTTTTCCATATTTCCACGCGTTATCTATCGCTTTCTGTGTGCTCTGCCTTTGGACTGAACAATCATGCCCTCCAAAGCCATAGTTGTACAAATCTATGTAAATCCGTTCTACAAATCTATGTAAATCCATTGTACAAATCTATGGTAAGGCCACACCTGGAGTACTGTGTCCAGTTCTGGTCGCCACATCTCAAAAAAGACATAGTGGAAATGGAAAAGGTGCAAAATAGAGCGACTAAGATGATTATGGGGCTGGGACACCTTCCTTATGAGGAAAGGCTACGGCGTTTGGGCCTCTTCAGCCTAGAAAAGAGACGCCTGAGGGGGGACATGATTGAGACATACAAAATTATGCAGGAGATGGACCGAGTGGATAGGGAGATGCTCTTTACACTCTCACATAGCACCAGAACCAGGGGACATCCACTAAAATTGAGTGTTGGGAGAGTTAGAACGGACAAGAGAAAATATTTCTTTACACAGTGTGTGGTTGGTCTGTGGAACTCCTTGCCACAGGATGCGGTAACGGCATCTGGCCTGGATGCCTTTAAAAAGGGATTGGACAAGTTTCTGGAGGAAAAATCCATTACGGGGTACAAGCCATGATGTGTATGCGCAACCTCCTGATTTTAGAAATGGGCTATGTCAGAATGCCAGATGCAAGGAAGGGCACCAGGATGAGGTCTCTTGTTATCTGGTGTGCTCCCTGGGGCATTTGGTGGGCCGCTGTGAGATACAGGAAGCTGGACTAGATGGGCCTATGGCCTGATCCAGTGGGGCTGTTCTTATGTTCTTAAACTATAATTCCCAGGAGGCCTTGCAGGTCTCTTGTTATCTGGTGTGCTTCCTGGGGCATTTGGTGGGCTGCTGTGAGATACAGGAAGCTGGACTAGATGGGCCTATGGCCTGATCCAGTGGGGCTGTGTCAGCTTGAGTTCTGAGTGATGCAGAACCAAAGCTTACATGTTGGTTCAGGGAGCAGGTGCAGAGCAATGATTCAGTGGAATCAGCAAGCACCTGGGACAGGCACACCCTGGGTGTGACCAAGCCAAATACTGATTGGCTGAGCTGACTATATGAAGATAGTCAGGAGGAGCCTCAAGTGCAGCAGTAGGGGAGTAGCTGTGAGACTGCTGCCAGTGACTGAAGAGGCTGGATACTGTATGTATGTGATATTACTGACTTATGGACTGAACCTTTGACTGTGTATTATTGGAACTGATTTGGATTTGTTATACTGAAACTGACTGCTCTCTGTGCTGACTCTTGGACTCTTAAATGACTACTCTATATGTGATATCCCTT
Organism: Tiliqua scincoides; assembly: GCF_035046505.1. Taxonomy (NCBI): domain Eukaryota; kingdom Metazoa; phylum Chordata; class Lepidosauria; order Squamata; family Scincidae; genus Tiliqua; species Tiliqua scincoides. The sequence goes on along the minus strand of NC_089830.1, from coordinate 18,833,003 downwards.
GACCAATACAACTGCTGAAAGTACTCTGCTGTAGTTGAAGTGTTGTTCTTGCAACCTGCTCATATTGGGACAAGACTGGGAACCTACACCAATCCGCATATAATTTTATACAAGCCCCCCTTAAACCTTAACAGGCTGTTCTTATAGTTAGGGCAGAGCCTGAGGGGCACCTGCGGTAGACACTACATTAAGGGGGGTGCATTCAGGGAGAGCCTCCACAGAAGGAACGAAAAGATTAAAAGACAGTGAGTGCTGCCTCTTCTGGGGAGAATCCAGAAGTGATGCCACAACATCACATGTTACACATGGGGCAGCGCCTGGGGCAGTGTGTTACATGTCTGATGCCCTTACTGCTTTTCCTCCACCAAAACCACCACATTTCTGAACACCTCTGTTGAGAAAAGATTAAAAGCTCAAATACTTCCCTTAGTAAGCAGTAAAAGATTTTCCTGCCAAAACCATTCACCTGACTTAGCTGAGACATGGGCAATCCTAATGGTGGCGGTGCCAATGGGTACAGCAGTGCCAAAATGGCGACTGTTGTATCCAGCAGTCCTGTCAGGACTGCCAGAGGTCTCCTTGGGGGAAGGGGACATTGTGTAAGGATGCAGGGGCTGCAATGGGTCTCCTCCAGTTTGCACTGGGTATTTTGCAGGTGCAGACTAGAGGAGCATTGTGTTGGGCTTTTCAGCCTGATATGGAGCATAGGATCTGTCAGAGCAGGGCTCCACCAGTCCCACCCCCCTCCTGCCCTGGTTCTAAAGCCTGATGCTGAACACCATGCTATGGACATATCTTGCATCTGATTAAAAAGGGGGAAAGCCCTTTGATGTTAGAAAGAAAGAAAGAAAGATTGATTGATTCTGGCAAAAGGATGCAGGTCTCCTGTTGTCTTGTGTGCTCCCTGAGACATCTGTTGGGCCACTGTGAGATACAGGAAGCTGGACTAGATGGGCCTATGGCCTGATCCAGTGGGGCTGTTCTTATGTTCTTAAACTACAATTCCCAGCAGGCCTTGCAGGTCTCTTGTTATCTGGTGTGCTCCCTGGGGCATTTGGTGGGCAGCTGTGAGATCCAGGAAGCTGGACTAGATGGGCCTATGGCCTGATCCAGCAGGGTTCTCCTGATGTTCTTATGTTAGGAGCCTTCCTATGGTGTGTGCAACCATAGCTAACAAGCAAATATTATTATTTATTATTATTAACAGTATTTATATACCGCTTTTCAACTAAAAGTTCACAAAGCGGTTTACAGAGAAAAATCAAATAACCAAATGGCTCCCTGTCCCAAAAGGGCTCACAATCTAAAAAAAATGCCAGGGAATACCAGCAGACAGCCACTAGAACAGACAGTGCTGGGGTGAGGTGGGCCAGTTACTCTCCCCCTGCTAAAAAAAGGAGCACCCACTTGAAAAAGTGCCTCTTACCCAATTAGCAGGGGTACCCAAATCTAGCAAAGCAAAGCTAGCATTCAAAGCTAGCAAGCAAATCTGTTACTGCCATCCCTGCACCTTCGGCCTCAAACAAATTCCTCGAGAGCAGTAGATGCAGGATCCACATTTACGGCACCCTGCTGGAGGAACCCACTCAAAACCATTTCATAGATGACTTTCTTTCGGCTTCTTTCTCATCCCCCTCCATTTCTCATTATCTCTCTGCAGCCACATCTCTTTGCTTGATTGTATCCTTTCCTTTCTATTTCACATTGTCATTTCTGGAAGTCAAATAAACATATTTGTTTGGTTGCCCCGCTCAGGCAACCAAATTCCTTCTGCAGCCCAAGGCCCTTGCTGCAAATGCCAGGCGTGATGGGTCCTCTTCTGCGCTGCTTTGCCTGTCCCTGCAGTGTCGCTTCCCCCTGATTTACAAGTATAAAAAGTCATTGGCTTTAGCAAGTGCCAAGAAACTGCTGAGGCCACAAATGTCTAAGAAGGCAGGAAAGGCCAGAACATTAAGGAAGTTGGTAACTTCCCCAACATGGTCACTGAACAGGAGAAAGGAGCAGAAGTGAAACTGACCACAGTGGCTCTGCTGTTTTCCTGGGGAAATCCAACAAGGGCCATTTCCAAGGTTAGCCCAAGGCACAGGGATGCTTGAGGTCCAGCAGGTCTCCAAGGAAGTGGCAGGAGAAAACACTGAAAGAAATGGCAGCCCAGTCCTATGCAGGTCTACTCAGAAGTAAGTGCCACTATAGCCAATGGGGCTTACTCCCAGGTAAGAGTGGAGAGGATGGCAGCCTTGGAGCCCCAGCCTATGCAGGTCTACTCAGAAGTAAGTCTCATTGCAGTCAAGGAGGGGTGAGTATGCGCACGCGCAGTGCAACCCTCCCCCCGCCCAGGTGTGCCTGGCGCAAGCAAAGCGCCAAGCAAACCGCAAGCAAAGCGGCCTTTTCAGCGACACCTAGCGGCGAAGGACGGAACATCCGCTCTGCGCATGCGCGCGGGGACGACGAGCCTTTCCGAGGGGAGGGGGAGAGGAAAGAGGCATGCGCCTTGCTCCCCCTCCCCCTCCCGAGGGCAGTCGCCCGCGCCACGGCCCGCTTCCAGGCGCTAGACAGCAGCGCGCATGCGCAAGGGCGCGCGCCCCGCGACTCGTCGAGGCAGCCAATCGGCGGCGCTTGCGCCCAACCGCCTCTCAGGGCCGACGTCACATCCGCCGGGGAGGACTTCCGCTTCCGGTGTGAAGCCGAGAGGAGGCTGCCAGAGGGAAAGGGGAGGGGGCGCCTCTCTCTCTTCTCCGCGTCCTTTCTGGAGGCCGCTCCGTCGCCGCTGCCATGTCGCCCGTGGCCGAGGTGGGCCCCGCAAACGCCTCGGCACGGTGAGTCCCTCCCCCTCACGCGCCGTCGGTGGGCGTGGCCTAGCAGCTGCCGTGGCCACGCCCCTTTTTCTCTCGCTCCCCCTCGCCCGTTATCCCCGTAGTCGCGGGGCGGGGCCTGCATGTGACGTCACAGGTGCTTGGTGGCCGCAGAGAGCCGGTGAAGCGATGGCCTTAAGACGTGCGCGAAGCCCGCAGGCCTCGGGGGCTGCCATGTGGAGCCTCCATGTTCAGGGCAACCTACCTTGGGGCTGCCATGTGGAGCCTCCATGTTCAGGGCAACCTACCTTGGGGGCTGCCATGTGGAGCCTCCATGTTCAGGGGCAGCCTACCTTAGGGTTTGCCAACCCTCCCCCTGCCACAATTGGGCTAGACCACTGTTTATCAACCAGTGGTACGGGCACCACCAGTGGCACTCGAGGTGGTGTCTGCTGTGCCCTGCTATAGGTCTATAACAGTGTTTCTCAACCATAACTTGGCATGCAATGATTAAGCTACGGAACCCCTTGCCACATTGTGGCATCTGGCCTAGATCAGTGTTTCTCAACCAGTGTGGTACAGGCACCAGCAGTAGCACTCAAGGTGGTGTCTGTTGTGCCCTGCTATTGGTATATAACAGTGTTTCTCAACCATAGTGTGTGATGATTAACCTGCAGAACTCCTTGCTACAGGATGTGGTGATGGTGTCTGGCCTAGATCTGTGTTTCTCAACCAGTGGTACAGGCACCACCAGCAGCCCTTGAGGTGGTGTCTGCTGTGCCTTGCTATAGGTCTATAACGGTGTTTCTCAACCATAACTTAGCGTGTGATGATTAACCTGCAGAACTCCTTGCTACAGGATGTGGTGATAACATCTGGCCCCCGTACACCTTCCGTACAACAAAGTAATCAATTCAGTTAGTAAGTTTACAATAAGTATAAATTTAAAAAAATTACTTAAAAGTAAGAGTGCGGGGTTGTGGGTGCTTTGGTGCCTTGTTTGGTAGTGGTGCTTTTCAAAGGACTCCGGAGGGGACGCTATGCCTCATCAACCTCCCCACCCGCTGCACATCCCTGGACCAGTGGTTCTTAAAATTTTTGGCAACAGGACCCACTTTTTTACAATGACAATCTGTCCTGGACCCATGGGAAGTGATGTCATTAACCTGGGAGTGATGTTGTGTCCGAAGTGACATAATCAAGCAGGAAAAGTTTTAACACCTTCTGAACAAAAAAATCAAATCAAATTTATTAGTACGTTAATTTTAAGTTTACAATAAGTTTAAGTCTAAAAGTTTACTTATAGAAAGAGAACAGCTCTCTTAACCATCCCAAGTAGTTGCTGATCTTGCTGTTTAACCCATTTCTGCCCAACCCACAGGTGTACACATTTGATCCCTGTTGCATACTGTAAATGCAGTGTTGGACAGAAATGGCTATAAAAAAAATTCCCCAAATATCCCAAAGCTGCAGTCCTATCCACACTTACCTGGGAGTAAGCCCCATTTATTTATTTAGCGTATGGCATAAAACACATGGACATATAACAATTAAACTAGATCACATATCAGTGTCCAGTTCGCCCAGCCTTTCAAGGACAGAGTTACCTTTATTGAAAAAGTCAGACCATGGGCCAGTATATGCCCTCAGTTTGCAGCCAGACACAATGTGGTATATGGTTTGGTGGGAAGACCTGCAATCACACTGTGGGGTAGATACTAGCCCCCATTTAAACATTGAGTCCTGGCAAATACCATGTAGAGTACGGATCCTGTTTAAAGTTTTCCAGTGCTGGCGAGGCAAGTCAAAACCTGGCTCCTTAAGTGTAGGATTTTCTATATATCTACCTGTTTCTGGGTGTTCGTCTGCCCATTTAACTTTTCATTGGGCGTTGATGTTGAAATTATTGTGCAGATGTTTTGCGAGTACCAGAGAAGTCTTCCTTTTAACTATTCTTGTTAAAATAGCAAATATACTATTCCTTAGTAGCTTGTGAAAAAGTACAAATCTGTCATATTTCCCCCAATGCTGACACGTACCGCGGTAGCATCAAGTCTAATATATTAAAAATAAAGTATGCATTGAAATGAATGGGAACCCACCTGAAATTGGCTCGTGACCCACCTAGTGGACCCTGACCCAGAGTTTGAGAAACACTGGGCTAGAAGAGATGGTGAACCTTTTGGGCTTGGCATGTCAAAAATTCAGAAAATGCCTTTGTTTGGAGTTCACCCCCCCCCCCACAAAATAGAAACAATTTTTCACATATTTATTTAAAAAATAATACAGTCCAATCGTGTAGCACTGTGTGCTATATAAAGTAATGTCAAATAATTGCAAAAATGAAATATGGGTAAAACAAACTCAATTGTTTGCGATCGCTGGCGTATCACCCAAAATGTCATGGTTTGTCACCTTTGACATGTGTGTCATAGGCTCCTATCACTGGCCTAGAGGCTTTCAGGAATTGGCACAGATCTCATGTGACTGGCAAAAACCATCCTGAAAGTTTTAACAAGGGGCCTCCAGGAATGTCAAATGTCAATCCAGGGTGGGGAGGGGGTAGTGGAGAGAGGAAATGTAGCACCTGTAGGAACATCTTCAGTTGAGTGGGTAATCCTAGTGTTCCTTTGCATATCAAATGGAGATGTGCCACAGAGAAGGGCTGTTGCATTCATCCTGCCCTTGGCTTCCCAAAGATATCTGGATGACCATTGTGGGAAAAAGCATGCTGGATTCAGTGGATGCTTTGGTTGGTCTGATTCTGTTTGTGTGTGACTTGATGTTCTTATACGAAGTTATTTCTTCATACCACGCTTAATTAATTAGAGATCATTGCTATAGGGGAATGGTGATGGCTAATCTAAATCAACGTTTCTCAGTGTTTGTCCCCCACCGTACCACTTTGAATGGTCCCACATGGTCCAGTCACAGGATGTAACTGGTGCTGATATCATCAACAGTTGCTTCCAGATTGGGAGGCCAAATGCAACAAACACTGGTAAGAGGCTCAGGGCAGATGAGAGGGCTTTTTGTAATGTGCATGCTGGAGCTCTGCCTGCTGAATCGAGCTTCCTGCTGCTGTTTGTCACATTACATTGCTGTCAGGTGGCAGAGGTCTGGGGATCCAGCACATATCACCAGACACCACCTCAAGTACCACTGGTAGTACGGATACCACTGGTTGAGAAATGCTGCTCTAAATGGAGCTATAGAGAGGGACAGGTCTATGGAAAGCTTTGGGTCATGAGAGGTCAATGGAGCCTCCATGTTCAATTGTATAGTTCTAGGGACATACCATGGATCTCTGTTGCCATCTCTTGCTTAAGGGCTTCCTGGGCGTTTCTGGTTGGCCACTGACTTGGAGTGCCAGTCATTTTTAAGTTTGTAGCAATCTAATCTTCATACATCTTATTCTGTGACATGCTACAGGTGGTTGTAATGATTGAAGAAGGATGCTCATAATGTAATGAAACACATCCTCTGTGTGCAGATTAGTGCTGAAGTGTTAACTGAGGCCATAACTCCTTTGTGCAAATAATCAACCATGCTGTGGAGGTGGGGTTGACCACCTTCTGAATTTCTTGGAAACCATGGTGCAGTTAGGCTCATGTGAGCTGTTATCTTTTTACCGTGATGTGTCAGAGCATTTGCACAAACAATTGTAGCTTTGCCCCATCAGCTTTTTGCACAAACCCACCCTAACTATATCCAACTGCAGTGCTTGGAGACTGGAGATTTAGAATTTAGGAAGAGATGTGCCCATCACTTGGGAAAAATATACTAGTGCATCTGTATAGAAGCCTTGTTCTGTGGCTGTGTCATGCTATCCTCTGTTCAGTACAACCAATAGTGTGTAGCATAATTGGAGGACCATCAGTTTTCACTGGCCGTAGTAGTTCAGCAAGATTGAGTATCCAGCTGCCCTGACCATCCCTCCTGAAATTATGCAAAGAGGCAGAGTCTTTGACACTGTGCTGAGCTTTAGAGAGTGTGATGTGGTTGGCAAAGATGATCCTCTCCTCAGCCTTTAGGGTCTTGTGAAGGGGGGGAGTGTTGTCATAGTCACTTGAGGACTGGAGGGAAGAACACTTAGCATGTGGTGACCCAGCTTATAGCATGACGTTACATAGTGGTTCCCCGTTCACTTTGCACGTTAATCAAAGTGCATCTATATATATGGTGCTGTCCTCTCATGGAGAAGACAGTGCTATGCCTGTTGATCTAACCCTGCCAACTATCCTTTTGGGGGTATAATACAATTAGGCTGCTGTGATGAAGACCTGGAGGAGCTCCTGGGCACCCCTTGACCATTGTGAGTGTTAATTTTGCCTTCTTCAGCCTGCCTTGCTCTACAAGTGCAAAGGAGTATATCCTTACTGAGAGACAATCTAAGGTTTATGTATTTGAAACTCTTTTGTTCTGCCTTCCGCAAGGACTCGTGTCGAACATTGACCTGCAAGGCTGAGTGTCCAGATAGTTTAGAAATGCAATGATTGATGTCTTACAGTTAAAATGATGGAACAGCAGCCAGCAAAGCCACCCGACATTACAGAAGCCACAAAATAAACACTCCCAGAAGCTTGATCACATTAAATAGAAATTTAATCTGGTGAATTAGAAATAGCAACATATGTACCTAGAGAAAATATTCCATTTGGTCCATTACAGAGAAGGCCCTGCCCCCACGAGTCATCCCCTGCCCTGCTTCTGGAGCAAGACCTCAGCCAAAGATCTTAATGCTAGGTAGGTGTAGGTGGAAGCTGACAGTTCTTCAGGTTGCTTTATTCTGCTCCTTTACAGGTATCATCTGCAGCTTACAGAGCCTTATGTTGAAGCTCTTCTTTCTACACAGAGGTTTTGAATGTTCTGCCAAAGTCCACTCCATATTCCCTCAGTGGTCAGCTCAGCCTCTTGGTTTGGATGAATTCCCAGAAAGTCTATCTAGGGCAGGCAGAGAGCAGACAAGATGTGTGCACAGCGTGAGGTCCTCCACCTGTGATCATGCAGGGCTAACTTGAGCAGTATGATTCAAACCAGCCCAAGGGTGAGGTTAAGAGGGTTGACCTATAATATCCCCACCTTTTTTTCTCTAGATTTTTTTTACCTTTAGACTGCTGCCCATTTAAGGAAATATCGCAGTGCTGTCCTAACTTCCCATACTGTGATGCAAAGGTGCCAGAACGGCCTCTTTTGCATCCAGTGTGGGGAAAGATGCTGCTAGAGGTCTCTCTGAGGTAAAAGAACATTTATCCCCTTGCCCCGGGTCAGCTCCAGTAGCCACAATGCGTCTACTCAGGCTTGCACCAGCAAAATCAGTCTTGTGTTGGGTAATCAGGCCCAGAAGGGGGAATAGGATATGGAGGGAGCTGGTCCTACGAATCCCAGCCCCCTCTCAGGCTTGGTCTGCCCTCCACCCATCCTTGTTCCACCTACCTCTGCTAGCCTATGTGGAGCTTAATCCTGCCAGCTTGCTCTGGTCCTCTGGCCACAGGCAGGCCAGCGCAAGCCTTTCTGTTTTTTGTTTGACTAACTTCCTTGATTATTGTGTAGTGTGTAAGTTCTGAGCTTTGAATTTTTTGATTATCCTAGGAGCTCTTGGGCCTCAATGTTTCCCATCTGTAACATGGGTTAATTTGTTTTCCAGGACTTTGTCTTCATTAATTCCTTGATAACCCAATGCAAATATGTGTATTTATATATCTGATATGCAAATTGCAGCTACGTTTAACTAGTTGAGATTCTTTTTTGTTCTTCCTTTGTGTTTGTGACACAGCTGGAGTTTGGACTGTGTAAGGATGGTCTGTGTTGGCTGGCAATATGGGTATATCGCGTGGTTGCAAGGTGATTCATATGCACATCTTAAAGTAGCCCCCCCCCATGTGGGATCTGCCCACTTGCTGTGTAGCTCTGCCCCTGAGTTGCACATTGGGATAGAAAGTGGGTCCCAGCTCTGGGGACTACTATAGCAAGTGACCTATTGTTCCATACTTTATAATGCTTGACCACGGAAGTTAACATTCTGTGTTTTTGTTTTGTTTTTTCAATGTGGAAAACCAGGCTGCAACTTGTACGTGTTTACAACCCATTTCTGCCCAGCCCACACATGTACATATTTGATTCCTGTTGCACATATAAAACATTGGGCAGAAATGGATTAATGGAGGGTCATGGGTCCTGTTTTACGTGTATTCATACATGTACTCTTCAACATATATTTGTGTTACGGTCTGCTCTCTGTAATTTTTTTTTAAATCATCGATTTTCATCCTTTCAGCTTTGAGCCTATTGCTGTCGTAACCGCCTGGTTGCTAAAACAGAGATTGGCAGACCTGGCTTCTCAGGGCTAAGCTGCATGGCTGCCCCTAGCTTTGTACAGCATTTTGGTGAGAGTAGTAAGCTAACGCAAAGCACTTAAAGTGTTTTGAGAAGCAGTGAAGCCAAACAAAAGATCTTGCTGGCGATAAAGGCACAGCGTGCCAGATGTCTACGGCGGTCAACATGTGAAGACACTGCATTCATTTGCAATGTTTTGCTCTTTGCTGCAAATTGAGGGCAGTTTGGCAAACTCAATTATAATGGCTGATGGCATTAGTTAAATAAATACTGTTCTTGTTTACTGCTTTAGCTTTGTTCAACCACCTGCTAGCACTACAGAAAGCTTAAGTCAATACTGGCATCATCTCTACTCATATCATTAGAATCCCTGTAGAATTGCTCAGTGCAAGAGAGCTGTAGATGAAGCGACCCTTTGTCCCCAAAACTCACCCGCAATTAGTGTTGGTGTGCAAAATATTGATTAGGAGGGAGAAGTCCAATTGTACACTTGTGCTTTATAGCTGAATTTCTTCTCTTTTCTACTTTGTTGAGTTGAGGGTAAGGGAGCGGGAATTGTACACGTGGTTATACCTGTGCTGATGGCAAAGGAGAGATAACAAATGCTTGACTCAGAGTTTTGTTTTGCATTTGGATGGGTAATAATGTGAACAAGCCTTCATGTCTACGTCTGTTCTTTCTGTATTGTGGACTAAGATAGCAAACTGCAATCTCCGCATGATTTTTTTCAAAAACCGTGTTGGTAAGTTTAGGACCATGTGTTCCCCTGAGAAGGGTACAGATATATGCATACAGAGCAGGGGTCTCCAAACCCCGGCCCGGGGGCCAGATGCAACCTGCAGCAAGCCTGTCTCTGGCCCGCAGCCAGGCTCTTGTCCCCTAAAAGCCTCTGGCCCACTCAACTGAACACCACCAGAGCTGTGCTCTGGTTGTGTCTGGAGGGTGTTCTGAGGGTGAGAGAGGTTGAATGAATGAGCCCATTCATTCATTTATTCACTCATCTAAGTTCCATCTCTAATTTATTTATTTAAATATTAAATATTGTGCCCTCAGCACAATGCCAGATGTTTGATGCGGCCCTCTGGCCAAAAAGTTTGGAGACCCCTGATACAGAGGAACATAGGAAGCTGTCTTACATTGAGTCTGACTGGTTCATCAACTGCAGTGAAATCTACACTGCACTACTCATAGTTGTAGTCTGTAGGCTGGTGCCAGTCCGTGAGTCATTGGTTGCTGGTCTGTAGCAAATTTCCAGGAAAGAAACAGAAGTGATAATATGGGCATAATAGCAGTCCCTGGCATGTTGGGGAGAAAAAATTGCTAGTACACCAAGTTGGTTTGAGCAGCACTGAACTACATTGAGTGGCTGCAGCTCTCCCCAGTGGTGCAGACGAGGTGATCTCCCAGCCCTACCTGGAGACGCAGAGGATTGCATGTGATCATGTCTCTAGGTGAAGCGGATGCTCTACCACTGAGCTCGAGCTCCAGCAGTTATGCTTTGACATACTGTACCTGGAAACATACTGTTTTCTGTGCAGATATTAGGGTGCCCACACGTTTGCAAGATTCCTGAGTTTAATGCATTAATGGTTTCCCGTTGTTCAAACCTTTTGCCTTTCAACTATGCACCAAAAATTAGACATTGCTTCAAAATATGGATTTCTGGGTTTCTCTGATGACCGACTTGTGCACTGCCATGATAAGAAGAGTGTGCGCTGTTGGTGTGGATCCAGACCTGGCTGCAAAATGATTGAATTCAGTTGCATCATTGGTACCTACTTTGTGCTGTTGTTTCACATTAAAGTGAATGTTTATTGATTTTCATGGAAATATCAGAGGTTTCTGTTCCAAGAGGGTGTGTTGGTTGTTTGTTTTTATACTGCCCTGTTTTTATACTGCCCTTCGTTCAAGGAGCCCAATGCATAATACATAGTTCCTCCCCTCCTTTTTTCCTCACAACAGTTCTATGATTTAGGTGAGGTTGACAGTGCCTGGCCCAAGGTCACCCAGGAAGCTTCATGGCTGAGTGGGGATTTGAACCTGATCTAACTCCAGTTCCAGAACCAGTACACCATCCTGTAGAACAGGGGTCCCCGGATCAGATGCGGCCCACAGCGAGCCTCTATCTGGCCTGCTGCCAGCCTCTTGTCCCCTGAAAGCCTCTGGGCCACTTGACTGAACATGTCCAGAGCTGTGCTCTGATTGCATCTGGAGGGTGTTTTGAGGGTCGGAGAGGTTGAGTGAATGAGCCACTCATTCATTTATTCATTCATCAAAGTTCCATCTCTTAATTTATTTATTTAAATTTTATATTTAGAATTTTTTCTGGTCCTCAGCACTGCGCCAGATATTTCATGCGACCCTCTGGCCAAAAAGAGACCCCTGCTGGAGACCCCTGCTGTAGAATGAGTACAGTAGAATCACTTGGTCATTTTTGCTGCTTTTGCACAGTGCATCTATGCACCATTTGGATGTCCCTTGGAACTGCTGGTTAAATGTGAGAACTTTGATATCAGCACTTTATAATGGATAGTTATTTAGCATTTGACACGTTTAGGAGCACTAACTTGTGAAATTCTTTCACAGTGACTTTTGCTTTCCAGAAACTCTATCTTTAAGTACAGCAGCATGGGTAAGCTTCGTACTCCAAATGGGTCTGCAATAAATAGAATGAATCTGCTAAACTAGTGTTTCATGGTCCACCTATTCAAAGTACCACCGGAAGTAACTGGTGATGACATAATCGCCAGTTACTTTTGGGCTGGGAGGGGAGAGGTAGTGTGACAAATGCCAGTAAGAAGCTCAGGGTGGATGGGAGGGCTTTTTTAACTGCAGAGAAGCATGCTTTGGAGCTCTGCCTACTGAGCGGAGCCTCCTACCACTGTTTGTTGTGTCACATTTCTGGTCTTGCTACCGGGCGGCAGAAGTCCAGGGGTCCTTCGAGTACCACCAGATACCACCTCAAGTACCACTGGTAGTACCTGTACCACTGGTTGAGAAACACTGCACTAAACCTATCTCCTGAAATTTGGAGATTGCAACCAGAATGTCTGAATTGCATTGAAAAATAAAGGAGTTAATTTGAATAATAATATTTGATACTTGAGGGTTTTTCAGAAAAATGGTAGATAGTGTTGTTTGTTGAAACATTTGGAATTTTTTTAAAAATGTGGTGCCTAGAGAAAATGAGTATTATGGTTAATACAGTGCAAGGCAAGACCAAAATAAAATAACCTGCAGAAAAATAGTTCTCATTCTGTTGACTGAAGCCTCACGGCTAAACTTCTTTCTTTGTAAGTTACTGAAATCATTGGGATTTAGTTTTAAGTAAACATGGTGGTTATTGGCCTGCCAGTTACTTAATAGATATTATTCTTTGTTACTTTAGTAATTGATTGTGCCCATTCCATAAATGGTTAGATAAGGGAGAGATTTTACAAGTATCTGGTTTTCCTCAGAGGCATGTCTGCACCAGCCAGTTGGTTCATTCTTTTCTCTAATTACACAGTCTGAACTGAACATTGCGTCCTGCCCAATTTTTGATTGACTAACATTTTGTTTGCAAATTTTGCTTAGCTTCTTGGCTTTTAAAACCTGAAAATGGAATAGAGTACAAGAACTGAGCTCATGCAATGTCCCTTGCAGTACTTGTTACTTTAGAACCAGTGTTTTCCAGCTGTGCTCCTGTGCTATTCCCTCTTGGTATTAAAAAAAAAAATTTATTTAATTCTAAATCTTTATTGTTCCCAGCTCCTTATGTTTCTCAGTTTTCACAAGTACATGCATGTTTCATTAGTTTATTGTTTTCTGGTTTGAGATCTTTATCCTCTGGCAACGTCATTTTTTTCAGCCTTTCTCTTTTAAAAATTTTTATATTCCCCTGTAACTTTTGCTAAGTGTGATTATGCATCTCTGTGTTCAGTTGTTGATGCAGTTAAACCCAGACATGAGACCTGTTTCCAAAGCTGGGGGAAGGAAATTCCAGACAAATAAATACAAGATAAGAAATTAGTAACAAAAATGGACAAATCTCTCTGGGTGCAATGGTCAAATCTCACTGGAACAAACCCAAGTGCAGGGCCTTTTCTGTGGTGGCTCCAAAGCTGTGGAATTCACTCCTCCACACAAGATCCCTATTGATTCTTTTCTGGTCTCTTTTGGAAGCAGGTGACTTATTTGTTCCACCTGGTGTTTGGGAATTGGAGTTTACCTTTGCTTGTATGTTGTTTTTAAATTATTGGACTGGACCTAAAGGTGCCCTTTTACTTGCTGAAGAAATTTTCCATTTATGGCTGTTCTGTAAACAGAAGGCATATTTAGAATGTAGTCTTCTCTTTTGTATCTGTTTCGCATACTTTTTAGCATCGGGACCCACCTAAAAAAGTTTCACTTTACCAGCTGCTCAGGCCTCTGTGGCTGTAGTGGTAATTGGGCAGCAGTTCTCCCCCCAGCAAGTAGCAGGTTGTTTAACCCTTGATGCTAATGATGGCTTGTCAGTTTTGTGACTCACCAAAAATTGGGTTGTGACCCACTGGTGGGCCCAAGACCCACAGTTTAGGAACTGTTGATAACTCATTGTTTTCTACTGTATTTTATTTGATTGCATTTATTCTATACTTTTTTAAGTACAATCTTATGAATGTTTTATTGAAAGACTGCCTGAAAATATTATAATTTTTTAATATTATAAATAAATGAAAATTAAATTGGAAATAAGACATTATGGCAATAGCGGGATACAGAAGGATACCCAAATCTATAGGAACTGAGGGATATGGGAATTCCCATTGTCTGTCTGCTTCCTATTAAAACTGAACCCACCTCCCATTTTTTAAAACACATTTCAGACTGTTTTTGGATTGCCCTTTTCATTATTTTTAGTCTGCCCCAGCCTGAAAACTGAGGAAAGGAAAATGATGTTTTTTTAAAGTGAAGCTATTATGCCTGTAGTCACTGCTGGACTGCCCTACTGCTAGTCTATCACATTTTGCACCTCAGAGTCCTCCTAGTTTGATACCTATCACTGCAGCCTGTTGAAAGTGGGCCTTTACTCAGTGTTTTATTTGTGACATTTTAATGCCACCTGTCTCCCGACATGATCAGAGTTGCTTTCATCCTTGTTTGCGTATAGTTCTCGTCTCCTTCTGTTTCCCATGTGTTAGCCTTCTAAACGCATAGGTGTGCTTTTTTCTTTCTTTCTTTCTTTTTTTTAACAGTGAGGCAGTTTGATGTGGCATCGTCCGGGTAGGACTCTACCAGTATATGTTTGCCGAATCTGTTGTCTGGCTCTAATTCATTCATCCTGTACCCTACAGGTGCATTTGTGCTTCTTTGAAGGTTTGAGCTCCTGTCCTTCCACCTACATTACGAAAACAGCCTCCTTCAGCTTAACAGTTTTAATCCATTGACTTTGATCCTTGCACAGTGGATTTTTAAAAGCGTTTCTTCTCCATTTTAATAGTTCACAGAAGCTGGACCTGGACTGTGTTTTTGAATGCTTGTTTAAAAACCCTTGGATCAGCCGGTTGCTGGGGTGATCCACAACATTGAGTGTGGGCACTCCTATTGAATAGAGAAAAAATTCCCAGTAACATCGTTTTGTTTTGTTTTTTAACCTTGTAGATCCGACGTCTTATGCATATTGACAATTTGACAAATTTGTTTTAAGAGTGTTCTCATTTGATGATCTGTGGAGGGTATTTAGTTACCTTGTTCTCACTGAATTGGTTTTAACCTGAATTGAAATGTAATATTTAATGGCATGGTAGTTCTTATCTTTGATTTTTTTGCTAATCATGACAGTAATAAGAATTGCCATTCTTGTCACCAAGCATCATTTTATGCAAACTAAGGGCCCAGTCTTATCCAACTTTCCAGTGCTGATGCAGCTGTGCCAATGGGTGTGAACTGCATCCTGCAGTGGGATAGGGGGAGACACAGAGGCATCCTCAAGCTAAAAGGAAATTTGTTCCCTTTCCCTGGGGCTGCATTGGCTGTGGAGAGGTGGATAAGATTGGGTCCTAAAAGTCCACATTTATTTTCTTAGAGAATTTGCTAGCTGCCTAATAGTACGATGATCTTCAAGGCAAGCGGCAACAAACAAAACAAAATATGATGTAATATATTAGAAGAGTATTAAGTTCTCCCAGTCATGTCTTTTCTACATAAACTTTTGAAGAAGCTTGTACAATCAACAGTTATGTAATGAAATCCCCCCTACCCCTGATAGTGTCCCTTAGCACTGTTTGTAGGCTCTACGAGGGTTTAGCTTTTAATTCACTTGGCAATCTAAGGGAAGAAAGATCTGAGTGTGAAGTGTTGCTTTGTGATCAGAAATGACACCTTTAAAACAGAGAGATGTACATGGCATTAGATGCGGGTTTGGAAAAGGGTCGGCACATGTTTCTTGAAAGGTGCCATTGAGAGAAAACATTCCCCAAATAGAGAGTCACGACAAGAATATCTGAGTTTTGATTAGCCTTCTGTTTTTACATATCTGTTTTAAATCATGGGTCTTCCTGTTGCCTTTGGACTGTTTGAATTTTTTGTTCCCCATTCTGGATTTCTGTGAGATGGCTTTAGCTAGTGATAGTAAACAGTTATTTTTGTGCATGCTGCATCAGTGAGAGATTCTTGTTCTTATCCAGAGGGCTCAGTTTAGAAGCATGAGGTTGTTACTGCAGTGTTGACAGAGAACTCAATTACCAGGGGTGGTAGGGGGGATAGTATGTGTGGTTTGTACTAAAAGACTAACAATAAAATATTGCACCAAAATAATCTGAATTCTGCATAAGACACTTTGATTTGTCCCGTGCATACATTATCCTAATGAAGCAAGTGCACCTCTTCTGTTTCGACTGTTGAATCCCCTCCATTTATAGTCTTGGTGTGGAGCTATCGAGCACACTTGGGCTCCAATTCCTAACTGTTGGAAATCCTTCTCTAACACTTTCCCAGCAGCATTGCCTGTGAGCTTTCAGGCCTGCCTATGCAACCACAAAATTTAGAAGTTTGCCATATTAAAATAAAATCAAAGGCAGGATTCTTGGAATTAATATGATAAATATAATCATTAAGGTTAAGATGCTGAATTAATGCCCATTATTAACTTCCCCGTCAATGGAATATGCCCAGCTCTGTCATAATAATTCAGCTAGATTTCATTAATTTGAATAATGACTAGCAAAAGCTGTACAGCCTTTTGGCAGAAGCACTATCCTGGACAAATGCAAAGTACAAACAAGAATGCCTCTTTGTGCTCTCTAGGCTTCTGTACTATTTTGCTTTACTTTGCTTCATTTTATGTTTAAGTTTTGATGTTATAATGTCATATAAAGCATCATACAATATCCCTTTTTGCATTAGTTGAAGAGTGCATTTATTACCCTTTCTTGAATGAATGAATGAATGAATGAACCTTTATTAGGCATAGAGCCCTTTCTTAATTTTCAGATTTTTAAAATTAAGGAAGATGCAATGAACTGCACATTTTGCTTTACTAAAGGCAAGGAACTTACAACAAGGCATGGAACTGTTCCCCAACTTACATGGGAGTCAAAATATTAAAAATTTAAATTCCATTCTGGTTCAAGCTCATCAATGTTTTCTAACTGTCCAAGTCAGTTCCGGTTAGACACGGTTTTTAAAAATGGCTCAGTAAGTGCTTTAGACGCATTTCATGCAGAATAATATCAAAACATTTTCTTTTGCAGTGGAGCTCTCTCCAAAATGAATAGGATGGCTTATGTTCAAAGAAAATGCGTTCATGACTATGGGCCCAATCCTACCCAATTAGAGGAACAAATGTTCCTTTACTTTGAGGAGGCCTCTGTGACTGCCTCCCCCACCATACGATTCAGTGCATGGCCCATTGGCACAGCTGCACTGGCACTGGAAAATTGGATAGGATTGGGTCGTAAGACCCATTGAAATTAATGGAACTTAAGTCTCAATTAACTGTCTCATTTATTTCAAAGGTCTTTGGATGCAACCCAAAGATAACTATTTAACTTGATGGGAAAAAGACATTTTTAACTGTTTTTGAATTTTTAAAAGGTTTTTACAAACAAAGCAAATAAAAGCAGGATTGGAAAACAAAAGCATCCAGGTAAATAAAAACTAACTGAAAGCTGAGTACCTGAGACATTTATTTTGAATTGGTTCGTTGTTATCTTTTTGTGTTCAGAGATTTGTTTCAGATTCCAGGCAAATAAGAGATTTTAAATCTGGATTTCTGATTCCCTGGAAAAATTCTTTAAACCAGTTTTAGGGTATGGGTTTGCTTCTTTTCTCTGGTCACAAGACAAGTGATGAGGCTAACATCACTGGAGAATGTCACTGTCTTCTGATCTGTGAATGCAAAGAGTTTCATTTTTAACTATGTGGGCTTCTTGGCTTGCTGGTTGGTTCCTTTCTGGTCTCATCCTCTGGGAGAGTCCTCAGCTTGGAGAAATTCTCTTCCTTAGCTTCTTTCATTCTTTACACTTCCAGGTTGTGATGAGGCTGCCAGAAACTTTTCTCAGACATGGAAAGAAAACAGATCAATTCAGGGCGAAGCCGTGTAGGGGGAAGGCATCTGTTCTCCAAAGCAGGTGGCTGTAGATTTCCCCCGTACTCAGTTTTGGTGTGCAGATTCTTAGGGGATAATTCAAGGGACACAGCTGGGGATACAGAATCCATTCTGGATTGTGTAAAGCAGTTTAATAAAACATCCTTTCTTTTAGCAATGCTGATAACACCATCTGAAGACAGATATTTTGGGAGCTTTTGAAATGCAAGCAGTGGAGTTTGCACCTTGTGATATAACTGCTATGAGGCCATAACTCTTTCAGGCTATGGTTTGGGTTCAAGTTTGGGCTGCAGCATGTTTGCTCTGCTCTTTATGCCAGACTGCATGTAACTCATGGGTTCAGGTACTTCCCCTTAGGAAGGTTTTCTTAAACGAAAGGCACCTAGTGAAGGCTGCATTCGGAAGTGGAAGACATGTCGATTGGGATGTTCATCCTTTTCCCAGTGGGAGAAGAAGCAGCTGGGGAAGTGTTCTTAAGGAGCCAGCAGGAAGAGGATAAAGCACCCCTCCCCACTTTCTACTTCTGATTGCACCCTCTAGTGGCTGCTTTCCATTGTAACAAAAATCACACATACACACTGGGGAAACATGTAAATTTTTTGGCACTCAATTTTTAAATTGGCTTTATTTGTAATATCAAGAGTTGTATCTCAATATTTCCTTCCTCCTGTGGAAGGTTGCCTTACAGACTCTTAGCACAAGACAAGGCTGTTTTTGCAGGAAGAAGGCTTCCTTAGTACTGTATATCTGTTTTCTTTGTATATCACCTGTCGTAGTATAGGCTTTTGTAATTTGAGAAAGTTGACATATTTCAGCTGGAATTTTATTAAAAATGAAATGCAACGCAGGCTAGTAATTTTCCATCTCTGTGTTTCTGTCCTTATTTGGTTTGCTCATTTTATATCTAGCAAGCTGGATGCAAGAGACGGTAACACAGTTTGAAACCAGACCAAGTAGCTGAAAACTTGTATTTCAAGAATATACTGCATAGGAACTAGGAAATAACCTACTGAGGTTGTTAGCTCTGCCTTGAACTTTTTCTTCAAGTCTGGAGGGCAGTTTCCTTCTGCAGGAGGATGTAAACGTTAGCCTACAATTCTGTATATTTTAGGATATTGATTGTCCTGTTACTAAGCCAGTGCTGTAGTATTAGCAGCAGCAGAATCAGAACCTTGTCCAAAATGTTGGTAAGGAACACTTATTTGAAAGGGCAACATTTAAAGAATTTTAAATTGTTAAAATTCAGACATGCTTCTTTGTTTAATTAGCTCTGAGTGCTATAAATCTATCTCAAAGATTAAGATCTGTCTGTCTGTCTCTCTCTCTCTCTTTTTTTTAAAGAATTCAGTGGTAAACATCAGGGGTCATGCTTCTGTGAACAGAAATGCACTCTGTGAACATAAGAACATTGCAGGAATGGAAAAGGGGCCCCTTCTGCTTGTGCTAGAACTCTGCAGGAGTTCCTCCTGTTCACGGAGCCTGCTTCTGTTCATGAAAGTTTTATTCTAAATGTGACCCTAAGATATTAACAGTCACAAATTTCTCAGAACTACTACAAATCCTCTCCAGTGTCTGATGCTCTGATCTGACTTCTATTTGATTAGTGGCTCAGCAAATTTTATGGGTTTAGTTAGATAAATCTGAATCTTCAGGCACTCCAGTCAAAGAATAGCTGTCACAAAGGTGAGGGACTGGCTGACACAAAGATGACCCTAAATGACTCCCTGAAACATACAGACTCATGAAATAGAGGATCTTCCTGGTAATCATTTTGCTAATATTCTTGCTGTGTTCGCTGGATTTTAAGGGTGGCCAGTATTTCTGAGAGGTCTCTCTGAACCTGTTAAATGAACTTGCAGAATCCAAGCATGTGTGCTTTTGAGCATCTCAAAAGCACACATGTTTACCTCTTAATTTATGTGGAATGAAAAAAACAATTTATCTAATTGCTTATCAGTTTCTTTCATCAAGGTTTGTTTCCTTAGCGCTGACTCCATTCTGTTCTTGCTTCAGTGAAGTGTCAAGTGGATATTAATTACTGTATTTTTCGCTCCATAAGACGCACTTCCCCCCCCCAAAAAAAAGTGGGGGGAAAAGTGTGTGCGTCTTATGGAGCGAATACTGCAAAAAACCCACAAAAAACAAACAAAAACTCCGCCCCAGCCCTGGCCACGCCCCCTCACTCTGCTTCCCAGTCAGAGGCTACTCAGAAGTAAGTCTCAGAGTCACTGGGGCTCACTCCCAGGAAAGCGTGGGTGGGGTGGCAGTCTCACTGCCCAATCCTGTGCATGCCTACTCTGAAGTAAGTCCCATTAAAGTCAGGGGGGCTTACTCCCAGGAAAGCCTCTCTCCCCCCCCCCCCAAGCCTGGAGCATCACAACTTCTCTGCAACACAAACACTTTCCCCCCTCTCTCACACACACAGGCTGCCCCCTTCTCTTACACACACAGATGCTCTGCCCCCCCCCACACTCACTCACAGAGCAGGGGAGGGGCACTTTCACTCACCTCATCCAGCATCTGAATGTAAGCCCCCCCCCCCCCATCACAAAGAAAAAACTGTCTCCTTGGTCAGAATGCCAGTGTTTGCTTATTGCACAAGCCCCAGGTAAGGCTCGGTTCTCACCATAAATCCAGAGGTTTGTTGTGTCTTGAGAATCAAGTTGTGGTTGGACTTTCCACTTGTTCATTTGTATTGGAACTGGCGAGGAGGTAGATGTGGTGTCAGCAGTGGCCCCTTTAAGGGTAAGGCCTGGGCATTCAGCAGAGTGTGCTGCACAGCTGCAGCCACTGGAAGGCAATAGGGTCCTCAGGGATATAAGGAGTACCTGAGGCAGAAAGGGTTTGTGGGTTTTGAAGGAGTGCAGGTTGGAGGTAGGAGAGGAGACTGACTGGGTTTATTGAATTTGGAATCTGACTGTGGATTGTGACTGGACTTGGATACCCTGATGGATTTGACTGACCTTGGACTGTAATTTGGCTTATTGGTTCTGGACTCTGATTTGGCAACTCTGATTGATGGGACTGATTTACTTGGCATCTGTGGACTGGAACTGGACTCACTTTTGCTTGCTGCACAAGTCCCAGTGAATTGGGATTTGGCAGAACATCATTGTAGCAGAAAGATAATGTGATCCCCTATTTGTGTGCACCTGCTTTTGTGAGCTTCATAAATTCTGACTCTAGCGATGATGAGTTCTTGGGGTTTCCAGAAAACTAGAGTACTCAAACCTTTAAGTCTCTCCATTTGTTAATGACAGTGATAATGGTTCTTAATGCCACTGTTGACTGCTGTTCACTTTACATGGTTCAAATGTTGTTCTGTTATAGTTTATTAAATATTTTATTACACTATTTGGTTCAGAATATTTTTTTTCCTGTTTTCCTCCTTTAAAAACTAGGTGCGTCTTATGGAGCGAAAAATACAGTAAAGACTAAGCCTTGAAATGGTGTAATGGAGAACACACACCCAAACTCTGCTATAGTCACCCCATTTTTTTCACAAAGCATTCTGCCTTCCAGCTGTTTTCAATCTTTTTGTCTCTCCCGCTCTTTACATGTGGAGAGAGATTGAATGAAGAGTTTATATCCCTTCATAAACCTAATCCCTGTAGCCAGGTAACAGGTTTCTTCTTGGAAAACAGGTGAATTGAGTATCTTCCATTTAAGTATTCAGATTCAGGAATAGGCTCAGAAATTATTGCATTTTGGTGGGGTTTTCCCAAGTTCAGGGTTCTTCACTGTTGTGGTTTGCAATTGTGGCACTGTTCACAAAGCAAGTATCCGCTTGGATATCTGTCATGCTCAGACTTTCAAGTTTATGAGTTTGTGCTGAGACCGTAACTCTTAAGTATTTTAGCAAAGTAAAATAATTTTTAAAAGCCAATTGAATGTTTGACTTACAAGTCAACATGTTTAGGATTTGAGGTACTGACTGGCGAGAAGGTCTGCTCCTCTTCCTTGCACAGAAGCTTGTTCTTCGGAATTCAGAAGGTAGAAATGTTCATGGCATCTGAGCGAAACACAGTCACCTGTTAACAGCTGTTTGATCTGCAGCAAAGGGGCAGCTACCTGTGTGGGCATAAAAATTGGCAACCCAACTTAAAATTAAAACTGTATTATTATTTTCCAAGCATAAAACAATTTTCGAATACAATGTAAAGTCATAACAAAAGACAACAGAAGATAAAGGAAACCCTTACATGGTATTACATCCCACTACTGCCTTCCTGCTATTTTTCAGTGGACTGAGGACTGTTTTAACTCTGTCAGTATTTGAATCTGTGGTTTATAGAAGACAGTGCATATGAATAAGTTTTGGATATTTGGAAACCCTTCTTAGAAACTTCATGTATGGATTCTACTAATATCTATTTTATATATGACTATGTTTATTTGTCCATCTATTTACACACATATATATTATTCCCTTTTTCCTAATTTCCCCCTTCTTTCTTCTCCTTTGTTTTCTTTTTGCATTTGACATTTTGTTTAGCAATTGTATTATTGTTTTATTATTCACCACTAAAGGAAATTAAAAAAAATATAGCATATTTGAAAAAGGCTTCATCTTAAATTTTCCAGCTCCATATCCCTCTGTCGCTGGTTTTCAGTTGCCTATTAGGTAGCATATCTTGCTTTTAGATTAAAAATGCTCTATATTTAAAGGTGGAATTTTAAATTTTGGGGTCTAGGATCTGTTAACTTGTAATCTGTGTAAGCTAGCAAAAATTTTCCAGGCTCTGTTGTTTATTAGGTTCTTATAGTTTTCAGCACAAGCCTATGCATGTTTACTCAGAAATAAGTTCCACTGTGTTCAATGAAACTTACTCCCAGGTAAGTGTGCATTAAAATTTCTGGTTAGATATTTCTGGTCTGCATTTTCACACATTCTATAGGCATGAAATCTAAAAATCTTTTTAAGGAATTAATACTTTAAGGTTGAAATCCTAAGTACACTTTCCTGGGAGTAAGCCCCACTAAATACAGTAAGTTTCAACAAAGATATTTAGACTCTGTAAGGCTGCAACCCTAACCAGATTTACCTGGGAGTAAGTCCATTGACTGTAATGGGACTTACTTCTAAGTAGGCATGCAAAGGTTTGGGCTCTTAGTTTTGTCTGGTTCTCAGCTTTTGTGCTGACTGGTCTGTGCAAATTTTAGTCTTTCCTTTTCTGTCCATCAAGAGTGTAAAAACAAAAATTATATGTATATGCTTTATAGAAGAATATATGGAGTCATGAAACATCCCCCCTCAGAATTTCTTCTTTTTGTAATTTTTACAAGTTGTTACTTCTCAGAACAAATATGCTTTTGGAGGGTTTGGGGGACTATTTTTGAAACCTTCTGTGCAATAATGTCTCCTTGAAACACTGTGGGAAAGAAAAGTATTGAATTGTAGGAGTTTTTCAATACTTGGTATTGATTTTGGCTTGGAGCTCCTGGATAATTTGTGTTGCAGTTCTGAATTAATTTTTAGCTTGGAGGAAATTTGAATTAATTTTTTAGCTTGGAGGAAGATTTAAAACATTACCTTTAAAAATAGTAATCTTGTTTAACTATGCATAGTCTGGGTGGAACGTCAAGCACTTAAAAGCTTGATGCTAGTATCTAAGAATTTTGAAAGTACGTATTACCAAAATACTGAACAGGAGTGGCACAAAAGAATTGGATTCTAGTTCCTGAAAATTTAATTCCAGCACCTGTCTTTTTTATTTTTAAATTTATAGGTTGTATCCTAAGAAAGCTAGAGTTTCTAAGTTCTGGTGAAACATGAGTTGACTTTAGTCATGACTAATTTGTTTCATTGATTCCTATGATGCCTAGTCATGACTGTCTTACAATACAGTCCAATATTTTTAGTATAGTAAGAAAAGATAGGGGGCATCAAACATAAGGCCCGCATACCAGGTGCAGCCCCCAGAAGCAATTTATCTGGCCCCCTTTATAATTGGGCAGTCCCAGCATGATATTGGGGCTCTCTCATATTTTCCAATTATGAACAAGATTTGCACATTTTTGCTTCTGCAGTCATTTGCAACTAATGAGTTTCTGTGTGAGAACAAATTGTTTGTTGCTTAATGATGTCACTTTCAGTCCTCTATAGGCACTATGAATGCTATTCGGCCCAGTACGTGAAATGAGTTTGACACCCCTGTAATAGATCATGTAGTCCTAGTGGGTTAGCCCACTGAGTAGCAAAAACAGGTCAACAATTTTTTAATTTATATCTGTACTGTCCTCCTGTTGGACCAAGAGTAGTTCACAGCAAAAATAACCATAAATATTTATATCTTAGTAAAAGAGCCAAAAATGCCCTGCAGTGGAACGATGTGCCCTGAACACAGAACCAGAGGGATTTGGGCTGCCGTGCTAGAAATGTCTGGAAATCTGCTTGTTGATGTGTCATTCTAGTGAACAAAAGAAATAGAGAGAGAAGTGTCTCATTGCAATTATATTAATTGGAACCGAGCTTGGACTGTGCTTCTCTCACAGTGGCCATAGAAACACCAACTGCCTTGTGGTGAGGAGGAGGAGAAGGAAAAAGAAGCAGCAAGGCATATCCCCCTCACCACCTATTCCTGTTAAAATGATTTCCCATTGCTTGATTTCATGTAAGCTTCTTCAGGACTCCAGTTTTCAGCTCAGTACGGATGTGATGGTTAAACTTCCCTTGCTCCCCTCTTCTGCCAGTATGTTCCCTTTAAGGTGTATATGCAGTGTTGGGCAGAAATTGTCAAAGCAACAGGGACCAGATGTATACACCTGGGGGCCAGGCAAAAATGGGTCTAATGAGAACTTCAGCATGAGATTCAGTGGGAAGAGGCTTCCCTGAGATCCCTGTGAACTCAGTGCCATTGTGAAAAGACTGCATGGGCTAGCAGACAGGTTGTGGATTGTTTGTCTTCATCACCTGAACTCACCAAGAACAGTAGCCCCTAGCCAACCCACCTTGCTGTGATTGGCATGCACCAGCAGATTGGGCATCTAGGCCCACCCGATCAGAGGGCCCTTGAGGTAAGATTGCCCAGGTGGCTGTAAACCATCCAGTTACACAGATCTTGTGACCTCATTGAACCTTGGTGACTTGAGGTCAAGCCCTAGGAGGCTCACATGTGTTCTGATCTGGCTTTATTGGAGTGAATCTATACATGACCAGTCCCACCCACTTCACTGGGTGTAATGGGTGTAATGGGGTGGAATGCGAAGGCACTGAGTGAATACAACTAGAGACAAGTGAGCCAAGACACACTGGGAAATTATTTTGCTTTTAAATTTCCTTGTAATCTCTTCTTGTATTCTTGTTTAGATCAACAACTGAACCCTTCTAGCACTTTCTGCCCCGCTTGTTCTGTTGTATTCCTTTGTGTTATCAACCCACCCACTCCAATTTTTTGTGTTCACTAAAACTCTTTTATGTTTTAACTCTTCACCTACCCATTGCCTGTTGAAACCAGCCAGAACCTTGTCGTAGGATGGGGTCTTTCTGCTTGGCTTTATCCTCATAGTAGCAGTGGAATTATTGGGCACCAAGCTCCCCTCCCAATCACCACCCATGGACATGCATAAAAAGGAGAAATCATCCTTTTGACTCTGTGATATATGACATTACTCATCTTGGCAGAGTGAGTTGTTTTTCCCCCCACTGCGATGATGATGTTATGTGGAATGAACACACACACACACACACACACACACACACACACACACACACACACACCAGAGATGGCCAAACTTGTAAGAACCACATATGATAAACTTTGAGGGCCGCAAGAGAGACATTTGAGAGCCATAATATTTGAAGCATTTAAATTCTTAAATATATTTTGCTCACTATAATTATTAAACATATTTTTGTCCAGTGGACTCTGTTTATACTCAGTAAATAATCATAAAGCCTGGGGAAAAGAATTATTTGCCTTTAAATTAATTGTGATACAAAAAGGAACTCAGTCAACATATTTCCTTGAGTTGCACATTATATGTCCATTGAGCTGCATGTAGCTCGCCAGCCCCGGTTTGGCCACCCCTGATATATTCTAAAATATAGGTTTGCAGTAAAAAGCTTGAGCAACATTCTGCACTTCGTATAATCTTCTTTTTGGTGTGTACCTCCAGTGTTTAAATTAAAATCCAGTGTTTGATCTGACCCGTGTAAAGGGATGTTCCCTTTGTGTATCCAATTGGAAAGAAGAGGTCTTCTGAATGGATTTTGCAGTTCTGATTTTGGAGACATATGCCCTCTTTGGCATTCCACAGAGACCTATTTCTTCTGATCAACTTTGTGAGCAAAATATCAGGTTGATAAAGGTCAGTCTGAGTCTGAGTCTGTAGTGTTATCCTTTGGGGAAGTATTGGCCTTCGTCAAATGGTACTAAAATTCACTGTGGAAGAGGGTCCATACCTAGTTCCATTCAGTCAGTCTACAATCCAGTGTGCTGTTTGATCTTGACCTATGGTTTCATTGTTTGTGAATAGTGTGCTGAGCTTTCTTGTTTTTGGAATTATTTTTGTTCTGTTTTAATGGGTGCTGTTAATGTTCAGCGTAGGAACACAATCTGGATCTGATTGGAAGTTGTGCTGATGCTTCTAAGGGGCCAAAAGGCATGAAGGCAACAGCCCCTTTTGTATTCAAAGATATCCTGCCTTTGAACATGGAAATTCGCTAACAGTAACTGATAGACATATGTGTAGAGAATAGGGCTGATTTCCCTTTATACACCTATTTAAACCAGTGGCCATTATTGTGTCTTGTGACAGTGAGTTTGTTAAATTAATCTTACATTGTATTAAGAGAACTATTTTGTGTTTGTTTTGTTTACAGTGTTTCCCAAACTTTTTAGCATTGGGACTCACCTAAAAACCTGGTTTCACTTTACCAACCTGCTCAAGCCTCTGTGGCTATAATGGCAATTGGGTGGCAGTGCTCCTCCCAAGTAAGAGGTTGTTTAACCCTTGCTGCACATAGCCTAATCAGTTCTGTCAGTTTTGTGAACCACCAAAATTTGGGTCGTGACCCACTGGTGGGCTACAGTCCCACAGTTTGGGAACCACTGTTTTAGTAGACATCTTATTTGACTGGAAAGACACCTTTTAAATTTTTTTGTGTTTTTTAAATCTATGACCATGCTCCCGAGAGGATCATGGATGCACATGGTTGTGTTGCTGGCTGGTTTTTCCTTCTGCCAGCTGTCTCTTGTACCTATGGCTGAGGCGCAGAGATCCCTCAATCCTTGACCACTGCTTTTTGGGGGGAAACCAGAAGTTCCTGCTGGAAGGGAACAGTTGAACACAGTGTGTATATATTTGTGTACACAGTGTTTGGATCTTGACCATCCTTTTTTTTCATTTTAAACAGCAAATGTGGTAGCAAACCATTTTGCACAAAAGAACATTGCATTGTTAACTTTTTGTGTTTATGCTTCCATGCGCGCATGTGTGTGACGGTTATATAAGTGTTCTAAATTTTATAGATTGTATCGTTGCATTGACTGACGTAGGAGTCAGGACGTTATCATTTTCATATAAATCTGGTAATCCAGAAGTAGTCTTACAACTGCTGAAGACACGTTGCCCCTGGAAGTACCGAATTGGTTAGCTTCTGCAGCAACTGAACAGCCAGCGTAATGCTGTGGGAGCAAGCCACGTGCCGCGGGGTGCACACATGCGCATGGCCTCATTATCTTGCCCTGTCTATTGTATATTGGGGCTTAGAGATAAATCTTTGCTCCCCCCCTAGTAAGTGGCAGTGGTCGCTATTTTGGAGAAACCCAGGTATGTTTAGAAAGCTGCAGATTAGGACCATGCTCACTGATAGCCTCAAGAAAAGCCCAGCCAAAAATACATAAAGCGCTGACCACCTTTTTTTGCAGGGTCTGAAGACAGCAGAAGAAGGCAGACATTCTCCCCATTGGAGCCTTTTGAAAAGAGTTGCATCCATGGACGAGGTACAAGACTTGGCAGAACAGCCGGTGAGTATGCATGAAGACAAGGGAACAAGTCATCCATAACTGTATTTTGGTCTTGCACCTGAATTTGAGGCAAGTCTTCTAGACGATGGGATGTTGATTTTCTGTCTGATTTTGAAGGAGCAGGCAACAGCCGCGTTAAAGAGAATTTTGACCTGATCTGGGACCGGCAGTCCATCGAGATACTTGTAAAGTTGTATAGTACATTCAAAGCATTTTTGTACCTTTGTAGGGAAAAACATTGCATATAAAATTTCTAGATGCTGCTTACGCTTTAGACCTTATAGCTAGAGGTGTTTGTTTCCGGTGATTAAGATAGGATTTCAGCCTGAGTCTTACTGAACTCAGTGAGCTTACTTCTGATTAAAGTAAAGAATACAATTTTCAAATACCTCTTCTTATAACTCGCTAGCTTAAATTTTCTGTGCTGTATCATTGCAGGAAAGCCAAGTTTTAAATTTTAAGCATCTGCAATTTTATTATAATTTATATTTTTTCACATTTTTATACCACCCTTCCTTCAAGGAATTCAAGACTGTATATATAGTTCCTTGTCTCCTTTTATCCTCACAACAAACCTGTGAGGCTAGTCTGAGGGATAGTGGCTGGCTTGATTGAGAAAAGCGCAACTTGCTGAATACGAAAAGCTGGAATTATGGCTGGTCATTTTTTGTATTAACGAGGCTGGACAAAACTGTTGATTGAAATAAAATGTTAAATGTAAATACTCATTACTGCTCTCTTGATGCATTATTAAGAAAACAACATTTTGTGTGCGTGTGTTTGCTTTTTGAAGCAGGGCCAGATTTGTTAAAAGTTCTTAGCTTTTGCATGTAATTAAACTGGAGCAGGGCTGTTTTCTAGCCCATGATAATGATCTTCACTTTAATTCAGTGCGGGTTAAGCGAGTGGGACTTACAGGTTGGATGGCATCCACACTGGATGCTGAAATAATAGCTGATAGCATTCCGCAACCTTGAACCCATCAGGTACCGTCAAGGTACTGATCCTTGACAGATGGCAGTTCAGAACTCAGATACATGGATTTTTTTTAAACGGTTGAGTCTTCTGTGAAGACCAACCTTCCTCCAGTGTCCAAATGTGGAGTTTGTAGGCCGCTAGCGAAAGTCCTTACCTTCTGGGTGAGCTAATTCCCAGAAAGAGCCGGTGCAATCAGTCAAGCTTTGTTCCAGATTATACGGAGTCTCGTAAATTAAGCTCCACATCTCAAATTGTGTTTCGAAGCAGGTAGTGGGCGCATGAGTTCTATTGCACTTCTCTTAGTGTTCAGAAGCCTGGTACATATTAAAGTTTTTTTTGTTTTTTGTTTTCAGAAGATCCTTGTGCTTTTCTTTTAGCACCGAGAAAGAGAGAGACACTGATTAAGAAAATAGGCAGTTCCATCACAGCTCTTTTCTAATTTGCCTGGATATAACTGTGGAAATTCTATCTATCCATAATTTTTTATTTTTCTAATAGATACAAACCTCGACCTTCAATCAGTTAACCTCCTGTATGGTCATATTAGAGCAGGGGTGCTCAAACCCTGGCCCGGGGGCCACTTGCGGCCCTCGAGGCCTCTCAATGCGGCCCTCAGGGAGCCCCCAGTCTCCAATGAGCCTCTGGCCCTCCGGAGATTTGTTGGAGCCCACACTGGCCCGACGCAACTGCTCTCAGCGTGAGGGTGACTGTTTGACCTCTCGAGTGAGCTGTGGGATGAGGGCTTCCTCCACTGCTTGCTGTTTCACATCTGTGATGCAGTAGCGGCAGCAAAGGAAAGGTCAGTCTTGCTTTGTGCAGGGCCTTTTACAGGCCTTGAGCTATTTCAAGAACTTCAATCATTCATATAAGTGCATCTTTAATATAGTCATTTATGTAAACTTATGTAAATGTATTCAAATTTTAAATGTAAATTCTTTTTTCCCCCCGGCCCCCAACACAGTGTCAGAGAGATGATGTGGCCCTCCTGCCAAAAACTTTGGACACCCCTGTATTAGAGCAAGAGCAGTGTTGCTGTATATCTGTGAATCTTTGTTAAATACAACCTGCATAATATCTCTCTTAAATTATTAGAGGTTCAGACACACGGAGCAATATTTTAAAGTGGGGGGAAGGCAGCTTTTTGTTCACAGGAGAAATGTCCTGAATCTTGACTGAGCAATGTGGTTTCCTCTTTTGGTGTTTAGGGGTTTGGCTCAGTTATAAGACAACCAAGATATTTTAGATTTGAATCCAAGACACTAAAAAAGTGTCCACTAAGCTTCCTTTCTTTGGATGCAACTTATGGCGTTTTTCCTACATGGAAAGAGGAGCTGCATAGGAACTACTATGAATATGGTCGTGTAACCCCATGTAAATGTCTGTTTTGCCACAGCAGCTTCCATACAACAAAGTGGACTAATGCAGTGGTTCTCAAACTGGTGGGTCATGACCCACCAGTTCGTGTAACACTTCCACCGTCCCTTTAAGGGTCGGGGGAAGGGGAGGGAGGCAGCGTTGCAATCCCCAGGATCGTGTTCACAGAAGGCTCAACCCTTTAAAAAAAATCCATGCATCTGAGTTCTGAACTGCCACCTGTCAAGGATCAGTACCTTGACAGTACCTGATGGGTTCAAGGTCGCGCCCTGCACAGCGCTCCCCAATGCTTGGAATCTGCAAAAGAAGTGGGCGCAAAGCACCTCCTGCAAAATGGAAGTGCTTTGCGCCCGCTTCTTTTGCAGGTTCAAAGCATCGGGGAGCACTCCTGCAGCCTGCAGCAGCCCAGCATCATGCAAAGTAAGGCACAAGCACCCCGTTGTCCCCCTTAGCAACGCGATCGCGTTGCTGCCCTAGCCCCTCCCAGACAAGAACTTACTGAGGGAGTAAAGCTCGCTCAAAGTTTGAGAAACCCTGGACTAATGGCTTCCTTTGCTTTTCCTTCATTATAGCAGCTTTACTCATTCACAGTAGAGCAGGCATTTTGCATCTTGAGAACTTGGCATTGAAACCATTCTTGATTCATCCCAGAGCAGGATGAATTTAAAAAAAAAAATTAATTGGATTTAATAAAGGAATAAATGAGATTCAGTTATTTCCAAAAATTTCTCTTTAAAGTGATCTGGTTAAAATTAAATCTAAACTGAAGCATATTAAACTTGCCCTTATGGGCAAGTATTGTTGTATTGTTAAATCTTGGGATGTATTGTTAAATCTTGGGCTGTGTGGGTAACCCCTTTCTCTGTATGCAAGGATTGGTGATTAAGAGTTTCCTTTTATGGTTTGCAACAAATATACAAATTGTGGTTTGTGTGGTTGGCACAAATCATAGTCTGCTGGGTTTGGACAAAATGGTGAAGCTCAGTAGTCATTTTTTATTATTTTTCTGACCTTTTAGTAAACTTGCAGTATCCAGATGCAAGGGAAGGCACCAGGATGCAATTCTCTGGTTGTCTTGTATGCTCCCTAATGCATCTGGTGGGCCACTGTGAGATACAGGAAGCTGGACTGGTTGGGTCTTTGACCTGATCCAGAAGAGTTCTTCTTATGTTTGCCATAAAAAGTCACAAACATGATACTGCAAGTTTACTAAAAAGTCAGATTAATTGTAAAAAAAACTACTGCCCAGTCCTTACTAACTTTCCAGCACCAGTGCAGCCAGACCAATGGGGCATGTGCTGCATTCTGCAGTTGGGGGGGGGGCAGTCACTGAGGCTTCCTCAAGATAAGGGAATGTTTTGGCTGTATCAGCACTGGAAAGTTGGTTAGGATTGGGCTGTAAAGCTTCAGTGCTATACATGCTTACCTGGGTGTGAGTCCCATTGAACTCAGTGGAGCTTACTTCTGTGTAGATATTCATAGGGTTGTGCTGTAAGTCCTGTTAACTCTTAAAACAGCATTAAAACAGCATGAAGCAAACTGAGCACATTTAAAAAAAAACAACATGGCTTAGGCTTATGTTTCACGTAAGCTGTTAGACCAGGGGTATCAAATTCATTTCACAGAGTCGGCCAAACATCTTTCATGATGCCTGCTGAGGGCCAGAAGTGATGTCATTGAGCAGAAAGTAATGTCATTAAGCAGATCATGACCAAAAATAAGAACTTTTATGTGGGGCTACTTGAATTGGAGCCAGTGATTTTTGCTGATGCAAATATGAGCAGCACATGTAAGGCTGCAGGCCCGGGGTGTGGGGATTAGGATTTGGCCTGCACTGGCACAGCTGATCCCTCCTGGGCCTTATCTGCCTCCCAATCTGCCCTCTCCTGCCCAAAAAGCCTCTCTACCTCTGGTCAGTCCTTCTGCCACCCTCTCCCACCTACCTCACTGACCTGTCTGGGCCAGCGCAAACCTTCTGGGTCTGGGCTCTGAGAGCAGATGTGAACCTCCATGCTGGGCTAACCAACTCAAGAGTAGTTGAGAACGTGCTTTACAGCATAATTCACAGCACTCCTGGGCTGGCACAGGGGATCTGTGCCGGCCGATATTGCACTTAGGATTGCGCTCTGAGATACATGTTCAGTTATGTCCTGGTTATTAAGCTCCGCATAAGTTTAATGGGTTAATTTGCAGAAGAGTGGAATTTGAGGAAGAAGGCCTGTAATAATCTAGTAACTTCTACCAGTGGCCATTTCTGTTTTGACTGAAGAATGGATGAAGACTGCAACCTCTTCCAGCTCCCAGCCTGGATTTGGAGGAACTGTGCCTTTATCTCAGTGTTCCAAATTAAAGATTAGATGATATCAGCTCCATTTATTGACATAGTAACCCACACATCATAATTTAATGGAACTCCATCAATACTAAACATTGTTATTTCAGACAGATGGCTATCATTAAAGCTTAGTTGGTTCTTGCAATGGTTTGCCATTGTGTTATGTGGACTTAGGAAGCTGGATCCTGAGCAGATGGTAAACAGAAGCAAAAAAGCAAACAAAAAAACTGATCCATAGTTTACCGGTTGTTTATTTGGTAGCTCAAACCATGATGTGTGTTGTTAATTGTGATGGGCACAAACCATGATTACATATTGCATCTGACTCTAGCTGCTGTATATCCAGAGTTGTTTTCTTGTAAAACTTTGTGATTCATGTACTATTTGTTCATGGTGAGACAAATACAGCTATATTTACTTCCAGCGGCATGGAGCCCAGTCTTTGGAAACTGGAGTTATGATACTTGACTAACCTTTGCATTTTACATGTCCCTGCAGATGAAGAAAGCCAAGATGCAGGAGTCGGATGAACAGATGTTACAGTAGGTGATACTTGAATTTATTATTCGGAAACGCCCATCAAATGTTTGTCTTTTGTGTACAGCAGCTCCCCTATTTATGAACATTCCACTTAAGAACTTTTGAACAGACAAACATGTCTGGCCATATGTCCATTATCTTACAACCATTCAGAGCAATGGTTGTAAGTTCAACCGCTGCATAACAGATGGCGTTAGTGCTCATTCCCAGCATTCCTGAACATTCCTACTACCATTGTTAGCCCAGTAAAGACCTATAACACCTATGTAGCGTAGGTGTACAGGTGGGACCTTGGTATCCATGGGGGAGCCGTTCTTGCCCCCCGATACTGAAAACCATGGATACGCAAATCCGTGGTTTGGAGCCCCTTAAACCCTCCAAAGAAGACTAGAGCTATGCTCTGGTTGCCTCCGGAGGGCTTTCTGAAGTCTGGAGAGGCTGCTTGCGTCGGCCTCTGGGGGCTTCAGAATGCCACCTAGAGGTAAAAAATTGCTACTTCCTGTCTACTTCCTATATAAAATCTGTAGATAAGTGGGCCCAGCCTTCACTGTAAATACATTTTTTTGTATTTTGCATGTTTGCTACTGAAAATTGTGATATTAGCCTTAGGAATAGACCCCTGGAACGTAATGTGTCTGTAAGTAGGGGAGCTTCTGTAATTTGTCAGAGAACAAACAGGGCATGAAAATAAGCAGCTGTCCAGAGCATTGAAAAGCCCAGGCTAAAAGCTTGCCTCCTGACACCAGTTGTGACTGCTCTCAGATTCAATGGCCGAAGAGGGCATTGTAAACAATTGCTTTGCACTGCAGTGCAGTGTGAGCTGCAAACAGATGCAGTTATTTTTTTTCCTCTTTAGAGTGAGATAAGTGTGTGATGATTTACTCTAAATTTGTTGTTTAGCTACTGATATTCTTAAGTGGATTTGTTTTTTTTAAAAAAGGCACTAAAAACAATTCTGTCTTTCAGAGTTCTAATGTTTTTGCGTGCATTTGTTTCATGCACACACATTTTTTAAAAAACGTATGCATATGCAGCCCTTATGCTGCTTTTTGCCTCTGGTGCATTAGGAAGGTAAGAACAATAATGGGTTCTTTGGTGTATTGTGAGGTTGTGGAGGGTGGGCTTCAGCCATTCCAATGACAGACCGTGCTTCTGTAATACAAAGGCTTCATCACCACTTCTGTGTCGGTCTTGATCCTTTCAGGCAAGCAAACAATGCAGACAGTAGTGATCAGAAAGCCGAATCCTCTGGCCTTGGCTCAGACCTGCCCATGTCCAGTGAAAGTAAGTGTTTTTTTTACCCTTGTAGCTGGAAAGAATGACAAAGTATTCCATGCACCTATATTGCGTATCCAGCTGTTGAAACTAGTGCTTGATTGCAGGCATGGGCTTCCTTAGTTATTTTTAGAGGCTACAGGGAGCCTTGATTTGGTCTCGGTTGGAGTGGGGGAAATCAAGGGATAGGGCTAAACCTCCACACTGCTGCTCTGCTTTCCTCTGCTGTGGGTGTCAGAGGTCTTGGACCAGCAGCTGTGCTTGTGTCCTTATTGCTGAACATTCCCCATTTGAAAATCTTCAAAACTTGGAATAAATCTGCAAACATTAAGAAAAAATCTCTGTTTCAATAATTTCATCCAGATATTGTCCACCGGAATCCACACTGCTCTGAACACAACAGCTGTGCATAGCTAACACACTCACAACCCAATCCTGAGCTGCTCGGAGCACGGGGCTGCTGCAGTATCCAACATGCCCTGGCAGCTGCCACCATCTCTTGGGGAGAAGGGGACTTTCATCCCCTTCCCCCCAAGTAAGGGAAGTAGTCCCATAGTGGGGCTACTCAGTTCTGTGGTGACTCTTGAGCTGGTGCAGAACTGAAGAGTCCTGTGTTGGACCGCCCAGCCCGACATGAGGCTCAGGATGCAGTGGAGTGGAGCTGTGCTGGTCCCGCCACATCCTTCCCCTGCCACACCTCCTCCCTGCCCTCCCACACCCTGGAACGCCTCCCCCCACTCACCACTCTGCTGCCCTGTGGTGCAGGCAACTGCTGGGTGGCGGAACATGGACCCAGTGCTGGAGCTGGCCCAGCGCAGTCTCACAGTGGGCTAGCTCCAGTGCTGGGTCCGCGGTGAGGGCGTGCAAACGTGCCTTACGGTGTGGTTGTGACAGTATGTGCTGGCGCTGAGCCAGTGTGCACTGTTCAGGATTGGGCCCTTGGTTCCCAATCAATTCCTTCCATCTCTGGGCAGGCCTAGTGCTACTAGATACCTTCAGGACAAGCAGATAGCTTCTCCTCCAGCTAGCCAGATGAGTCCACTCAGTTCCCAAGCAGCTCTTTCTCTGCAGCTAACACAAGCTGGGGGCTGGGATGAAGTTCTCCATAGAGGCTACTTGCTGGGTGTTTGTCACCCTCCTTGTACTTTGGGAAGGTCTGAGAGAAGGGCCATGTTCTGCCCTAGCAGAGTGCCGCCTCCACGAAATGGGTGAGTTCCCAGCAGTGTGGGTCCCAAGCAATGCCCTAGTTGGGGGCAGGAGAAGCAGCGACCGGGGTGACGAATTGATCCACACCTGTGGATACCACAGCTAGCACAATGTTTTGTGGTGTTAACTTGGTAAAAGATCACTCTGACTAATTTGCCAATTATTTATACTTTTTGCAGTTATGCCATGCACTGATTACATCTCAAGGTCATCAAATGAATATACCTCACAGATGTATTCTGCAAAGTAAGTTGAAAAAGTTCAGCATAGTCAGTTGTCTGTTTCTCCAGAGCATTCAAGCTTTTGGGTGGGCGGGGCAGCGGCGCAACAGTAGACAAAGCGATGTTTCATTTTAATGCCGTTTCCATTCATCATGCACCATTTGCTTTCAATTTCATATAGCGCCATTTGTCCATGTTGCCACCAAAGGGGGATGGTCTCTTTGTTAAAAGAGATCAAAGCAGAGAAGACCGTTGTTGCTGCAAGTCAAACTCAGCAATGGGATTTGATCGTCTCCTTTGTACAGTGGTTCTCAAACTTTTTAGCACTGGGACCCATTTTTTAGAATGACAGTGTCAGGATCCACCAGAAGTGATGTAATGGCTGGAAGTGACATCATCAAGCAGGAAATTTTTTAACAATCCTAGGCTGCAATCCTATCCACACCCAGGAGTAAGCCCAATTGACTATCATTGTTAAGAACATATACACAGCAGCCTGTTTAGAGTACAGATCTGTCACATTTCCCCAAAAGCAGTCACATAGCATGGTAGTATCAAATCTAGTATATTAAAAATAAAATACTGAAATGAATGGGGACCCACCTGAAATTGGCTCATGACCCACCTAGTGGGTCCCGATCCACAGTTTGAAGAAAACTGCTTTAGTACATCTTGGCCTTCCTGACTCAGCAATTTTCTAGTCAGCCTTAGCATTCCTGAATGATTTAAACAATGTTTATTGGATTAAATCCCTAAATGATGATGAGTATGTGTTTTGTTTTGTTTTTAGGCCATATGCACATATCCTTTCTGTACCCGTGTCAGAAACGATGGCCTCTTACTCTGGCCAGACTCAATACCAAGCACTGCAACAGTCACAGACGTATGCTGTTTATCCTCAGACGACCCAAGCCTACGGACTACCTCCTTTTGGTGAGCCAGAGCCCTTGCAGTACATGCCATTTTGTAACCTGGAAACCGTGTTAGTATCATAAACAGGCATATCGCCCAGGTTTCTGGAAAGGCTGTATAAGAAGTTGTATTTTGTCCAGTGTTGAGCGTGGAAACAATGCATTTCTGAAGTTGTGTAACATTTTAACTTTTTTGTGGGGGTCTGTGTTCTGTCTTAGCACTTTATCTGGGTGGATTACCAAGATGGTCACAGAGATATTTATGATGACTCGATGGCAATTTCCAGAAATTACCCTTGTGCAGTACCTTTGGTTTCAGTGGGCCTGTGTACTGCCTGCCTCAAGAAGGGCCCTTAGCTCAGTGGTGGATCTTGTGTTGCAGAGGCAGAAGGTCCCAGGTTCAATCCCCTGCATCTCCATGTGGACATTGTAGAACTGGATGGACCAATGGCATAATGCTCAAATGAAGGCACGGTCATGCATTACTTGCTATAGTACTCCCCTATTTGAGGAGGCATCTTTTCATGGTTCTTTTTCTTTTGTTAAAATAAACCACTGTACTTGTTTTATGAAGCGTCTTTCAGAGTTCTAGGAGGTCATGTGGTTGTGTCTATAACCATAGACCTCAGGCTCTGGTGCAAACTTCAGTCCCTCCTACAGAATCTGAGGGCCCAATTATCTCCACTTTTCCAGCACTGATGCCAGCAATGCATCCTGTGGTGGTGGGGGCAGTCACAGAAGCCTCCTCAGGGTAAGGGAATATTTGCTCCCCTACCTGGGGGCTGCATTGAGGCTGCCTCAGTGCTGGAAAGTTGTGTAGAGTTGGACACTTTTATTGAAATTGTTTCTCCTCTGTGTTCTTGATGAGAACAATTAGGAAAGATCTTGTTGTCATATTTTATTATGTTAAATTCTCAGTTCTTTTTTATAAAAAATAAGTGGCTCAGATTTTGCTACAGAACAAAAACGGCAGATGAATAGCATATTTATAAACATAGCAAAAGCCCTACTGGATCAGGTCCAAGCATTTAGTCCAGCATGCTGTTTCCTACAGCGGCAGACCAGCTGTTCCAGGAAGCCCACAAGCAGGAGAAAATGGCAGACTTTTTTCCCCACCTTTGCTCCCCTACAGTGGTATACTGCCACGGAGATCAGAGGGGGTGCATAGTCATTGCAGCTAGGTTCTAAGCATTCCTCCCGCTTTCCATACTTTA
This sequence comes from Tiliqua scincoides, assembly GCF_035046505.1. Classification (NCBI taxonomy): domain Eukaryota; kingdom Metazoa; phylum Chordata; class Lepidosauria; order Squamata; family Scincidae; genus Tiliqua; species Tiliqua scincoides. Next base: position 18,795,281 of record NC_089830.1, on the reverse strand, counting down.
TCTTGGGCTCATGACTTTTCACAGAGATGGGCTTGAGGGGTGTGTGTGTGTGTGTGTGTGTGTGTGTGTGTGTGTGTGTTTCATTTAAATGTATATGTTGAACGCTGTTTATCTTTCATCATGTTATGTACTTGGCATAAATGTAAGACCTTGGATACATTATGCAATGATTTTCAGTTGCATCAGAAATTGTGTTTCTCCCCATCCTGAGGGAACTGTGCTAGAGAACCAATTCATTTGTTTTTAGGAAGCAGGCAGCTGCTTGTAAGATTGACTTCCACACAAATGAGTCCTGTAATGGTGTACAAAAACCCACAGTAACTCAGAGGACAATGATCAATTTCTTGGCACCAGCCTAATAATTGCTTCCAGCAAAAAGTACCAGCAATTTGCTTTTATCAAAAAGGGCCAGCACATTTTTTTTTCTGGAAGGGCAGAGAAATAAACTTTATTTCCTTTTTATCCTCCCCCCTCTTATGTGTCCTTCATTTTCCTCTTTGCTTTTTCTCTAGGCTTGTATCTCAATACTTGCACCTGGAAACTTAACAATTGTATACGTATGTTTAGGCTGTGGTGTCTTCTTCCCCCCCCACCTGTAGACACAGTCAAAATGATATCTGTGGGCCCAGCATATGGCTTGACCACGGCCAATTTTGTTTGTAACTGGTGCGATTTATCTGATTCAGGTGCACTGTGGCCAGGTATGAAACCTGAGAGTGGTTTAATTCAGACTCCATCTCCAAGTCAGCACAGTGTTCTTACCTGCACTACAGGGTTAACCACAAGCCAATCCAGCCCAGCACATTATTCCTATCCTATTCAAGGTAAAAGTGAGCATGGTTTTGTTTTTTTAAATCTACGTACCTCTCCCCGTAACCGAGTTGAGACACCATGAAGAGACCCGCACGTTTACTCCCACATCTTTGGCCTGTGCATGATCGTATTTTGTGAGGCATGCTCCCCTTCTACCCCTGTTCTTACTCCATAGCTTGCCTGCCTCTTGAATGTTTGGCCCAGATCTGTCTACACCCAGGTCAAGTTAGTGTGCTGTGCTTTTGAACTCTCCTGGAGGCTGAGAAGAAACTGTTTGGGAAGAACAGAGTGCGTCACAAAGTCCGATGCATGTCAGTCTTGAGCATGCGCATGTTTGACTCCTAACCACTCCGGGATTAAGTTACAAAAGTGCATAGAGATTGATGGTATCGGCCATCAGCTATTATGTGTCGGCAAAGGTTCCTTCCTAGGCTTTAGAGTGAGGGGAATGAGTCTGCTGCCTTCATCAATGTTTCCAGATTATTTATTTTTGAAAGATGTTGGCCCCACCTTTCACTCAAAGACACCCAGCAGCTTGCACCTGGTTAAAAATAATGTTTGGGGGAGTGGACATGGTTGGTGGCATGTTTTTTTGTGCAGAAAGTCCCAGGCTCCAAGTTTGGTACGTCCAAGGAGGGCTGGGGAAAGTCCCATGTCTAGAGATCTGTTGCCAGCCAGCATGCATACTACTGCATTAGATGAGACAGTAATCTGACTCTGTGTAAGACAGCTTTGTATGTTTAGTATAAAGACTGCCCAGCAACCCTTGCTCCTTTGCCATTGGAAAAGGACATCCTATCACCTCTGCAGTCACAGGTTGGAGCAGAATTCTGCTGGGCGAGAAGAGGCAAAGCAGGCTTCTTGAGGCTGCAGTGGCTGGGGGGGGGTAGCTGGTTTTCTCTTTGCTGTGGGATTCTCCCTGGGCGGGAGGAGAAGAAGCAAGAAAAGTGAGCCTTCCTGTCAAAAACTTTCTGGATTAATGGATGACAGCATCGTGCTCTCACAATGGCTCTTTGGTTGCGGTGCCTTATTAGGAAGCAGGGAAAACTGGTCCTTGGGCAAAACTAAACTTCTCTGGAAATGAGCTGGCAGGACATGCTAACAATTGAAATTGAAGGAATGGCAAACTGGCCTCCAGAGCTCAGACGCAGGTCGGTGTTGATTACTTTACTAGAATAATTGCCTCCAACCTCACATTCAAGCAGATGGCATTTTGCCACCCTGACAACACTGAGAGTCAGGGTGGTGGAGTGGTTAGGGTATTGGAATAGAAACAGATGGACCCAGCTGTTTGAGTGACCTTGGCATTCTGGCACTGAGGCCAGGAAGGGCAAGATATAAATGTAACTGAAACAATAAGTCAGGAGTTCCCATTCTCTGTAGTGGGTTGCGATGCTCCTGGTTGTGCTGGAGTCCCAGTGACCACTCTACATGTTTTTGCGGGCCTCAGAATGGCCCTCAGAAGCCTCCAGAAGCCACTTCCAAGTTTTCAGAAGCAAACTGGAAGTGGCTTCCCAAAACCAGAAGTGGCTTACAGAGGCTTTTGAGGGCCATTCTGAGACCCACAGAGGCCTGTACTGTGGGTCACTGGGACGGAAGAGGCCTACAGAAGCTCTGCTAAGTCAGGGGGCTTCTGGAACAGCTACTGTTTAGAGCCAAACCAGCGCAAGGGTGGACGGAAGGGACCAGATTGTGACCCACTGTTCTTGGGGCCCACACTCTGGGAAGTGCTGCATTGAGTCAATCCAGGTGTTCTTTACATCTTGGTTGAGGAGAGCCAACGTGTCTGAGTTTCCCTGGAGTGTATCTGCCTTGCTCTCAAGTGTTTGCAGCAAGAAATGATGAACCCAGGGAGAGCTCCCCATGATTGCAACTCTGGAATATTCCAAGGCTTCAGTCTGGCAAAAACTTGGCTGGCATTGCAGGAAAATCTAGAGGTGTAAAATTTCCCAAAATTTTGAAGCTCAGAAAAAACCCCAGTTTTTTCCCAGTTTTTTCCAGAAAAAAACAGACATTTTCAGAAAAATTGAAAAAAAATGCTACATTAGCACTTTTTTCTTTTCCAGATTGAAAGTCATTCTGTTACTTTTGAAACATAAAATATGACTATGGACAATTTGACTTGGCATAAAATTATCACAACTAGCATATTAAAAATATAGTGTATCCAAACAATTATTACAAACAGAATTGACTTTTTAAATATTATTTATTTGTAATTGTAACAAATGGAGCAACAATCTCCTGAACTGTTTACTAGTTTATGTGGAACAGACAAAAGCCTCCACAAAACAATTTTTAAAAATCCAGAAATAGCAATTATTCATATTTCCTCTCCACAGTATTAAATTAAAAAAACAAACCCATTCTCATAAAAAGAATTGAAGAGGAGGGAAGTGTATGGAAGGGAGTGGAACTAAGTTTCAATGAATGGACATGAAATTTAATCAGAATCATTTTCTGAGCTGCAATGATCAGTATTACCGCAGATACCCGCCTATAAGTCGATCCCACAGATAAGTCGAGGGCAGCTTTTGAGCCAACAATCATGGAATTTTCTATGACCCTCGGATAAGTCAGGGGGGTGTCGGACTATAGTTTTGTCTGATTTTACTCGAGGCCAGATCCTGAAAAATAACCCACCACTAATTGTTACCTAAGAACTGTAGACTCTAATTTATTAAAAACATAGTAAAAGATCATAAGATACCTTTTTATTCTTTTTGGATTCTGGTCATCATTTTTGTAAGCACTATCAGAGTAAGTGCACTGTAAACAACATACCAGTAAAACAGTGGCTCCCAACCTGGTATTCATGTACTCCCAGGGACACTCAACAGGACCTTTAGGGGTACTTGAAAAAGAATGGAATAATGGTAGAAAAAGGCAGGTCATGCTCCAGCATGCCTTGCAAGACAGGAATGCCTTGCAAGGACCAGCAAGACAGGAAGGGAGGTAGCTAGTTGGCTGTGAAAGCCCCACCAATAGCTAGTTTTTGGTCATCAATTCATATATGAACCAGTGATTGAAAACCAGCACAATAAAAAAACTGAAACATAATATGGAAAGTGATCAATCACCCAGAATTTCTCAGCACACTTCTGGTGCAAAACAGTGCAAAGGCAGAGTCTTCTGTTCTTCAAACAGATAAAAAGCGAAAACACTGTGATAAATGCATGAAGTCTGGGCTTTCATATAGAGGAGCTGGTGCTGCAGCTACTCTGTTGTGTCTGTCATTATCAGAGTTATTATGGACTTCTAAAAACTGAAGGTTTGCCCAGATTGAAACAAACTTCTCTACCCTTTCACATGTCAGTTTATTTCTTGATTTAGTGTGTTTCCAAACATAGACCAGATTCTTTCACATGCTGCAGAAGATGGAGGAATCTGAAGAAGGTGAGAAGCAAGAGGCTGTGTTGTGCAAAGACCTTGCCACCATGTTGCAGGAGAAATACCTTGGGCAGAATCCCAGGTTGCATTCCTGGACCAAATCCCTGAAGATGTTCTGTATTCTGCAACATTTGAAAGTACCTTCCCAACCTCAAGTCCTCAATGTGATGCTTGTTTTGTAATCCAGTCAAATGCAGTCACCGTGCTATCATCACTTATATTTCTACCTTTGAATCTTGGATCCGGCAGATTTGCAGCAGCATGAATTGGATGGCAACAACATTCTTACCTTTTAAAAAATAAAATCTTTCACTTTACTTTCTTCTCTAGTTGTAAATGGAGATATACTGAGATTTTCAAAAACAGTTGTTTTTATCTTGGTCATTAGATAAGGAATTTCTGACAAAAGTGCACTATCTCATTCAGATGCAGTGATTGCTGCAGCAGTTGGCTTTAGAATCTTCAGGGAATTTTGCAGCTGAGCCCAGAAGACATCCTGATCAAGAACAGTGTTTCTTACACTCCTGGGTACTTTTCTTCAACTATTCTTCAACTATTACTTCAACTATTACTGTTTCTTGAAGAGCTTCTTTGTTTTTAGTAAACTTTCAAAGGAGATCACCACTCCAGCCCACCGAGTTTTACTACAGAGCTTCAGTGTCACTATTTTATTCATTGCTTTTTTCCCCTACTTGCTTCTTCTTGGAAACAGCAGCTACAATATGAGTACCTTTTACATGTTTTATAACTTCTTTTGCTCATCTATAGATCATTTGAAGGGTGTCCAGTTTCATAATATCATTAAGAAGCAAGTTTAGCCCATAAGATGCACATCCTATTGCAGTAATATGTGGAGACTTATCTATTATGATCTCCCTTGCTGTTTTCACATTGCTGGCATTGTCAGTCAGCAAAGCAAATACTTTACCACTCCCAATTTTCTGTAGGACTTCACATATTTTACAGCTGATATACTCTGCAGTATGTCTGTTGTCTCCTGTTTCAATGCTTTTGTAAAAAATGGGTTGAGATGTTGTTATAACAAAATTTATAATTCCTTCTCTCACATTTGTCCATCCATCTGTAAGTAGTGCAAGACACAGTGCTTCATTAATTTTTCCTTGTACAGATTCCATTACACGTTCGTATTCCGACTCCAAAAGAGGCTTGCTCAAAGAATGTCTGCTGGGCAAATGGTATGATGGTCTTAGTCATTCCTGCCAGCTTCCTGCCAGTATGTATTTTCAATTATTGAAAATGGTGTTCCAGAAGAATATATTGCTCTTGCAAGAACTTGATCAATTTTTTTCCTGATCGTCAGGTGTCATCTTGTCTACAAATGAAGTTATTGAATAATTTTTGGATGCAGCTGTCTTCAGTATCTGTTTACTTGAAGATGCTGCTGATGGGACAACATTTTGTGTTGCTGCTGATGTTACAGATGGAGTAGAAAGAGGACTTCTTAAACTAGAACGCTGAGAAAAACTATGTGCATTTTCATCATTGTGGTCCTCTTCACTTAGATCCGTGAGGGATTTTTTAATATCTACACTTGTTACATACAAGAATGTGTTTTGTCATCCTGGTTGCATTTGGAAATGCATATTTCATCTGACAATATTTCCAAATCACATTTTTCTTCTCAGAAGTAATGTGAAAATGCCTCCATATGCTAAATGTTGGTCTCACCATTTTTCTGAGGGGAGTAGGAAAGAAAAATAATTTAATGGCTAGTTTGCAAGAAGACACTAATCTATGGTTGTGGGTGGGGGAAGTAAAGAACCAGATCAGTAGTAATTAAATTATTATTTACCCAAAGGTTATAAAGATAAACTAATGTAGCTAAATGATTCAGTTTTCTGGAATCAGATAAATGTAAACTCTTACCTTTTTAAATTAAGTTTATACTTTTCAGATCCTTTTTGTTGCTCTATTTTCTTCCAATACTTTGAGGCCTTGTGAAGAGGACAGAACAGCACCAAACATACTCACCCACGTGCAAAAACAAAACCTTTTTCTTTTCTTGTGACAATAGCAGCACCTCCTAAAGGAAGAAATGCATCTTGTTCTTGCATTGGAGAGTTCAGTTTGTAAGTCTTGCCTCACAAACCTTATAGAATTCTTTGAAAAGGTCAACAGGCATGTGGATGCGGGAGAACCCGTGGACATTATATATCTGGACTTTCAGAAGGCATTTGACACGGTCCCTCACCAAAGGCTACTGAAAAAACTCCACAGTCAGGGAATTAGAGGACAGGTCCTCTCGTGGATTGAGAACTGGTTGGAGGCTAGGAAGCAGAGAGTGGGTGTCAATGGGCAATTTTCACAATGGAGAGAGGTGAAAAGCGGTGTGCCCCAAGGGACCTGGGACCTGTGTCCTGGGACCAGTGCTTTTCAACCTCTTCATAAATGACCTGGAGACAGGGTTGAGCAGTGAAGTGGCTAAGTTTGCAGATGACACCAAACTTTTCCGAGTGGTAAAGACCAGAAGTGATTGTGAGGAGCTCCAGAAGGATCTCTCCAGACTGGCAGAATGGGCAGCAAAATGGCAGATGCGCTTCAATGTCAGTAAGTGTAAAGTCATGCACATTGGGGCAAAAAATCAAAGCTTTAGATATAGGCTGATGGGTTCTGAGCTGTCTGTGACAGATCAGGAGAGAGATCTTGGGGTGGTGGTGGACAGGTCGATGAAAGTGTCGACCCAATGTGCGGCGGCAGTGAAGAAGGCCAATTCTATGCTTGGGATCATTAGGAAGGGTATTGAGAACAAAACGGCTAGTATTATAATGCCGTTGTACAAATCGATGGTAAGGCCACACCTGGAGTATTGTGTCCAGTTCTGGTCGCCACATCTCAAAAAAGACATAGTGGAAATGGAAAAGGTGCAAAAGAGAGCGACTAAGCTGATTACGGGGCTGGGGCACCTTCCTTATGAGGAAAGGCTACGGCGTTTGGGCCTCTTCAGCCTAGAAAAGAGACGCCTGAGGGGGGACATGATTGAGACATACAAAATTATGCAGGGGATGGACAGAGTGGATAGGGAGATGCTCTTTACACTCTCACATAATACCAGAACCAGGGGACATCCACTAAAATTGAGTGTTGGGCGGGTTAGGACAGACAAAAGAAAATATTTCTTTACTCAGCGCGTGGTCGGTCTGTGGAACTCCTTACCACAGGATGTGGTGCTGGCGTCTAGCCTAGATGCCTTTAAAAGGGGATTGGACAAGTTTCTGGAGGAAAAATCCATTATGGGGTACAAGCCATGATGTGTATGTGCAACCTCCTGATTTTAGGAATGGGTTAAGTCAGAATGCCAGATGTAGGGGAGGGCACCAGGATGAGGTCTCTTGTTGTCTGGTGTGCTCCCTGGGGCATTTGGTGGGCCGCTGTGAGATACAGGAAGCTGGACTAGATGGGCCTATGGCCTGATCCAGTGGGGCTGTTCTTATGTTCTTATGTTCTAACCTAGGACTTGCTTGTCCTCAGTGCACAGAAATTAGAATACCATACATATTTGGTATTGTATGATACCATACACATTTTTTAGAAATGATTTGGAAAATATTTGAATACCTTGTCTTAAAATATTTTATTCTTCATGTTAAAATAAAACATTCCATAATCAATTATTTTTTCCTTTTTCTTTTTTCAATTTTTCGGAAAAAAACAAAAAAGACTTCAGGAAAAAAAATGGGGGGAAAACAGGCTTTTTCTGAATTTTTCCGGTTTTTTTTCTGGGCCTTCACATCTCTAGGCAAAACCCATAGGGTGAGAGCAAGACTATTTCAGGTATGCCATTGACAGAGACAGGGCAGAGTATAATAATATCTCATACCTGAATAATTTTAATTATTATAATTAAATTATTATAATTATATAATAATTAATTTTGGAAGAATTACTTTTCTGGGTGTCTTTGACACATGATTCAGTGTGTGAAAACCCATGAATGGTAAGTTCATCTGTGTCACTCAGTCAATGTTTGATTTGCTGAAAACCAAAAGTCATTGCAATTGAATAGGACAAAGGGGTCAGGTGAACATAGGACAGTAAAATACAAGTGGGTTTCACCCCAACAAAAGCAAGGTGTGTGATAAAAATTAAAATCAGTAAATCGGTTGTAAACGAGGAACCCTGGCATCATTCCTGAAAAGATTGTGTTATGCCAAGTGTTTCTGTTGCAGTAGATTAAACATACTTGTCTCTGTTTTCTCGGTTGCCACTGTGTACAGATATATCTCCTAGGTTAGCAGTTTTCAAACTGTGGGTCCAGGATCCAACAGTTGTTCCTGACCCAATTTTTGGTGGTTCATGAAACTGACAGCGCAGATTAAGCTATGTGCATCAAGGGTTAATTTAAACAAGCTGCTATTGGGGGGGGAGCACTACTGCCCAATCACTATTGTAGCCACACCCCTTGGCGTTTGTAAATCAGTCAGCAGCCTCTGGGCCTCTAAAAAGTTTGAGAACCACTGATCTAGGTAAAATATCAGCACCAACAAGCAAAGAAGACTTATCCTTGCTAACTGCACAAAGAGGTGTTTTTCGGAGTGGTGTTTCACCAAGAGGAGAGCAATGGTCCCTGCTCCTCCCAGCACACTATCCCTCCCAGTGGCTGCTTACTTGTGTCTCCCTTGTATTTTTTGGGAACCTTTGGGGGCAGAGAACTAGCTTCTCATTTTTCTGTTGTGTAAACCACTTTGAGGATGCATTGTTGTTGTTAAGAAATAAATATTCTAAATAATAGTAATGGGTAATTCCAGTAACAGCCCTGTCTCCTCAATGCGTTGTCTCGTCCTCTTTGAAAGCCACCTGTGCTAGTGTCCGTCACTGTATTTGGTTAGCATGAATTCCATAAATTCATTGGGTAAGTTGGGGGGGGGGGCAGGATGAAGAATGTATGTCCCAAATATCTTAATAGTCAGTAACCTTGTACCATGATAAAGCTGCTGGTCTTATTCTATGAAGAATAACCAGATATTGTACAGATGGGCAAAGTGATATCATTTCTGTATCATGTAGAAATTGCACTTTGTTTTGCAGTTCATCTAGTTGGGTATAATAACCTCCACTTTGTAAATGGTAACATACAGTGTTAATCTATCCCCAGTCTGAATCCTCAGGTTTCATAGGCTTTTTGCTTATTTCATTTTATGCGTGTGCCTCTTTTGAAACCAACAGTAGGGAAGCATCATCTTAAGTAGCCTAGTTACAAATATGTAACTGCCTCCAGAAAGAGGGAAAGCAGGACTCTGGCACATCAGGTGGTCTGATGTTGTCTTAAAACGTATTGCAGTGTGCTAATTTCAGAAGCTCACTTCTCACTGAGTAGGGCTTGGTGAAACGCTCCCCCAAAGGCAACATAAAAATGGAGAGGTGTACATCTCAAGGTCGAAGTAATTGTTCCACCATGTTATCTGTTGCCGTGAGGTCCAACGCAGACTGGGGCTTACCAAGTAAGCCCCCTGCCCCCCAAAAAGACCAGCTAGGAGCACAGTTAGCAAAGAGAGCTATGGCCAGGCAACTGGAGTGCTGTCTACTTGAAAAAATGCATTCCACCACCCATATCACCTGCCATAAAGTGGAGTATGTCAACTTTTGGGGACTAACTTGACTCTTTTCTACATCAGTTACATTAAGAACTGAAAACGTCGAGTAATAATAATAATAATAATAATAAAACTTTATTTCTATCCCGCCCTTCTCCCCAAAGAGACCCAAGTTATCTCCAAGGCAATAAGCCCAGCTTTAATCGTTCTCTTCTTATTGCTCATCAGGCTGTCTCTAATAAAATTAAGACACATTGGCTCGAAAACTTCCTGGAAGTGCTTCAAATGATGAGCCTGATTTCCTAGAATTAAGTCATGTTATACTGCATTTGAAGTGCCCCACCCGATTTGTGGGATTAAATTGTTTGCTTCATTAAGATCCTCTGTGGCATTCATGTGAGCACGTCATGTGTTCAGCCAACGGGCAAAATGTTTAATATTTAGGTTATTGGCAGGGGGTAGTGGACCTGGTTATTTAGGTGCTTGGCCAAGTTATTCTTACTAGGTTGTGTTAAAGAAGTTAGTTGTAGTTGAATCCCATGGAAATTAATAGGACAACTTAGTCATGGCTCACTTGCCTTGTTGATTTCAGTGGTGCTTTGTCACAGTACATTTCTTTGGATGCTTGTCATTCTTGAGATGGTCACCCAATCAAAGAAGTCTTAGCTGATCATCAAAATATTTGTAATCAGCTCTGCACGTATTTGCTTATTACTAAGGGCACGCTTTTTTGTTCTAGGATTTTGCAGGTAAACAGGATGTCTCAAGAAAATTTGCACACACTTTATAATGTCAAATTGATTAAGCTGTAATTCACGCACATACTGCATATTGTGTAAACAGAACCAGTTACTTGACCATGTTAATGAATGAATTAGTTAGTGAATTAGACCAAGTACTCGAAATGTTCTTCATTGGCATCTATACGTCACTGGCATCTATACATAATTGACTAAGGGATCCGCAGTCATCCACCAGCGTGTGTGCTAGGATGGTTCCCCACATCTCTTTGGTTGCTTCCCTTAGATCAGGGGTCTCCAAACTATGACCCAGGGACCACATCCAGCCCGCCACAAGATTTTATCTGGCCCTCAGCAGTTTAAAATATTTTTTCCCAACTGCATGGTTGGAAAGTTAACATGTGCAGTTCTGTCTACTGCACTCTCTTCCATATGGCCAGAGAGGTGTCGGCCTGGTTAACCCTCATATTCATATGCTTTAGGATCCTCAAACCATAATTATTCAATGTTAGCCTCACCGCTGTGGATAAATTGGGTTTCAGCATGTTGACTTTACAACAATGCTGTAAAGCGGTTGTGGTGAGGAAATAATAATAATAATTAATCAGTCTTAATATACCACCTTTCTTGGTCATCAGATTTCTTCTCAGACTTTAATCCAAGGCAATTAACACAGGCAGCTGTAATTAGTCATACTGGTAGTATTTGTACGCAGCTTAACCCGTTTTTGCCCAGCCCACAGGTGTACACATTTGGTCCTGTTGCGTTTATGCAACACTGGGCAGAAATGGCTTAAGTTGTAGCTTCTTGCAATTATGGAGGGACCAAATCTTTTAAAGATCTAGGAGAACATACAAGCAATCATTTTTTAAAAAAAAATAAGGGCCCTCTTGGCACTATGTAACAAAGAGGCAGTCATGAAGGTATTAAAAGTACTGGTGGGACCTCTTTATCTGCCGGTTTGGCATGCACAGATTTGATGCAGCATGGATGCCGAACCCACGCTGGAGGGCCTTACCTGATCTCCCATACGTGACCAGAAGCACCTTCTGGTTGCCTCTGAGGGGGGCTAGCTTTTTGAGGCCCTGTGAGACCACACGCTTCTGGTTATGTCCGGAGGTCCTCTGATGGCCCCCACTCGCTGATTCCATTATCCAAGGGTTTCGGTATCTGCAGGGGGTCCAGGAAGGGATCCTCCACGGATACCGAGGGCCAACCTATAGTCCAGTCTATTCTGTTTCTTTCACTGCTTTTGCAAGCTCTTCCGCCTTGATTAAGGAAAGCACCTCTGAAACCAAGAAGCCTGGAAATCCCATTCTCCTCCCTGCCAAATAGAATTATATTCGACTTCTTCCCTTGTGCTTTTCCTGAAATGCATTAACACATAGCCATCCTTTGATTTTTGCAGCTTCAAGTACCAATGCCAACTCAGTTTCCATCTCCTCAGCTGCTGTCAGTATTTCAGCCTCAGCAGTAGCCAGCATATCACAACAGGTACATCTTCCTCCCATAGACATAAGCCTGCATGAAACTTCTTTTATTCCATGGCATGCCAGGTCCTGGGTTAGCTTCTTCTGTTGAAGTGTCTCTACTATTTTTCTGGCTGCATGCCCTGAGATGAAATATCTGAGAACCCTTTGCTAGACTTTTTGGGGTTGATGCTCTTCTGTGTTATTAGTTGTGTGTTTCAGATACTGAGTGGAACCTAGGCTTTGAAAGTGCAAGTGATACAATAAAAGAGAGCATGTTTGCTGCATGGCGGGGTATGGTGGGGAATAGCCTTGTATCTGGAATGTATAAAGCTGGTTCCTGGGAAAATCTTACTAGAGTTCATTCTTAACTTTACCACTATTTCCCCTTATAACCCTTTATAACCTTCTCTGAACTGTTATATGACTTTAAGCCTCCGGTTTTCGGAACCTGGTTTATATAAATTGCAAGCCATGATGAGTCTGTTCTGGAGAAGGTCCTAGAAAATGTATGACTTGATAGTTGACTTACAGCCCAATCCTATCCACACTTTCCTGGGAGTAAGCCCCATTGACTCTAATGGGACTTACTTCTGAGCAGACATGCATAAGATTGGGCTGTTAGGCTCTACTGAGTACTCAATTCTAGTAGGTAACCAGATGAACCTATCTAGATATATCACCTTTAATTCATCCATTTTAAGCCAGACCATGTGCCTCAATTATTCTATTCATTTTTATTTTGCTCCTTTATTTTGCAAAAGAGAGAGGCAAGGGCCACCCCTCTGATCACATAAAATCTTACTTTAGCCTCTGTTGACATGCCTACAGGCCTTGTCTATATGCTCTGCAGCCATGACTTTTAAAAAAAGAAAACTTGCCTTACAAAAAAAAAAAGATAATGCTAAGTTCTCAGGAATCCCAGTTCTGCAGCAGTAGCATATTCTGTGCTCTTTTGGTACTTCCAATTGCAGTATGAGCACATCCCTATTTATATAGATCCCTGTAAGCAAGAAGTAAAGTGTACATATATGATCAGACCCAGTTAGGGACATTGAATATTATCAAGTTAAACAGAATGTAGAAATTGCTGATTAACAGCAAATACGTCCTCTTCCTTTTCCCATTTTGTCTTAACTTCTCTAAGTTGATTGTGTTTATCTTCTTCTCGAAGTTCCTTGTCAGGCCTGATACAATTCAGCATATTTTTAAATGAAGGACAGGGAGTGAGGTTCTGCAAGCTGACTCCTGTACTAGGCTTGGCAACTCTTTAAGTTCAGCCCCCGAGTTTCAGCATCCTTTTGTACAGACTTTTGCATTTCCAATGTAGCGAGAAGCATTATGTGAAGTAGAAGGTCATCCTTAACACATGTACCCTGTTCTTGTAGCTTCTTTCACATAGGGATTTCCTGTTTCACTTTTCTTTGTAGTGTGCAGACAAGTAAATTGAGTGCCCTTTTCATTACAATGAACAGGGGCCACCAGGTTAGGCAAAGCCCTGTGCACATGCTGGATTGCTGAAAAGTCTGATTTGGGGGAGGGGGGCTGCACAGAATATAGAGCTAATAGCCATTAATCCAGTTTTGTACAAAACCAATGGTGTATTTTGGTTCCATCTGGCTTGTTGCAATTTTGTTCCGTTTACAAGCAGATGAAACTCTGCTGAAAAAATTGTGTTTACATTTTCTTCAATGTCTAGTGACTTTTTTTTTAACATGAGCATATTTTTTAACCTTAGTATCAGTACTTATGTCTTGTCTTTCCTGAGCATCGTGCAAGCTGGCTAATGACAATGACAGACACAATAAAATTTAAAAAGAGGAAACGGCTCAGCCCCCCGCCCCACCAGCTTCTCTTTCTTGCATCATGTCTGTCTTGTGTAGTTCTTGGTGCCAACATGTTGCTGTTGCCTTCTTCATCCTGCTTGTAGGTGTCCTGGGGGCATCTGGTCGGCCTCTGTGGAAACAATGCTGGGTGAGGAAGTCCTGTGGGGTGGATCCAGCAGAGTTTTTCTTAGGCCCGTATCCCCCTGCTTCTGCTAGTTTATCCAAAAGGCTGCATCTTGACTGAGAACTTGGGACATGTATCCCCTTTTCTTTTTTGATCCAATTTCTCACTGTAAAGTCCTTCTTTACTCTGAAACAAATAATGAAACCTAGCCAAGGGGTTGTCTGCAGGATAACAGAGATTCTGATGACTTATGGAATTGGGCCTCAGAGCCTTTTTCAGTATTCCGGGGAACTGTGGAGAGTTTGTTCATTTTCTTCTGTGTTGTTCCTTGCCCTCTTTGATTCTTACTTTTAATAGGAGTATCCTACGTACACAATCCTTGGCCAAAGTCAGTACCAGCCATATTACTCAAGTTCTAGCTTTGGAGTAATAGCACCAGCAGACAGCAACACAGAGAGTACCACGTTAGCACCTACTACGTATTCTTCTGAAAAATCAAATGCCATGGTGCCTACTCAGACGGCTCAGAGACATTCCTCTGGTAATGACTACGATGGGGAAGGGGCAAGTTTCAAAATCCTTCTGTGTGTTCTTCCTGCTTGTATAGAATTCCTAGGAACCGTGTGTTTGGGGCCGTGGTCTGTTTATGTGTGTATGTTGAACTTGACTGTGTAACCAGGATTCTTCCTGTGTAACCAGGATATCATTTTGTCTAATGCATCTTCCTTTTGTCCATGTGAAATGAATTTTGCAGACTTTCTTTCTCTACTTACACATCCACCCTCCCACCATCTTTCACTTTGTGCTTCATGCTGTTGGGGGGGGGGGGAAGGGGGGTGTTGCAGGTTGTGCAATTTATTGCTCTGTTATGTGGATGAGAGGGCATGTCAGATAACCCATTCCAAGGTTGACCAAGCTGGGAGTGGGGAGGGAGGTTGAGGTTTGTGTACCTTTGGAATTGAAGGGGAGGAGCTGTGTCTCATAAAGAGCAACCTCCAAGATTCCTGTGCTTCCCCTTCACATGGAGACCTGTCCTCCTTAAGCCTGTGTAGAGACAATTGTAGTGGTGCTACACTTGCTAAGGGGAGTGGTGCTGAAGTGACAGAGAACATACATCCTGAGAAAAAGTTAGCCCCACTAGATATTGTCAGATAAAGGACATTTTCCTAGAAGTGTAACACTTTGTGGTCCTGTTTTGTATATTTGATGAACTGTATGATGGGGCAGGGGGTTACAACATTTAATTTTTTTTTATAAATAGCAACTTGTCTAAGGCAGGAAGAAAGTTCCTTATGGTGCTTAGTTGCACAAGTAGCAGTCTTGATTTGCTGCTGGTTCATTACTGAAGTCTATTGTATTTTTTTAATCATTTTTCTTTGTTCATTAGTCTTTGCAGTTGTTCACAGCACAACAAAGTCCACAGTAAAAATTGTACAATGGAAACGGGCAGCCTAATCCTAACATTGCCTTTCGCCAGTGCAGGCCCCCTGTGCCGGCTCTCAGTACTGCAAACATGCCATAAGGCACACTTGTGCTGACTTGAGAGCCAGCACAAGGAAATGTGCCAGCCTGCTGGTGCCAGATCCTGCAACCGTGTCAGCTGACACAGCTAGGATTGTGCCGGGCAGTGAAGGGGATGGGAGAAGGTGGCAGGAGAGGATTCCAGGAGGTGGGGGGAGGGAGGAATTTGGAAGTATGGGGCCCAGGAGGGGGTGGGATCAGCGGCAGCAGAACATGCCATATCCTAACCCCACTCCTGGACCAGGCAGCCCTACACAAACTGCTCAGATTTGCATCTCCTAAATAGCTGGTACAGATCCGAGTGGCCCCATAGGGCAGGCAGGGGTGTTATATGGCGTAAGGGGAAAAATATCCCCTTACCCCAAGGGGGCCTCCAGCAGCCTCCTACTCTGTGTTGGATACAGTGCAGGCCATGTGTACTGGCACAGGGTTAGGATTGCACTCTGAGTTATCTGGCATTCATAGGGAATGGGATGGGACTTGCCAGTTAATCAGACCAGCTTTATGCTGCTGGCAAAAATATTAGAGATATGAAATAACCCTACTTAACACTACATCTTTTTCACATGATCGCTGTGTACAGGAATGAAATGTCCTGCTCCTCTACAATGTTGGTGTCATCAGTATCGGTAGCTTCTGCTGTCGGTGTTGATGGTGCTGGATCGCTGTCAATGCAATGTATTTTCTTTTCTGTCCTCTGCCTGTTGATGCCTTATGGCTACCCTAACTTGCCTGATGGGTTAGATTAGCAGTCTCCAAAGTGAAGTCTGCTGTGCGGCCGCAAAGGTGTCCCCGGCACAGACGACGCTTACCATTCTCCGGGGGTGTCTTGACAAAGTGCCTTCGTTCATCCCAAGCAGTGTCGCGGCCAGTCATTTCTGGCCTCCGGTATCCCAACAGGCTTTGCAGTTGGATTTCCAGGCAGAAGTGGCTCGTCGCAACAACACTTGGGGGCAAACAAAGGCACTTTGTCAAGGCTCCTCCCAGAGAGCGGTAAGTACTGGTCACGTGGGGGAGAGCTATCGAAGGGCACTGGATCTGACCCACAGACCGTGTTCTGGAGGGCCCTGTCATCATGTAGATCATGTTCAACAACGGTATTGGGGCACTGGAGGTGTTTTCAGGAGACTGAATGTTGGAAAACCATATGTCCCCATAATGTTGCCTCTGAACATATTTGTTTCTGAGAGATTAGGAGGTGCTCTGCCTAAACAAAAAGTGAGATGCGCTGATGCTCACTTTATTACAGGAAGGAGGGTGATTAAGGTCTGATGTGCATTTGCAAAGTTGTGTGTTTGAACAATTCCTAATATGTACCACTGCACAATAAAGGGCACAATCCTAACCAGCTTTTCAGTGCCGAGGTAAGGGTTGCAGCTGTGAGGTAAGGAAAGAAACATTCCCTTACCTTGAGGAGGTTTCTGTGACCCCACCATAGGATACAGCGCATACCCCATTGGCACAGCTGTGTCAGTGCTGGGAAGTTGGTTAGGATTTGGGTCAAAGATGTGCAAGTTTGGGTTGCATTTTTTAAAATGTTCTCCCAAACGTAAAACCCCTTCACTGGGGGGCAGGAGAAAGAGAGACAGAATGCTGACCCTCCAAGTCTTGGGATAGAGCTCATTATTGTGTGCTTTTGGGTGAAAGTGTGTAAAATGAGATGATTGCTCACTAAAACATTTCTCTCTTTTTTACATAAATGCTCAGTTATTGGAACAAAAAGGAAAATGCAGCAAAAAAACTAAGTAACACACTTTATTTATTTATTTATTAGATTTGTATTCCGCCTTTCTCCCCAAAGGGCACCCAAGGCGACTTTAAAAAGCAAAACACATGGACCTATGAGTTGTATTATTTCTTCAATTGCTGTCCATACTCTTCATTCCTTTAAATGTTGTTCCATTACACTGGAGCCTTAGGACTTCAAATATATACATATTGTTTAAGAAAACTTGACTATCGCTTTTCTGATGTGCTCACAAAGGTGTCTGGTGGTGAAACAATTTTTCTCCCATTTCAGCTTGTTTTGATTTACAGCACATGTAGGCTGCTTTTTATTATTCATTTGCAGGGTGGTTTACAGTGTGAAAGCACAAATAATGAGCTACTCCCAGTTAAATTAACCCAACCCACAGGTGTACAGGTTTGATCACTGTTGCGTATATGCATCATTGGGCGGAAATGGCTTAAACAGCCAAACTGTTGCAGGACTATTTTCAGTATAAGAGGGCAATATAATCAAACAGTGGTTGTAAAGGCTTGGTGGAACAGGAATGCTTTGTCTGCTTCCAGAAGGAAGCAAGTAATGGAACCAAACACACCTTCTTGGAGAGGGCCTTGGGAGGTGCTGTAGCAGACTGGTAGACCTTCTGCTTTGCATGTAGAAGGACTTGGTCCCTAGCATCTCCAGGAAGCAGCGGACAGTAGCTGCCTAGCAGGGGCTGAGAATTCTGAACTAGATGGATCAGTGATCAGACTTGGTCATAAGTGCATTCCATATTTAATTAGTTAAAAGATTTTTCTGTTGCTTTTTTTTCAACACTCAAAGGTGTTCAACAATAAAATTGCAATATTATCAGAACTACCGAGAAGACCCTGTTCCTAGTGGGTGACAGTTTTGCATTTGTTCATCCTGGAAGGTTGGGGATGGGGCTGCGTGGTAACCTCCTAGAAGGCTTTAGTTTTCTAGCTAATGTAGGATCTCTTTAGCTGGCTTCTAAATTGGAGGGGTATCTTTTGCATGGGGGAAGATATTTTCTGAGTTTGAAATTTAAATATGTTTATATCTGTTTCTTTTTTGTAGGAGACGCATCCACAAGCCCATTACTGCCAAGGGCAGCAGCAAGTAAAGATGTAGACGAGCAGTCCAGGAAAAATGTGACTGGGAAAAACAGAGGCAAAAGGAAAGCAGATTCTTCTTCGCCACAGGACAATGAACTAGAAGTTGGTCTTCATCTATTCTTTTTTCCTCCCCTACCCCTTATTCCTCTCCAGAAGAGGAGAGTGGGCTCTTTCTGGTTTGAAGTTAATCACAGTTCTGTGCTATGTTCAAACTCAGGGAGCTATGGTTTATTTAAACCACTGTTGGATACAAACCAGGATATGAAACTATGGTTTGATCCTGGTTATTTTGTCATTCCCTGAGTTTGTATGTAGCACACAACTGTGGTTGACTTAGAACCCAAAATGGAAGCTTTAATTCTCTCTTCACACAGGACAGAGAAGAAGAGGCAGAGACTAACCGTGGTTTCTTTTACATCTCCACTTGGCCAGCATGTGACTCTTTTTTTCCTTCAGGCAAAGGTTGATTGTTTTGAATGGCTGGGGAAAAAGCAGTGAAAGGAGAGTGTAGAAACCACTGTTTTAAAAGGTCTAAAAAGATTTGACTATAGGAATGAGATAAACCTTCATGTGAAGGTTTGACCAGGCAAACGCAAAAGGCCAGGTTTCTAGTATTTATAACAAACATGGCCAATCCAGAGGCTTCGTATAGCTAGCCAGTCACAGGGGGAAATGTTACTCACCTGCACCTGTAGGGAGGCTTCTGAAGCAGGAGTAGCTAGTAGCTCAGTCCGTAGATTCTTGGAGTCCCTGATGGTGTTTTCTAATGATACAAGAACTATAATGTAATTCAGTCAAAGGATGGATCCAAAACCTCCTGGTCCTAAAGTGGGGTGCCAAATGCTGCCCCCATTGCATGGGCTAACCAAATGCTGCTCCCCTTGCCCTGTGGCACATTTTCCTCTTTCCTGGATTCGAAAAGGAGAGTGGGACAGAGCAGAAGAGGAAGAGTGGCAGAGAGGGTGTAGTCTAGAAAGTGGCTTTGACTCTTTTGCCCTTCACTCTTCTCCTCCACAGTTCCTTTTTAGATCCAGCGAGAAGGAGCAGCAGCCGAAGCAGGTGTCCCCCCAACCAATGTGCCACCTGTGTCAGCTGTCTCAGTCAGCCTCATGATTGAGCTGGCCCTGGTCAGTCATCATGCACACGCAGATATCAAATATTTCCTTATCAGGGTTTGAGATACCTATTAAAGATGCCTGGGCCACTGAAGTTGGATTACTTATTTGGCAACCATTGTACAGTTCCAAAACTTCTATTTCTCATTTCTTCCTCAGCGAGTGTTTCTGTGGGACTTGGATGAGACCATCATAATTTTTCATTCTCTTCTCACCGGATCATATGCCCAGAAATATGGGAAGGTATTAACATTTCTTATGCAGAATTTCTCATAGTTCAAGCGATATTGTCTCTACCATATCATTGAATCTGAATTAGTGAATTCAGAAGGCAAATCTAGTAAAACTGCATTTTTAAGGTAGCAGATCATAGTGAATGCAGTTTATGTTTAAGAGGATCTTGAGTTGTGCACAAAGATTTTAACAATTTGTAATAAGTGTTAACTTTTAGATCTGATTTCTTTTTTTCCTAAGGCTTTGAAATGCGTATGTAACCATTATATAGCATGATTCTATACTTTTTTCAGGAATATGGTCACATAACTCTTAGTCTGTTCATAACTTTTTCCAGTCGAACAATTTGTTTCTGTTTTGTTCCAGGACCCAACTCATGTCATTGGCTCTGGTTTGACAATGGAAGAAATGATTTTTGAAGTGGCTGATACACATTTATTTTTCAATGACTTAGAAGTAGGTATTTTCTTCCAAATTCTAACCTTAAGTGGATGCGGTGAATGATGGGAGTACCACACTCGTATCTACTAACCCTTAAGATGCAATATTTATTATGGGACTGGGCTGCGGCCAGAGAGAAAAATAGGGACATCTGACCTCTGGGATTTAAAATAAGTTAATTGTAGGCCCTGCTCACAGGTTTGGAGTATAAAGACATCTGCACACATATTTGGAAGGAAGGGAAAGCAAAGTCAAAGGGGCAGAGAGACACTATACTGCATGGGGAAATGAATGCAGGCATGGAAGAGAGAGGGTAACCTTAGTGCGAACAAGAAGATTGGTACTTGTGGAGACAAAGGGTTCATGGAAGAGCATATAAACACAGAAGAGCAAAACCATGGAGACCTGTGAAAGAGAGAGCTTAAAATGGAGATGCTTAAAGTGGAGATGGAAAGGGAGGAGAAGCCAGTTGTTGCAGTGACTTTGGGGAGCAAACTGGACTCTAGGCCAGGTTGCTTGATGTAGTGCAAGGAGCAGAGCAGTGAGAAGTCAGAAAGACAGAATGAAGAGTCAGGTTGAGGGTTGAATGCAGGAAGCAAAGCTGCCTTTTACTGAGTACGCCTCAGCAATGACTGATGTAGCAGAATAAGGAGGCAGAGAGGAGACGAGAGACAGGTTAAGGATTTAATGCAGGGAGGGATGCCGCTTTTCTGAGCTTCCCAGCCAGCTTTTATTGAATCTTGAAACATGTTACAAGTTACTCTCAGTTACTTTGATGCTATAACAACGCGTTCCTAGCTATGAACAATAAGCGCTTCTTATAAATGCTATATCAGCTTGTTCCCAGACTTCAGTCTTAGTAACCGGCTCACTCCGGTTTGCCTGAGTGGAGGGGCAGCAGGTTTGCCTGCCTGCCGGTTGCTGTGTTACTAAAGCCAAAGAGTGCCTCTGCATAAACAAACACTACACCAGTGGCAAGAACTGTGTTAAGAGTAACACGATCTGAATGACCAGTAGAAAAGATCCCAGTTTTTTTTCTCTTACATGATTGAACTCTCAAAAATAGTGACTTGCAGAGCCGGTGGTATCTTTACATATGTCACAAGAGTGAGTTTGGAAAGTGTCAGTCAAGGCCAGATTTTGTGGTCACTGAGAGAGTCGCGTTCCCACATCAAGAGCTGAAGGCTGTTTGGCCTGATTCATTTTAGCATACAGGTCGTGCTTTGTTATCCACTGGGGTTGTGCTCCAGAACCCCCAGTGGATAAAAAAAAAATCAGTGGATACCAAATTAGTGGAAAAATAGCTTTAAAGACCCACTTCTGAATTTCTTGCTCCAGGCGTTATACTGCATTCAGCCACTAGATGGGGTGAATAAATGAATATAATGGAATAATTTCATTCCATTATACATCCCATCTGGTGGCTGAATGCAGTATAGCATCTATATCAATGCATTCTGGAGTGACAATGGAGGAGCTCAAAACCCTGAGGTGGGTCTTTAAAGCTATCTTTAACCCTGGGCAGGAATGTATCCTCCAAGGATACCAGGGGACACCTGAATACTCCTGAGAAGTTTGCAACCAATGTGGTTTAACAGCATGCAGATAGGAAATTGGATTATTTTCCTTGATACAAGGCGTTTAAAGGTGGACCCCAGTATCAGTGTTGAGTCAAATCAGTGGATACTGATGTTCCACCTATAGTTCCATTTGCCATCCATTTTGGGGTTTTAAAGGCAAAAGTCGCATTTCAGTCAACAAGGCCTTGCTTTGTTTTATTTGTGTATGTGTTTAATGAATTTACACCCCTCCTTTCCAGTTAAAAACTGCGCATTTTCTCTTCTCCAGGAGTGTGACCAAGTTCACGTGGAAGACGTTGTGTCCGATGACAATGGGCAAGACTTAAGGTGATGTATTTCATTTGATTTTGATTCTGAGCTTTTTCAACAAATTACAGACTTAAACCTAAATATATGTGATCTCATATGACTGCTTTAAGTACCATATTTAGGGAGTTTGCTTTAAAAAAAAAAGTGATAAGTGCCCAGCAGCCCATAGGCCAATAGGGTCCTAAGCCCTTGTGGTAACAAAGGAGGCCTTTGTTCCTGGCCAGGAAAATGGATTTGTTGGCACATTTCTCCTCAGGCTTTCATTCCTGACCTAGGAGGGGGTGGTGGCATTGCCCAAAATAATAACCATGTTTGCCTTCATTCCCTACCTCATCTGGTGAATAGCTGTCCAAGGGATGGTGACAGTTGCTGTGGTTGACACACCCCTCTTCTTTCCCTGTTGATGCACATTCTGGCCATCCAGAGCATGGGTATTGTGATTTAGGAAGTATTGCCCTCACTCTGAGTTAGCTACATTTGCTCATATTTACGTTGTCACAATGCCATATCTTTTGGACTGTTTGGCATTGCGATGTCAGCCCGTGCACGAGGTCATCTGAAGGGGGTCATTCTGAAGTGGAATCCTCAGTAAAAAACGAGCACTGGAGCAGCTGCCCAGATATCATTTCTGGGATCCATTTTTGCACCAGAAATGTGTCCCTATGAACATGCATTGCAGTCCTAGTAGAAATATCTGTATGTCAGGAGGAAATGCAGGACACCTTCTACGAACAGTGGAGGAGGTGGGATCAGAAGCACATCTGGCCATTCCACTAACATCCTTGCTAAGAGTGTCTCCAAAGCCAGCCAGGAAGTAGCTCTTGAGTTGTGCTGTCAGATTCCAGGGCAACTGGAAGGGACTGTAGCTTACTGGCAAAATACCCACATTGCATGTAGAACGTCTCCGGTTCAATCCCTGGCATCTTCAGCTAAGCAGGGAAAGACCACCTACCTGGAGAGATGCTGCCAACCGGTGAAGACAGTATTGACCTAGATAGAGTTGGCATTAGGCAGCTTCCTGTGTTTCCTAATATGCTCTGAAGAACCCCCCTTGTTTTCCTAGCCATCAGCATTTGAACCCTGTATAAATAGGAGTGCTGAGCCTAAAATAGTGACTGTCTGGAATCAGGCTTTTCAGATCCTATTCCCAAGGTCTTCACGGAGGCTGATTAGATGTGGTCTTCAAGTTTCTGAGCACCAAGAGTAGTGGTTCAGCAGTGGAGCTAGGAGTGTTCCCCTACAGAGAGATCTGTTGTGATAGGCCACAAAACGCAGAACCGTCCTTGTTGCCGTGATTATTAGGCTTCAGATAGAGGTTTCCAGCAAAAATAACTCAAAGCCTGCCTTTTTTTTTTTCCTGGCACAGCAATTACAATTTTTCCACAGACGGCTTCAGTGGCTCGGGAAGTAACACCAATCACAGTTCTGGGGGTGTTCAGGGCGGAGTGGACTGGATGAGGAAGCTGGCTTTCCGCTACCGGAAGGTGCGCGAGATTTATGACAAATACAAAAGCAACGTAGTAGGTGAGTGTGAATACCCTGCATGCACCAGCAGGACTGAAGTTGGGAGCACCAGGCAAGAGCATATGTTCCTTCTTGAAAATCCTTTTGTCCTTATTAGGGCGCAATCCTAACCCCTTATGTCAGTGCTTTCCAGCACTGGCATAAGAGCAGTGCAGCTCTGAGGTAAGGGAACAAACATTCCCTTACTTTGAGGAGGCTTCTACGAGAGACACTCAACTGCAGGATGCAGCACGTGTCCCATTGGCACCACTATGCCAGTGCTAGAAATCACTAACATACGGGGTTAGGATTGCGCCCTTTAAGCTCTTGCTTCTTCAACCAGTGCAGCCAGAATAGGCTAACCAGTTTTAATTGGAGCAAAGCAGTAGTTCAGCCCTTGGGTCTTTTTAAGACCATGCCAGGGTTTGAGTGATCATTTTAGTTTTTTTCATGTCAACAGAATAGGGTGGAATTCAAAAGCAGGTTGCAGCAAAGTGAGGGACTTGATCCATGTAAGCTGAGGCTGAGTTTTTGTACACATTTACCTGGGAGTAAGGCCCACTGAACTGAATGGGACTTATTTCTGAGTAGACATGCATAGGTTTGTGCTGTAAATCCCCTGCTGTGTCAAGCATGTACAGAGTTCCACATTGGCAAAGTGCCTGCTGAGACCTTACCTTTGAAAGCAGCTCTGAATAATTCATTTCATTTTTCTACAACAGCTTATCACTTCATGTATAGGTGGCCCTCAATATCCGTGGGTTTGGTACCCATGGATTTGAATACTCATGGGTTCCAAACCTGTGGGGTGGGCCACCAGTAGTCTTCCGAGCCGAAGCGGCCACCTGCAGTCTTCCACCTGTAGTCTTCCAAACCCAAATTGGAACCCAAATGACTTCCAATTTTCAAGCCCATTGAAGGTGTCAGAAGCTTCAGTCATACTTTTCAGCCTTCTGGAGGCCCTCAGAAGGGCCTCTGGACCCAACCAGAACACAGGTCCAGTCAAATTTGCAGGGCTTGGGGGTCCCCGAAACCAGCAGATTACACTGTCCCCGAATTTCCTGGAATGGAACCTGTACCATGAGGGCCTCTCTGTATATGTGCGTATGCATGTTTTGCTTTGCAAAATTGTCTTTTTTTTTTGCCATGTCCCAGTGAGAGGCCACTTAAAGCAGGAAAAAAATGTTCCATTAGGACAGGGTTAAAGCTATTTTGTGTGATGCAGAATTTTTTTTTAAGTATCGAATGTTTTAATTCCATCATTTAAAAACTGTTTTGAGTGTAGTGTTGCAGAAAGGCAGCCTAGAACTTCTGCAGTAAATGGATAATGGATAACTGTGTGTGTGTGTATTTGGTTGGTTGGTACCCTGAAAACCAAACCACCTGCTGACATATTCATAGTGTTATTTTCCAATCTAAGCAATTCTATGTCAGGTGAACCCAGAAAGTGCAGATCTGAGCCTGCGTTCACATTGTACAATTACAGTACTGGGGGGAATGATGTTTATAACCATCATATTATGTGTGCTTCACAGGCCTCCTCAGTCCAGAGAAGAAAGAAGTTTTGCAGAGATTAAGGGAAGACATAGAAATGCTGACAGATTCCTGGTTGGGAACAGCACTGAAGTCCCTGCTTCTCATTCAGTCTAGGTATGGAAATGAAAGTGTTGTGTCTTGTACAATGTGGCTCTTTTCACCCATCGTTATGGATTTTATGGGGCACTTCAATCGAGCAGGCCTGTAATGTGTTTCATGTAAGCCGTGGGGTGGAAGTCTCTTGTCTGAATTGTGAGAAAACTGCTACATCTCTGTGGAGGACAGTATCTGGGGATCCAAACCCAGTGCTATACCTCCTTTTGTCCTGCAGTAGACTTCCAAGATTGGAGGGTGGTATCCATTGTATTAAATTTACTCAAGCCTTTAGCAGTGGTGCTTCATGCTCCAGGCTAAGGCATAAAGAGTACCCACAATGAGCAATGAAAACAAGGTTGCCTGTAGTTTGCTGCTGAAAATACAAGACCTGCCACTTTCATCTGTTTCGAGTGTGCATCAGCAAGACTGTCTCAGGACTTCAACCATTCACTGTTTTCTCTTCCTGTCCTCCAGAAAGAATTGTGTGAACATTTTGATCACAACCACTCAGCTGGTGCCTGCTCTGGCCAAAGTCCTGCTATATGGACTCGGCGAAGTGTTCCCGATTGAAAATATTTATAGTGCAACAAAAATAGGTCAGTGCTTATCTACGTACCTCAATCAAAAGAAAAGCAGGTTTCTAGCCCTCATGACTCAAAAAACAAATGTCTGTGATATGGGTAAAATTTGGACAAACCCCGGTGCACAATTGTGCAGGAAGATGGGTTTTGGGAGGGGCCTGCTTCTGTTGGGGAAGCTGCAGAAGTTCCTTAGACAGCAACTGCAAAGATGTCTGTGTTTTCTGGGTAGGTAAAGAGAGCTGTTTTGAAAGGATCGTCTCTCGGTTTGGAAAGAAGGTGACATATGTGGTTATTGGAGATGGACGTGATGAAGAGATGGCAGCCAAGCAGGTAAGTGGGCTGTGTTTATTCTCTAACATAAGAACAGCCCCACTGGATCAGGCCATAGGCCCATCTAGTCCAGCTTCCTGTATCTCACAGCGGCCCCACCAAATACCCCAGGGAGCACACCAGATAACATGAGACCTCATCCTGGTGCTCTCCCTTGCATCTGGCCTT
Organism: Tiliqua scincoides; assembly: GCF_035046505.1. Classification (NCBI taxonomy): domain Eukaryota; kingdom Metazoa; phylum Chordata; class Lepidosauria; order Squamata; family Scincidae; genus Tiliqua; species Tiliqua scincoides. The sequence goes on along the minus strand of NC_089830.1, from coordinate 18,769,112 downwards.
CTGACACAAGGCGTCTGGCCTTCTCTCTACTCCTTCCCAATAGAATACTTGAAATCTAGCTCCCCACTTGTGTGGCCTTTGAGCTGGCCCTAATAAAAGGTCTCGCACTTTGCACCTAACAGGCCCTCTCTCTGTTTGCAGCATAACATGCCTTTTTGGAGGATTACGAACCACGCGGATCTGGTGTCCCTCCACCAAGCTCTCGAACTGGATTTTCTGTGAAGACGCTGAGCAATGGCAGTTGGGTGCAGCCGGCCCTTCTTGGCTTCGTAGGATCCCGCTGGGGGATTTCCTCTTTCATCCAGACAAAGAAAATGTAGCTAATGGAGGTGCACAGTGGGAGGTGGCGCCACTCTGTGACTTTCCCTAGTAGAACTGCAGGCAGAGGCAAGAGACTTTGCCTGGTCAGCTGCCAAAGCCCCTCAGCACATAGTTTGGGTGCTCTTTTCGGCGAAGGAGATTTCTGGGACTGAGCACAGCATCCCAGGCAGGGAAGCTCCAGCAGTAAAGACCTAACTCACTGTGCAGCCTTTTGTGGTATGACGCTAAAAATGAAAATCGGCAAACTTCAGTAGAGGACTTTTAGTTCACCTCCCAGCCCGGCCCTTCTCTCTCTTTCCTAAAACCTAAAAAGAACTGCAGAGATTTAATTTTATGTATTTACAGAAAAGGGTCCAGAAGCTTTCATTTCCTGCAAAGCTAGAAAGACCTATAGATTTTCACAAAGGAGTCCCTGATCTGTGCTTGAGGAGCAGCAGGGAAGCTCACCTCCTGCTGGGGCCTGAATATATGGCTGTTCCCATTAATGTGCGACTCCAAAGTGGGATGGTTTTGAGGGCATGCTGAGTTCCTCAGAAGGATTTTTCTCCAGGGAGCACCTTGTTCTCCACGTGGCTAGCAATCTCCAAGTGCTGTAGCTGTGTATTTTGGTACAGGTCTTGTCAATTTCTTGGCTACCAGAAGAAGCAGAGAGAGGCATATATTTGGCCCAAGTATTCTTCTTTCATTCCTCTTTGCACCACCCTCGTTGTCTAACTTAGAGCAGCTGGAAAGCCTCATTTCCCAGCAGGTCACGCTGCTGTGGTGTCAGTGGAAGCTGCCCCCTCGGACACGAGAATTCAGGAAGGAACCTGCTTTTCCTATGTGAATACTTTTCACAATCCACCTTCTTCCCAAGCCGGGTTCCAGTTGCGGTTTTGACCTTTGTGTTTGCAGTTTTCTCGGGGAGTTGGGCGCAATGGAAGCCAAACGTTAACCCCAATTCAAGAGGGGAGGCAGCCACTACAATGTCCAGTTAAATACTGGCCCAGCAAAAGGGAAATTGGGATCACAGGCTCACCCCACAATTCAAAATGTGGGCTTGCGGGGAGAAGGCTGGAAACTTCCTGATTTTATTTTTGAAGGAAAGCCTCCAACAGCACCCTGGAGCTAGGCTCTGTGTCAGTTTATTGCTTCTTGGCTTCAGCTGGGTAAGTTCGGTTCTGTGAGACTGTGTGAAAGCAGACCATCTTCCAAGAATAGTCCCCACTAATTTTAATACCATGTGATACCTACTATGGTTTTCTACCTGCAAACCTTTGGAGCAGGCATTGTGGAGAGGCTCAGATTCATGCTACGGGGGAGGAGAACCTCCCTAAACAGTCCATGCGGTGGCACCCCCTTCAGAACATAGTATATATAGCAGGTTAGATCTTAGACAGGCACATGTGCATCTCGGAGGAAATCTCTCTGCCTTCTTGTAGCAGTAAGAACCAGTCACCTTTTTTTTCAGGCAACCGGCATCTCTTACAAACATACAGAAGGCCATGAGCTGAATAAAAACACATTTCCCCCACCAGCAAGGAAGTTCTGTGCCTCTGAAATAGAATTGAAGGCGGCTTAATTCTGCAGCCCCCGCCCCTTTTCTGTGAAAGTTCATGTCTTTGTGGAGTTAGGGAGGTGGCCGGCTGGCCGATCCCTCCCAAGGTTTGCTTCCTACTGAGAACCTGAGTTGGGGTGGGCTGCGCTTGACTTTTGAATCAACTCTGTGCCTTAACCTTCCACCCCAACTCCAGGAAACGGCTGTGTACGGGGCAGTCGCCCTCGACATCTCTTTTCGAAGCAAATCAAGTGTGGTAGACGGAGGTGCTGAGCTGTCGGGGAACTGGCAAACGCTGCTCCAGGTGTAGTTTTACTTAGAAAAACCATTTCAGAAGCCTTCAGGATTTTGCAAATAATGCTTGGCTGTGTGTGGAGCTTTGTTTTTTTTTTTCTTCCCCTTTGCATCAGATACCAATATTTATACAGTGTTCCCCTCTGGTGTATGTGAATTTACTATATTTTTTCCCCCTAAAACCTCAGGTGATGGTACATTTTCTGTGTTGACGTTAATAAAGGCTGCCCCGGCTCTTGTATTTCTGAACTCACTGGCTGCATTTCTCTTGGGTCTTCATAAAGCATTTGGAAACCATGTTCTGCCTCCTGCTCTTTTCGGTTCTTTCCTGTCGGTTAGTACTCAGGCATCCGCTAGTTTGATTTGAACGCCAAGGCAGACAGCAGAGGCTCACTGTAACCTTTGCAACAAGCGTGGATAGTCTCGGGCTCTCGGCTCCAACTTGGATCTGTTTCACTGCAGTCTCTCATAGAAACCAAAATTCCCACTGAGCTCTGGAGGCGGCAATTGCAAGAAATGCATGTGCAACCATAGATGATCAATCCTGATTCTCCCTCAGGGTCCTGCAGATGTCCAGAACTGACATCCGCTGTGCTTGATTGTGATTGGAGGGGATTAATGGCTATGGATTCCGTGAACATCATGTTCTGTGTAATGGGAACTGTCCTGTGAACTGGAAAAATAAAGTCTTTATTTTCTATATAAAAATACATAAATTGTTCTTTTCTCCTTGCTGAAAGTTCAGGATACAGAGAATAGTCTGAACATGTAAGTTTGAGTCACTGGAGTCACTCCAGCAGCTGTCCCTCAGGAAGGGTTGTGGGGGTTCTGCCTTGTTGCAGGTAGACCAGTTGAAGGCACATCACTACCTGCGGTCTGAAATGGTGCACCAAGTTTATTAATGGTTTATTACATTTGCTGTTTCTATAGGCAAACCATGTATTCTGCCACTGAGCTATGGCCACTCAAGCCCAGGTATGGTTCTACCATGCCCTCCATCTCCTAGCTTATCCACTCAGCTATTTCAATGTGTATCTTCCCTCTAATGGACACAGGACTGTGTCCTAGGGCAGTGTCTCAAACTATGGGTCGGGACTCATTAGGTGGGTTGCAAGCCAATTTCAGGTGGGTCTCCTTCACTTCAATATTTTTTAATGTTGTAGACTTGATGCTAGCATGGTTTGTGACTGCATTTGGGGAATGTTACAGATCTATCTTTCACTGGGCTATTGTGTATAATAATAATAGCTTTATTTTTATCCTGCCTTTCTCCCCAAAGGGACTCAAGGCAGCTTACAACAGGTTAAAACAGATTAAAAACATAATTTAAAAACAGATAAAAGCATATTAACACATGTGTATATGCTTTTAACTATGGTAGTAAGTGGGACTCCTGGGTAAATGTCAGTAGGATTGCATCCTAGGATTGTCAAAAAATTTTCTTGATGATGTCACTTCTGATGGGTCCTGACATTCTCATTCTAAAAAGTGGGTCCCAGTGCTAAAAGTTTGAGAACCACTGCCCTAGGGGAAAAACCGAGTTTGAGCCACATGTAAACCTTGTGGTGCAGTATGAAGAGCTGTTAACATCACCTTACCCAATCAAGTCCTCTTTCCTACAGGAAGTTGTTTTGAAAAAGAGGAAGAAACAAAGGTCATATGCTTTAATACATGTTCCACATTTCCCAGCCTCATCACAGAGCTCAGAGGCTGAGATCTAGCCCTGAGGATACAGGTTCAAGCCCCAGCATCTCCAGGCAGAGCTAGGAAAAACCCGTGTCTGAGAGCCATTACCAGTCCATGTTGACAACACTGATTAGATGCAAAGGGCTTACCGCACTATTCTGTGAACAGCCAATGGAAGTACAACCAGCCTTGAAAACTAGCACGCTGTAGCCACAACCTGGGATATGCAGTGCACAAGTTCTAATATAACCAACTCAAAGAGTAGCAGAAATGTTTTATTTTTGTCTAGACCACTTCATTAACACCAATAAATTAACAGTCTGCACAGGGGGCCAAACTAGATATTACCATGGCAAGCATAGTGATCTCCTATTGTGTGATTTTTCTTTTAAAGCAAACCCTGGGAGGCTGCAAGGTGAGAGGAGAAATAAGATTACTCACCATTGGGGTGGGATGATTTGGAGCTGAAAACAGCCAAATGGGAAAGATTTAAGTAGCTCCTCCCCACCCATTCTTTTACTCAAGGTTTTCTATCCCCTGAAGCTGCTTTTCATTTAACTAGGAACTGGGAGACAGTTACGCAGGTCCACTGTGTAATGTCTGGTTTGGCCAAAAGCCCCAAGGCAGTTTCAAAACATATACAGCCTTGGCTGTGTGAACAACTGAAGAACATTTAACACTGAAGGTATTTTTAACTTTGCTCCATGTGTGTGTGTGTGGGGGGGGGGTGTCACACACACAGAGAAGGTGCTTGAGCAGGGCCTCTTGGGCCATTTGAGAACTCATTGTGTTTGGAGAACTTGTGCAGCAACTTAATTCAGCAGCAACTAATTCATGAAACAACCTCCTTTGGCCATGTATGGCTGGCCAGGAGACCATCAAGAACATCAAACAACACCAGCCTGGGAACAAAGAGATCTCACAAGGTGTATTGTGTTTGGAGCCATGCCACTCAAATCAGATACCCTTGAAGACATCTCAGCAAGATACAGATAATGCAATCTTGCATGGCAACTGATGCAATCAAGGGCTAGACAGAGATTGATTTAGCTGCTCCTTAGCCTGAGAATGCAACCATATTTACTAGGGTATAAGCCCCACTTAACTCAATGGGACTTTCTTCCAAGTAAGCATATCTTGGCTTAGCCTGAGGATGCAACCATATTTACTGGAGAATAAGTCCCACAGAACTCAATGGGACTGACTTCCAACTACGCATACCTAGGCTTGCACAGTACATCCTTGGGCCTGGTGAAAGGCATTCAGCTCAAAATGTGCTGGGTTAGGCGGAAATAACCCCTTTTGCATTTGCCTTTCTGTCAATGTGCAGCGGGGCTCACACAACCATGGTCCCGATCGTCCCGTTTCCATGGTGCCGCATCTCCCGTGACACATCAGCATAGTAGCATTGAGAGAGTTTGCTCATCCGGTAGTTGACCGCAGCTTGTTGGAGAACGACAGCACCATCCCTCATTGGCTGCCCGTTGTCCACTTCATCGTAATAACTGGCCAGGGGGTCAGCCTGCTTAGTGGGGTGAAACTTTTTGTAGTATGTGATTCTCAAGAGGATCCCCAGTAAACAACAGAGCAGAGAGGCCAGGAGCGCCATAAGAAAATGAGAATCCCAGCTCAGGGGAATGTTGTTCCAGAGCCAGGCGGTGATAAGGATGCCACTGTCAATAATTAAGAATGTGTAGTAAATGGCAGAACGGTGACATGTCTTCCCTTCGGACACGTTGAACCAACAGAAATAGAGGATGACGGCCACCACGGCCCGATAGAGCCACTCCAGACCGGCGTGTTCCATGAAGTCTGTGCCTTGCAGCGACACCCAGAGAAGCATGGTGAGCCAGACCCCCAGGAAGTGCAGGAAAATGTAATTGGGGAAGAGCAGCGCAAAGAGAGCCAGCGACAGGATGCGAGGACACAGCAATAGGAAGTTCCACAGGAAGTAGATGACCGAGGAGGCGGGGTCCAGCTTGTGCTTATCCCGGAGGAAGCAGCGCAGGGATTGGTGATAATCCAAGAGGGCCCAGGCGATGCACAGGAAAGATGTGCTGATCCCGAGCACTGCAACGAGAACAAAGGAGAGAGCATCCAAAGACACTACTCACGTTCACACAAACTTTGGTACTGGGTGCAGCCTTCAGCTTCCCATGAATCAGCTGTCACATGCAAATGGGTAGAAAGGAAGTTGGTCATTAAGTTTCAAAGATAGGCCTTGAAAGGATGTGGGTAGTGTCCACAGCAGTCTGAAAGCTGGGAAGTGGGAACTTCCAGAGTTGCCTGCATTAACACCAGAGCAAACCTCAGACTTGCCTGCAATACCCATCCCCAGCATAACTGCATACATGTCCTCATAACTAGAAACAGTCATGTCGTGAGAATGGATGATGGCCAGATCCCAAAGGATCTCCTCTATGGAGAACTCATGCAAGGAAAGCGCTCTATAGGTAGACCACAGCTGCGATACAAGGACATCTGCAAGAGGGATCTGAAGGCCTTAGGGATGGACCTCAACAAGTGGGAAACCCTGGCCTCTGAGCGGCCCGCTTGGAGGCAGACTGTGCAGCATGGCCTTTCCCAGTTTGAAGAGACACTTGGCCAATAGTCTGAGGCTAAGAGGCAAAGAAGGAAGGCCCACAGCCAGGGAGACAGACCAGGGACAGACTGCACTTGCTCCCAGTGTGGAAGGAATTGTCACTCCCGGATTGGCCTTTTCAGTCACACTAGACGCTGTTCCAGAACCACCATTCAGAGCGCGATACCATAGTCTTTCGAGACTGAAGACTGCCAACAATAATTAGAAACAGAATTGATTTGTGGCAAAGGAATACAGTATCTGCTCATGTCTTGAACATGTGTGATGTTTAGAGCTCACACTGTTCTGATTTTCTAAGCAGATTCATGGGGGGAGGGGCTAATGTACTGAAAAACACATACCACTGCTTATAGTCCAAGGCTACTAGGCGTACAATTCAAAAACCAAAATCAGGAGAGGGGGGTAAAAGTTACTTCTTCTACAGGTTAAAAAATAAGAAGAAATCTCTCCAGTCTTTGCAAGGGATGGAGCAGAGTTTTAAAACTCAAAGGTATCTCTCACATGTTAAGTGATGATCACACAAACACAAGACACCCCGTAATATTAGTAAGGTGGGTTCCTTGTTGTCAAGGTGAGATCATTATTTTTAGATTTTTACTAACAGCCCATAGCCAGGGAGACAGACCAGGGACAGACTGCACTTGCTCCCAGTGTGGAAGGGATTGTCACTCCTGAATCGGCCTTTTCAGCCACACTAGACACTGTGCCAGAACCACCATTCAGAGTGCGATACCAGAATCTTTCGAGACTGAAGGTTGCCAACACACTAACAGCCATGGTCTCTGTTCTGATTTAAGCTGAAGTTGACTATACAGGCAGAAGTTTTCCAGAACCTCCTGTTATCTGATGTGACATGGCAAAAGGAAAAGAGGAACAGAGCAAAAGACAAAGTGAAGATGGGTTTGCTGTGGTGTCCAAGACCACCATTCTCACACTTCGTCTTCTGCTCCATCCCCTTCTTCCTTTTCAGATCCAGGAAGTGAGAGGAGCAGCAGCAACATGAGGTGGGTGGCCAATCTCCCACTAATCTTTTAGCAATTGCCTCAGCTGGCCTCATGGGTGGGACAGCTCTGTCTGCAAACATCATTTCCCACCCCAAAAGAAAACCTCCAAAACCAAGTAAGCCAGATTTAAAGATACAACCCTTGTCCCTACTCCCCACCCCTATAGTTTCAACACGCACATTGAAACGTCTCTGCTTTGCTTGTGCGGAAGATGATGTAGAGCACGAGGGTAAGCTGAGGAGCACTCTCGAGGAAGGTCTCAAAGAGGCGCAGTAAGCTGATATCATGGGACAGAAAAACAGCATAGCCCCGCTGGATCTCTGTCGCAGCTTCCATCCGGCACACATGAAAACCCACCTTCAGGACATGGAGACACCTGCACAAGACAAGACAGTATGAGGGCTTGCTATGTACAAAGAGCTCAGGTTGGATAGTGGTTAGTGCTGAACAGCGACTAGGGAGATCCGAGTTCAAATCCCCACAAAACCAATGGGGTAGCTTTGGGCCAATCACGTAACCTAACCTCACTCTCAGAAGTTTCGTGAAGGAGGCGGTGAGAAATGACCACATATGCTGCCCTGAGCTTTTTGGTGAAAAGCCAAGACATGAATGTAATATATAAATAAATTATTTTGCAGCCTTGCTCACCTCGCAGGGTTGTTGTGAGGATAAAATAGGTAGGGGAGGAAAATCATGTATGCTGTCCTAGGCTCCTTTGAGAAGCACTAAATCCAGGTGAACATATGGAAACCCAGTATAGAATCTCAGCTTGGTTTGGGCAGGTCACTCCCTCTCAACCACATTTCTGGAGAGGGAGAACCTGCCTTAAACTTCTGACCAGGATTCAAGTTTCACCAGCAATGCAACACACACTTGTTCCAGAAAGGTCGACGTGTTCCTCTGGTGTAGCAAACACAACAAAGATCCTTGCAGCTTCTTAAAGGCTGATCAGGTCACCCCAGTAAATGGAAATTTGCAAGTTTGATATTATATATTCATTATAGGAACCCAAAGCGAGCTGGATGGATCAGAATCAGACCCACCATCCCATGGTGAATCTGATGCTTCTGGAAAGCTCAAAAGTGGAGCACAAGGGCAAGAACCCTCCCCTATTGTGTGTCTTCAAAATCACACAGTATTCAAAGGTATATTACACCCGAACGTGGAGTTAAGCTATTAGGCAATCTATACATTTCCACCCTGTTGCAATCAGCATGCCTTTAGATCCATGTTTCTCAACCAGTAGTATGGGTACCACCAGTGGTACTTGAGGTGGTGTCTGGTGGTATTCATGGGAGACCTGCCACCGGGCAGCAAGACCAGTGACATGACACAATGAACAGCAGTAGTAGGCTTGGCAGAGAAAGCTCCAAAGCATGCCTTTCACATGCTCAGAAAAGCCCTCCTGTTCACCCTGAGCCTCTTACTGGTGTTTGTCACATTGCATCTAGCCTCCCAACCCAAAAGGAACTGGCAAGGACGTCATCACCAGTGACTTCTGGTGGTACTTCCAATAGGTGGACCACGCAAAATGGTATAGCAAGGGACAAACATTGAGAAATGCTGCTTTAGATCAGGGGTCTCCAAACCGCGGCCCTGGGGCCAAATCTGACCCACCACAAGATTTTTATCTGGCCCTCATCAATTTTTCTTTATGTCAGAGCATTTGCTAGTGTTTTGCATTTATACTCATTGTAAATCATTTCTCAGTTTAAGCGGGGCATTATTTCTTTGTAATTGTCACATTTCTCTTTTGTTCTGAATCATATCATGCTGATTACAAAAAAGATCCAAGTAAAACTTATTTGTTCATTTAAATTTCATTCATTCATTCGTTCATTCATTCATTTATAAAACTGATTTTTTTCCGGCCCACAAAAATGTACAAAATATAGGATGTGGCCTTTGTACTGAAAAGTTTGGAGACCCCTGCTTTAGATTATAAGAATCAAAATGTAACAAGAGGTGAACTGCGATACAGGAGCTGTAAGACCAGTCCAAGAACCATATAAAAGAGGGAATACCAGGATCAGTACAGCAATACCTTGATTTTCATCGCTTTGCTCTTTCAGCTGTTTTCAATTATAACCACATTTCAAATTTTGTCCATGTGCTTTCCTCTTTCCTTCAATTTCATCCAACCTCCCAGGATGTTCCTCAGCGTTCTTATGGTTATTTTAATTTCTCGTTTATTTAGGTTTTGCATGCATTCGCAGGTGTTACATAGTTATTTAGGTTTTTTGCCGGCCCAAAATAAATCTGCAAGCTAACTGAGGGCCCAATCCTATCCAACTCTCCAGCACTGGTGCAACCACAATGCAGCCCAGTGTTCCTATATCTTGAGGGGGCCTCTGTGACTGCTTCCCCACCAAAGGATAGTGTATGCCCCATTGGCATGGCTGCACCAGCACTGGAAAATTGGATAGGATTAGGCCCTAAGGCGATACTTTGACATTCATCCATTTTTTTTTACTTTCATCTGTGCTCTGGTCCCCAACCAGATAAAAAGGCAAAGTATTGCTGTATTATAATTTCCAAAATCGGTCCAATCAACAGCTATTCAATCTTGCATACATCCTGGGAGGGGCAGCCTAAACAATCCTTGAACAGCCCAGTTTTGGGACTCTCATTCAGCATTTGCTGTTTGTGGGAATTCTGGTACTTTTGTGGGGAATTTGATTTCCTTTCTGGTAAGCAGAAAAGAGGTCCCATTTAAGGGGTGCTCGACTCCATTTAGCAGGGGGAGAGCAACTGCCACTTCATGCCAGCAAAGGGTCTTTTTTCAGTGGCTGCTTGCTAGTGTCTCTTTTACATCTTTTTTGGCAAGACTGTAAGCTCCTTTAGGACAAGAAACCCCACTTTTGTGGTTCTGATTTATTTTCCTATAGAAACCCCAAGGTAAATGTCTTTGTTGAAAACCAAAACAGGCTGAGTATACTTTATCCAAAATGCTTGGGACCATAAGTGTTTTGGGTTTTTTTTTTCCAGATTTTGAAACATAATGAGATATCTTAGGGATGGGACTAAAGTCTTATTCACATAAATGTATTTAACAAGAAAGTAAGTACGGTAAGTAAGTAAGTAAGTAAGTGACCAGGGTAACTAAGCTGCACAGGAACATCACCAAATACTGATATCACCTATTAAACAACAACAACAAACGGACAAAACATTCAGAATTTTGGACCATTTCAACTTTTGGATAAGGGACACTCAACCTGTATATAAATCCCTCCTCTTAATGCTGCTTTAAAGATTCCAAGACTGACTTTCAGTCTGTAAATTTTCAGTCTTGATGACTTTATTTTAGGTTTTGATTGTGTCAGGGTTAGCTGCCGGATGGGGGTGTTTTTGAGTGCCAAAAGGTGGGAAACAAATACTTGCATTTAAAAAGCGATTCCCTTCTTCCCAGATATAAAACAAACAAGCATGGCAGGTCTGAACAACCACTGTACCAAACAGAGCATCCTGAACTCCCTTACCTGTACAGGTATCCCAGCTGCAGAACGTGCAGTACCAAGAGGGTCTGGTTCGTGGGCAGTTCTTGTCTCAGCTCTTTGGGATCACTCTGGTACCAGGCCCAGCTGAAGAGCTGTGTGGTCAGTGATGAGATGACCAAGAGGCCAAACACCAGCCCGCCCCAGTGGTAGTCCCCAGCCTGCACATAGCTGGCGGCCATCCACAGGTCGGCACCCAAGTCCCCCAGGAATGCCAGGGTGCCCATCAGGGCAAAAAACAGGTCCTGATGACGGTAAGGAGGAGGCCAGGGTATGCTGCACTTGGGGCCACAGCTAGACCACACCATGGCTCTGGGGTGGAAGGAAAGTGGAGTTGGATCAGCTGTCCTTGTGCCAACTCTGCAGGTCGGGTATAGTGGCACTGGGTTAGAACCTCACCGTCCTTTCCAGGAGCTGCCGCTGGTCCCTTAGAAGCTGAGGAAAGTCCCCTCCACGGATTGAATCAAGGTCTTCTGGAATCAACTGCTTTAACTCTGGCCCCCAAATCCATCTCATTATTATTTAGGGAGTCTCTTTGCAAGGCTGACACAAGCCCTCTGTTTGGGGGGATCCCCCAGTGGATCTCTCAAAGTACCCCCTATCAAAGGTTTTTTTGGGGGGAGGAGGGATCTTCCAAGGGTCTTCCTTCCTAGGGTCTCCCTTCCAGACCTTGATTCTGTCTGGATCAATCTTTCCTCCGGATCCTGGGTGGGTTCCCCTCCTCCACACCCTTCCCAGATGCCTTCAGATGATTGCCCAGTACATCTCTCTAACTACCCCCCATCAAAGGTTTTTTTTGGGGGGGGAGGGGGAAATCTTCCAAGAGTCTCCCTTCCTAAGGTGGCTCTGGATCAGTGGATCCTGGGTGGGGGTCCCCCTCCACACCCCTTCCCAAATGACTTCAGATGATCGCCTAGTGGATCTCTTTAAGTACCCCCATCAAAGGTTTGTTGTTGTTGTTTGTGGGGGGAGAAGAGGGGGAGTTCTTCCAAGTCCAAGAATCTCCCTTCCTAGGGTGTCTCTGTCTGGATCAATCTTTCCTCCAGATCCTGAGTGGGGGTCCCCTTCCACACCTCTCACCTGATGACTTCAGATGATCACCTAGTGGTTCTTTTTAAGTACCCCCCATCAAAGGTTTTTTTGGGAGGAGAGCAGATCTTCCAAGGGTCTTCCTTCCTAGGGTGGCTGTCTGGATCAATCTTTCCTCCAGATCCTGGGCGGGGGGTCCCCCTCCACACCTCTCCCCAGATGACTTCACTTAGTGGATCTCTTGAAGTACTTCCATCAAGGGTTTTTTTTGGGGGGGGGCGGAGGGATCTTCCAAGGGTCTTCCTTCCTAGGGTGGCTCTGGATCAGTCTTTCCTGTGGATCCTGGGTGGGGAGTCTCCCTCCTCCACGCCCCTCCCCAGATGACTTCTCTCTCCAAGCCCAGTCACTTCCCAGGGGAAAAAGTTCCTTTATTCCCACGGTCGGTGGCCCTACAAAGCGGGAGGAGGAAAACCCCTTCTCCCTTCCCTGGCAGGAGAGATCCTCTCCGATGGGATCCCCGCACAGAGATCCACCTAGTCCTAGCCCAACCTCCACCCCGGACCCTCCTTCTGCGCTCCTGGCCAACCACGAACTTTTTCCTTCCCTTCTCTGCACGGGGCCAGGAGGCGCGCCTTTTATTCTCCCCGCCCAGCAGCAGCGCTTCCGTGCATCGCCCAACTTTTTTTAAAGACATAAGACTTTAGAGTGGGGAGGGGGTGTGGGGGGAGAAAGGCACCCCACCATAGGCAGCACCCAGGGGGAGGAGAGCCCCTCCCCAGGCAACTTGCGCGCAGCCCTTTGGCAACCTGTAGGAAAAGCACTTTTCACATGCTCAGAGGACCCGTTTCTTTATTATCTTTAGGTTTTTGTTTGTTAAAAACGCAACACTTTCGGTGTTAAAACCTGTCCAAACCCAAACCCAACATGCCTCATTTGGGGGTTGTAAGATATTTGCCAGAAATTAAATGAAGATGACTTTTTTTCCAGTTAGAAAGAATACTGTGGCTGCATCTGCTGACCCACATTACCGAGATCCGGCGTTTTTTTCAACCAGTGGTAACTCATACCACTGGTGGTAGACGCAACAAACAGCAGTGGGAGGCTCCGCTCCAGGGCCACACTTTTTGCACTCAAAAAAAGTGAGTGCACTTTTTTTTTTGCACTTTTTTTTTTGAGTGCACACTCGTGCACTCAAAAAAGCCTTCCCAGTCTGCCCTGAACCCCTTAACCGGTGTTTGTTGCATTGTATCGGGCCTCCCAATCTGGAAGGTACTTTGGGTAGTACATCCAGTAGTTGGACTATGCAAAATGGGACAAACGTTGAGAAACACTGGCCTAGATCAGCTACCTAGTGCGTTTTTAAAGGGATTGTAATTTATAATTATAATTTATTAAAATGTGCCCTTGGAATACAAACACACAACACCGCAATTTGTTGTTTTAATCAAGAAATTTTGGAAAAAAATATTGTATCACCAAAACACACACACACACACACACACACACTGCCCTAATTATTGTCAGTGCAAACATAAATTCAGTTTTCTCTCAGCTTTCTGACCACTGAGGATGAGAGCACTCATATAAGGCTGCAATCTGCTTTCCTGGGAGTATGCCCATTGAACACCGTGGGATTTACTTCTTACTAGACATGCATAGGCTTCTGCTGTAATTTACTTTTGCGAAATCTTGACACGTGGACCCAATTTGGTCCCCACCGTCCCAGAAATGCACTTTTCTCCTTCAGTCCTCTCCCTCTTGTTTTGTTTGAGGTGGCACCATTGCATTTCATTCCTCCCCAGAAGTGCTACAATACAGAATGACTGTTGCGCCATGATCATAAAAGCTAGGCTAGCTATTTACAGGTATCCTGTCTCTGAATACCAGCTGTAAGGAAGTGGCAACAGGATGCAGGTCTCTTGTTGTCTTGTGTGCTCTTGAGGCATCTGGTGGGCCACTGTGAGATACAGGAAGCTGGACTAGGTGGGCCCTTGACCTGATCCAGCAAGGCTCTTTTTATCCTGCCCCAAACGCTCCAATTCTTGTGCCTGTAAAACTTTGAGACCTTCCCTATCTTATATCTGGTCTGGGATTGGTGTAGGCAGGGATCTCTGCCTGTGGCAAATGCTACACTGGTTGGTTTTGTTCATAAGGTATTGTTTTGGTTGGAAAATTTACAGTGTTGTGAAACAAAATAAAATAAATGCCAGAACACCGTTAAATAAAATGAGTTGGGTTTGGACTTTCAACTTGGAATCGCAGTGGCTAGCTGAAAATAGCACCCAAATTAATATTAAAATGTGGCTAGGCGGCCTTTCTGCCAAAGTTCAAAGTGTCTTATGTAGATTATCCCCAAAATTAATCATTCATGAAAAGAAGGCGGGAAACAGAAAGACAGCTAAGGATAGCTTAAAAAAGGACCCAATCCTATCCAATTTTCCAGCTCTGGTGTAGCAACAATGAAGTCCTGCGGTAAGGGAACACATGTTCCCATACCTTGAGAAGGCCCAGTGACTTCCCCTCCACCCCAGGAAGCAGCACACACCCCAGTGGCACAACTAACTGGCAGATCATGGCCCCGCCTCCCACTCCTTGCCCAAAACGCCTCCCTCCCACCTACTCTCCACCTTCCCCATGCCCCCCCACCCCTGCGCCAACTCAACTCAGCCGACACAACTCACCCACCCTCAGGCCCCGTGTTGGTTCAGAGAGGCCAGCGCAAAGTACCATAAAGTGCTTTATGGCACTTTTGTGACAACTTTGAGACAGCGCAAGGGAACTGCATTGGCTCAACAGCGCCTTCAGACAGGCCAGTGAAGCTTTCACCAGTGCAGGAAATTAATTATACTGTGTACATATTCTCATTTTGGGTTCTCTTTTATTCTCATCTTGGACTCCCTTATACAAAATTCATGGTACAGCCCGTTACTTTTGCCTAATTCTCCAAAATAACTCAAGAAATCTAGGAGAAGCTGATCAAAATCCATTTCATATTCATCATCTTTCTTAGCACAATCGTACCATAAAGTTTATATGATCTGGTATCACTATTCCACAGTCTCTGTCCCAACTTGACGTGCATTTTGGTTTATTGGGTATTTTGGGGCCACAGAAACATACTACTGAATTTAGATGAAAGGCTTTTTTGGTTCTCAAATTGCTGTCTAGTATTTTCTGATGCACTGTCCCATTCTCAGTTCGAGCTGTTATGGGTTGAGTAATAAAGTGTGATTTAATAATATTACAACATGGGCGGGAGGTTTACATAATCGCTCTCATTATTGCTTACAACTTGTGTATCCTGATTTTAGGCCTGTCTTAACTTGTGTCATATGGTTTATATCACAATTGCATGCACAGTACTTTTTACCATAAAAAAAAATTGTGAGGCATATTTCAGCCCGCATTAAACATGTCTAAGTCCCATTGATTTCCATGAGAGAATGAAGCACATATTTGTCTTGTTCTCCCACCAGAACCAGCAGCACTTAAAAATACTTAACTGGAGAGTGTGGGCCCAATCCTATTCAATTTTCCAGTGCTGGTGCAGCCATGCCAATGGGGCATGCACTGCATCCTGTGGTGTGGGGGTAGTCACAGAGGCTCAAGATATGGGAACATTTGTTCCCTTACCTCGGGGCTGCATTGCGGCTGCACCGCTGCTGGAAAGTTGGATAGGATTGGACCCTGTGTCCAGAATGTTGTACCAAACCAAGCTGAACTCTGTAAGCTGTGTGCGAGTTCTGTCATTCAAAATGGTCTGGATTTACTTTCCATCTTTTTTATGGCTTTCTGCATGCAAAAATGCTAACAGTTAAATGCCTTACACAAATCCATATCCATGTTTAAAAAGGTGATGGTTCAAAGTGATATATGGACTCCAAGACTTGAATAGTGGTGCAATCCTAACTATGCCTTGTGCCAGCAAACAGGCCCCTTGTGCTAGCTCAAGAATGTTGCAAATGTGCCATAAGCCAAATTTGTGTAGACTCCTGAGTCAGCTATGCCAGCACAGTGATGTGTGGAATCCTGCTGGTGCCAGATCCCATCCCTGCGCTGGCTGAGGAAGGTGAGTTTGTGCCGGGTGGCGCAGGCTGTAGGAGAAAATAGTGGGAGGAAGTTCCAGGGGTGGGAATGGGCATTTCTGGGCAGGAGAGGGCAGAATGGGAAGTGGATCAGGCCCAGGAGGGGGTGGAATTGGCAGTGGCCATATCCTAACCCCCACTCCTGGATCTGGCAGCTTTACACACCACGGACTACTCGGATTTGCTCAGATTATTCGGATCCAAGTAGGATCATAGGGCAGGCTGTGGCTCAACACAGGGGGTAAAGGGAAAAATATCCCCTTAACTCAAGGTGACCGCTAGCTGCCTCCCAACCTGCTCTGGATACAGCACAGGCTATGCAGCCTGGCTATACTGGCACACGTTACATTAGGCTGCCCAGTTGTCATTAGGGCAGGATCTCAGAATAAGGTAATATTATATTGCTCCAACATCCATCCATCTATGATGTGGCCACATTTGGGATACTGTACACAGTTCTGGTCAATTCACTTTAAGAGGGATACTGTAGAGTGGGAAACGGTGAAAAAGAGGGCAACCAAAATTTTCAGAGGGTTGGAGCACCTCCCTTATGACAAAAAGCTATAACATATGGGACTTAGAAAAGGGGCAATTAAAGGGAAACAGGACTGAGACATGGAAATGGTGTGGAGAGAGATGCCCCGCAACTTGTTCCAACACAATTATTATTATCTGTAACCACTTGTGCAATTATCTGTTCCAAATGCGCAATTATCTGTAACCATTTGTGCAAATGCCTCCAAGGCAGCTCAAAGTCAACTGGAGATGAAACAAAAGTCACGCAATATAAACCAAGCGTTTTTTCTAAAGGGAAAAAAAACAACAACCCACAACCACCATCATAACCCAAGAACAGGGAAAAAAAATATGCAAGACGCAAAGGGGCAAAACTACTGGTTATCCCACACTGAATGCCTGCCTGGCCCAGCCGAAAGGGGTTTCAGCAGGCAGCACAAGAACTAAACAGGGAGGGGGCCAGGCAGTCCTTGCAGTGCTGGGTGCCTTGACTAGACAAGGCAGATTATCTTGCTAGTGGACAAAATGGTTATAATTCAGTCCTCAAATGATCCTGCCTCAAATCAAATGATTCTGTCCTCAAATGATCCTTTATAAAAGGAGACAACGTACAACTGGCACCCAGTTCTGTCTTCTTATGTGCAATTTTAAATCTGGGTTTGGTTGGCAACCTTCAGTCTTGAAAGACTATGGTATAAGCCTACAGCACCCGGTATTCCCAGGCAGTCTCCCATCCAAGTACTAACCAGGCCTGACCCTGCTTAGCTTCCAAGATCAGACGAGATTGGGCATGTGCAGGGTAACAGCTGGATAAATCTAGCTTTGTAAAAAAAAAAAATGAAGGGCAGGCTGAGGTGGCCATCAGTGCCTAGTTGCTGGGCATCCTGGGACAAAGCCCTGCACTGCCCCCATGTCTGGTGCATTGAGCCGTACCACTGCCACTAGTATTGGGGATTCAAGGAGGGGCGTCTGATGGCTCTGGGCAAGCTCTGACGCTACCCTCAGCAGTTGTTATTAAGTTCTGTGCTTTTTTATTGTTTGCATGGGATCCAGATATTCAGGTCACAGTTTGCTCAAGTCTCCCCATAGGCCAAGAACGATGAGTCCCATCGTGGGGCCAACAAAGAGAAGGCTCTGCACTGGGGCCAAGAGTGCTGGTGTTCCATTCCAGGCTGCAATACACTGATTGTATTTTGCAAAATCAACCTCCCTGATGGCACAGATGTGGTCAGTCTGACAGCTGCTGTCGCATTCCGCGAGGTCATATTGAACTGAGTTGTATCGGTAGTAACGTTGAAGTTGGCTGTTGTCTCTCGCAAGCTTCTCCAGCAACAGGTGCATGGAATTGACAGAACCGTCCGGGATCTGGAAAGCCTCCGTTAGGCTGTACTCCTTCTCCCATTTAGGGCCCCACAAGTTGGCATGGGTGAGGTTTAAATAATACGTCACCATATCCTGAAAGTGAACAGACGGCATTTGAGGGCCATGGCTGAGAATCCATATTAGGGTTGAATCATTTCATTGCATTTAATAAATGTCTGGTTGGCGACCTTCAGTCTCGAAAGACTATGGTATAAGCCTACAGCACCTGGTATTCCCAGGCGGTCTCCCATCCAAGTACTAACCAGGCCTGACCCTGCTTAGCTTCCGAGATCATGATATAAGCCTACAGCACCCGGTATTCCCAGGCGGTCTCCCATCCAAGTACTAACCAGGCCTGACCCTGCTTAGCTTCCGAGATCATGATATAAGCCTACAGCACCCGGTATTCCCAGGCGGTCTCCCATCCAAGTACTAACCAGGCCTGACCCTGCTTAGCTTCCGAGATCATGATATAAGTCTACAGCACCCGGTATTCCCAGGCGGTCTCCCATCCAAGTACTAACCAGGCCTGACCCTGCTTAGCTTCCGAGATCAGACGAGATTGGGCATGTGCAAGGTAACAGTCTATCCTTTCCATAATAAAAACTCTCAAGATTGCTTTCTCCTCCTCTGTTCAGCACCCACCACCCTGCACTTTGCAGGCAGTCTATAAACAAACATGACATAAGCAGCAATGGTCAATCCCCAAAGAAATCTGACTCCTGGCTTTTTCTTCATAGAGACCCTACTAATTTCCTTGCCAGATGCCTCTGTCTCATTAGATAAATCTGTGACTCTGTTTGCTGGAAACAAACATGAATGATGAAAATTCTCCTCCTACCTTCACTAGCAAGGTGTCTTGGTCGTACGTGAAGACCCGGATGCCAGGGTTGTTGGCTCCATTATGCACGCCAGGTAAGGAGGTCTTCCAGGGGGTTACCGCTGGAGCCAAAAACATGATGCTAATTGGGGAACCTTAAAGAAAAGACCAAATGAAATTTGCATGTGAAAGAGGAAAAACACATGCATACGTACACAATGCAATCCTGGTTTGGAGGGGATTGTTCAAGCCACAGTTTGCTAGTTTGGGAAGTCACAGCAAACTGTGGTTTGATACACCCAGAATTCCTCTATTAAACCAAACATGCAAGGAGAGGATGGAGCATGTACCGTTCACCTGATCCTCCAAGTCATGGTTTGAAGAATTAGAAAATGTGATATCTGAATGCACCCTATGCAGTGGTGCTTCCAGGGTGGGCCACTCAAAGCTACAGGTAGACCTGACCCCTGCCTCAAGATTGTTGGGAGAGGCCACAGCTACTGGTGGTGCATTTGACGCCTAGGGAGGACTGCTATCCTACCCCTCCCTTAGTACACTACTGACACTGTGTGACTTTCAGCTTGATCTGAGCAATGTAGTACGCTCAGAGGTAGATTCGATTTGAATTTTTAAAAAACTGTAGTTAAAAGTAAGCCCTAAACCCTGGATTCTATCCATGTACATTCAAAGTATGGTTTTGGTGCTAATCTAAGATTAGCACCATACCAGTTAGACATAACATCTGAATTGGTCTGGGTATGGACACAGATTTCCCTCAGCGCATAACTTTAGGCTATCAATGGAAGATTTTGAGTGCATCAACACCAAGAGGAACATACCTGCATCGCTGTAAAACATTCTAAAGCTGTCGGTATGATGATGCCCCATGAACTGCGCCGCGATCACGCCGTGGTGCTTCCGAATGATTTCTGTATATCTTTGGTTAAAGCGCTCTCGGAACCAGGGCTTGCCTCGTTTCTTCTCAAAGAAGCCGGGCGGAACATGCCCAATAATATAGACCTGCAGAGGAAAGGAGGTGGCTTGAGAAGATAGGAGAGAAAACAGCTTGGGAGCCATGGATGAACACAGTGCAACACGGACTTGGCTCAGCCATAGAGGGAATAATAGTGACCTATCACTGGACACCTCCTCTAAATGCACAGAGGATAGGAAGCTGCCATATATAGAGTCCGACTATTGATCCATCTAGCTCAGTTTTGTCCACACTGACAGGCAGTGACCCTCCAGGGTTTGAGAGAGGGATCTTTCTCAGCCCTAACTGGAGGTGCCAAGGGTTGAACCTTAAACCATCTGTGTATGAAGCATATGCTCCACCACTGAGCTACAGACATCATCCCTGGAAGAGGAGGAGAAACTCTAATGTATGTGCTTAGATGTTTACATGTGCAGATTACATGTGCTCTTGAAACCATTCCTTGCTGCTAAAATACTTTAACATTCTGGGGGGGGGGGGAATACTGTTCCAACATGCGAAAGCCAGGATGGTGTAGTGGTTTGGGAGTTGAACTTAGACTTGGAACATCCAGGTTTAAATCTCCGCACAGCCACGTAGCTTCCTGGGTGACCTGGGGCCCGTTGTTCTTTCTCAGCCTCACCTACCTCATAAGGTTGTTGTGAGAACAAAAAAGAGGGGAGGAACACTGCCCTGAGCTACTTGGAGGAAGGGTGATAAAAAAATGTGCAAAATAATAAAATAAATAAATGCCTGTGATGGCAATTGATCTTTCAAGTGGATTTCACAGAATAAATTCCACTGGCCAGCAGATGGCTGCCTGCTTCATTCCATCAGTTGTTTTCCTCTTTGACATGGGGAGAGACTTATTGTAACAATTTATGGAAAATGGAGTCCAGTCCCTAGCGAGATCTGTGCAAGTTGTCCAGCCAGAACTCAACAGCGTAAGACTAGCAACACCCTAAGCCATAAAGGAAGCTGAAGGTACCTTTTCCCCAGCTTTGGCTGCGTTGGTCAATGTCTCGTCCAGCCACTGGAACTGGCCTGCTGGATCCTCCAGACTGATGGTCACATTATTATTTTCGTAGTACAGGTTTGTGTTGAGGACAACCATTCGCCTTGCCGTGCCAAGGCCAGGCAGCAGCTGGCTGTAGAATGCACCTGAAAAAAAAATCAGCCAGTAAGACGCCACACTCTAGATTTGTCTTCACTGGGGACTGTACAGAGGCCACAACAGAGTCTATTTAGCACCTGTGGCTTTAAGTAAATACCAGTTAGGAGAAGCTCACTGTGGAATCAGGAGAGAGCCATTTCAGTTGGTTGAAAAGTATCAGAGAATGGGTTGCTTAATTTTGGATATTTAATCAAGTACCTGCTTCTGGGGCAGGTCCAAGACATTACAAGGCAAAACGACACCCCCATTGTCTGATGGTGAGCCAGCTGCAGCTGCTGCTCCTGCTTCCACTCTCTGGATTGGAAAGGAAGAGAGGAATGGAGTGGAAGGGGAAGTGTGAAGGACAGGAGAGTGGTGGATTGGAGCGGCGTTTCTCCTACGAGCCCTGGAGCTCCCCAAGACTCCATGTATGCGTCAGTGGGACTCCTCGAGACTCTATTTAGGAGTGTAAAGGGCTCTGGAGACTGAACATTTGGAGAACTGTTGCGCTAGAGCAGTGGTTCTCACCCATTTAGCACCAGGACCCATGTTTTAGAATGAGAATCTGCCGGGACCCACTGGAAGTGACGTCATGACCAGAAGTGACATCACCAAGCAGGAAAATTTTGAACAATCCTCGTATGCAATCCTACTCACACTTACCCCAGGAGTAAGTCCCATTGACTGTTGTTGTTAAAAGAATATACATAGTAGCTTGTTCAAAGCACAGGTCTGTAACATTTCCCCAAATGCAGTCACATACCATGATAGCATCAAGTCTAATATATTCAAAATAAAATAGTGAAATGAATGAAAACCAACCTGAAATTGGCTCACGACCCACCTAGTGGGTCCTGACCCACAGTTTGAGAAACACTGCACTAGAGTATTGAGCTCTAGTACACGACTCCTCCACACTTCCTCTTATGCTCCATTCTCCTCTTCCTTTCAAGTCTGTCACGCAGCCTTGTTAACGGATCGACCCTACCAGCTTCTACGGAGCTCAAGCCCCAAATCTCAGCACTTCGTTCTTTTGCAACTCTGCCTGGCTATTCCTTTGGTTGTGGTCTGAGCCAGTCCTCCTCCCAGTTGGGCCCCTGGGTCCAGTTCCAAACTCTTGAGACCATCCATGCCTAGGTTCCCCCAATGCACTGGCATGCACCTGCTTTGAATCCGAGCACGGATTGGTGGCTGAGCCAAGGGCGCCACAATTCTGCGGTGGCGTTGTAGATGCTGTTCTCCTCCGCTGGAAACTGGTTCTTGGGGTGGAAGTCGTGGTTGCCCATCGCAGCGTAGACTTGAGTGCCTGGAAGAAAGCAGATGCCAAACAAAGAAATGGATGGGAAAGTGGGGAAAAGAGAAGAATTTTGGTGCCTCAGTGTACAAAAGCATCTGTAGAACACCTATCGCAGCGCTGGTGCTGGTATACAATTGCACTAGTTTTGTTAAACACACCCCAATCCTGAGCTTCCCAGTGCCCAGGGCTGCAGCGGCGCCGAAATGGCTACTGCTGAATCCCATGGGGCTGGGAAGCAGCTACTCAGGGCAAGGGAGCTTACACTCCCTTACCCCGTATAGCAGCCAGGCAGCCCTGATGGGTCTCCTCGGATCTGTGCCTGCTATTATGTGGGCGCAGAATCGAGGAGACCTGTGTCGGGTCTCCTGGGCTGAGAGGGGGGATAGGATATGGTGTCAGGGTCTGCAGATCACAGAATCTTGCATGTCTTTTTGCAGAATTGATTTTTACTAAGACGTATGTATAGCCCTGCCTATATTTGCTAGGCCTGTTCTTGAACATCTTTTGAAAGGTATATCTTTTGGGTCAGTATATTCCACAGTTTTGCTATGCACCTTGTTCCATTGCTGAAAATGCTCAGAGAGTTAAAATCTTTGTGGGGGGTGTCCAAACTGCAGCTTGCGAGCCACACGTGGTTCTTTGATATACTGTATAATATGTGACTCTCAGAAATATGTTGGCTGAGCTCCTTTTTGCATCACAAGTAATACAAAAGGTAAATAAGAAATTTCCAAGTGTTTGAATTATTTACTGGATATAAACTGAGAGTCCACTGGATTAAAACATACGTTTAATGTTCCTGGTGAGTAGCTATATTTAAGAATGTGAATGCTTCTTAAATATTGCAGCTCTCATACATCTGAAGTTTACCGTATGTGGCTCTTGCATTAAACAAGTCTGGCCACCACTGATCTCTGTTCTTTCTAACGTGCACTTCTGGTTTACCTTCTTACAATTTAAAACTCAGGACACCCAGTGCCGAGCTCCTCTTGGCATTGCCTTGTTGTTGCCACCCACCACCCTGGCACATCGTACCTGGAAAGACGTGTTTGATCAGGTTGGTTAGTCGTGCAATGATCTCCAACACCAGTTGTTCACTCAGTTTCTCGTCGGATACATGAGGAGTGTCGTCCCTGGGGAAGAGCACAAGTGCTCAGCAAAGTCTGTATCCTAGGTAGGATGGATGCAGCTTCATAAAATAGGGGAGAGGGATTGTTCCCTAGATGTGGGTAAAATAACCGCTAACAAATGGATGAAGGCATGCAGAGGGAGTACCAAAGAGCATCAAAGTGTGAAGCACTCAATAGTCTCTTTCCGTTCCATGCATCCTCTCCAGGGATATATACTGCCCCACTTTATCCACATTGCCAAGTCCGCCTTCATCCACTCCCTTCCATCTAAAGAGCGTTAACCCACCTCTCTCCTCTCCTCCACATGTCCACCTACTTCACTCCCTTCCTGATTCCAAGGAGCAAGAGGAGAAGAAGTGGAGGCACACAGGTGGGTAGGTGGAGGCAGGTTCATCTAATGGTTGAGTTGGCCCTGATCCTCTCCATTTACCAGTCCAAGAGCATATGTGCATCTGCTCTTGTTTCACGCCTTACCCGGTCCAGAGAATAAAGTCTGGGTCAGGGAGGATCTCCTTCATGGCATAGATGGAAGAGTTTATTAGAATCCAGGGAGAATCGCATAAGTAATCTCCCCAAGCTCCAGGGTTGGCCACTGGTTGGGAGCCAGCCGATGGGCATACCCGCAAGGGGTCTGTCGTCACTGTGTACTGAGGGTCTAAATGAAGATCTGTGATGTGCCAAAAGGAACCTGCTAAAGATAAATTAACAGATGTGAAGTCACTCAACTTGAGAGCTAGTAGAAAGTAGCAGTTAAGAGATGGGCTGTAAATCAGGACTTCTGTGGTTTGGAACTTACTTCTGCCCTGAAATCACTAGATAATCCTAGGCTAAGCCCTCTCCCCCTAGCCTCAGTCTTCTCCATCTGCAATATGGGAATAATAATAATATTTACCTTGTTACAAGGAGAACAATAGTTTACATTAGGGTTTATTTTCTTGCTCTTGGACTGTTTTTACTGCATAATGTTTATAACTTTGTTTTATTTTGCTGTTTTTAGTGTTATTTGCATTTTTTAAAGAAACTGTGTGGTAAGCACAGTCCTGAGTCCTACAAGAGTGAGGCAGAGTCTAAATTTGCTAAAATAAATTCATGTGTAAATACATATGGCGCTTCTTGTTCACACCTTTGTATATCAACACAAAGTATTATTGTCACTTTGGGAAGAGGTAATGATCAAGCAGAGAGGCTGAACATCCCTGACACTACAACTCAAATGCAGGAGTGAGCATCTAGCCCTTAAAAAAAACTTGCTGAATCATCATCATCATCATCATCATCATCATCATCATCATCATCATCTCTCAGGGTGGGCTAGGGCCCAATCCTAAAGAGGTCCAGCGCTGGTGCTGAACCCTAGCGCTGGAGCTGGGTGCTGTAAAGCCGACAAAATAGCAGACTTGAGAAGCCCCATTGCAGGGCTTGGGGGAAAGTCCCCTTCTCCCAATGAGACTCCTGGCAGTTTCCTGGTGTGCACTGGATACAGCGGTAGCCACTTTGGTGTGGCTTGTCCAACGGATGCTGGGAAGCTTAGGATTGGACTGTTACATGGTTCTTCCGCCCCATTTTATCTGAACAACCCAGTGAGATGGCAGAGGCTGAGATATGGTGACAGGTCTAAGGTCATCCAGTTAGCTTTGGGATTGAGGGATATCTGAATCCAGGACTCTCCACTTCTAGCCCAACACTTTGGGGCTGGCCGAACACCTCGTGGACATCTAGGGGAGCTGTTCTCCCCAGATTGGTCTGGCTTGCATGCAGCTGATCAGTTCTGTCCTTGATTATATTCTTGTCTGTGTGCTACTTAAAATCCTATCTGTTACTGCTTATTGCAGTGGTTCCCAATCTTTGTTGACTGCTGGCTCCCTTGACTTACTGGACTATTGGCTGCAGCTCCCCATTTTGGCTACAATCCTATACATTGTATAGGGCAGGGTTTATTTGAGAGGATTCCACAGCTCTCGTGGCTGGTTTCCACGGCTCCCCAGGAAGCCACGGCTCCCAGTTTGGGCACCAGTGGCTTATTCTTTATCCAGCTGACTTTTTATTGCATCAATTAATTTTTTTAAAATGACATCTTCATTTTTCATGCACCACGTTGAGAGCTGATTAGGGGCAAGAAAGCAGCCAATGCAATATCCAACCCCATTTCTGAGGCAGGAGGCCTCCCTAAAAACCCGCATTCATGCAAGCAACATAGGAACCCCCCAGCACCAAAAGTGTACATCACCTGAGGCAGCAGTGGCAATGCTGCAGTATGCAAGGAGCATGACAGCCCCTTGGAGAGACATCTTGGTCAGAGAGCTTCGCTGCCAGCAATTGCAGGCTGACGATCCTCCTTGATTTCCGTAGCTGCAACTGTGGGAAAAAAGTTTAATGTTATACTTGCCTCTCCCAGACCTCTGATTCATTGGTTCCTGAAGCTGCTTGGCACCAGAACTACATTCCTCCCCCTACCTTGATATGCACTTGTGATCTTTTCCAAGGAGAGGAGGCTCTCGGGCTCTCAAAGGAATATGCTGGGATTGAAAGAGGCCATGTGTGGGCTTTTCTTGTTCTTCTTCCCAAAAGCCAAGCCTGCTTTTCCCACCCACCGAGGCCTCTGAGGCTCGTCCGCTAACCGAAATAACTGCTTTGATGACTTGGCAGGGCAGCCTTGGCTGACTTCGAGGTTTTGAAATAGACAAGGGCAGGTCCCAAGTTATGCAGCCCTGATCAAAGTAGGGACACTGGAGCTCTGCTGTCTCATTGCCTGTTTGAGCTCAGGGCAAAAGTACAGAGCCGCATCTTGATTCTTGCACACACTTTCATTGGAGCCCAGGAATTATCTGACTTTGTGGACAGTTCTTTTTTTTTTACTTTGTTTTCTGGATTCAGGACAGCAGCAATGCTTGGAAGGTGCTCTTTGGTACATAAAATAGTTGTGGGGAAGGCAGTAGCTTTTGAGCAGACTTTTCAAAGGGATGGGACTCACCTTAGTTTCAAGATGACAACTTGAGTGGGGAGGGAGAGGGCATCTACTTAGTATATTCTGTGCCCCCCCCCCATTTCTCCAGAGGGTATACAGCAGTCATTCTCAAACTTTTAACACCAGGACCCACTTTTTAGAATGAGAATCTGTCAGGACCCATCAGACGTGATGTCATGACTGGAAATGACATCATGCAGCAGGAAAATTTTCAACTTATTTTTTGAATTAGATTAATTAATCTAATTCATTAGAAGTGAATTAGGACAATTAATTAATTACAATGATTGATTATTAATATGATTAATTGATCTAATTCATTATGAATTAGGACAATTAATTGATTATGATGATTGATATGATTAATTAATCTAATTCATTAGAACAGAATTAGGACAATTAATTAATGATGATTAATTTATGATTAAATATAATCTAATTTATTATAACTCAATTAGGATTACTTAATTAGGACTAATTAATAGGACTTAATTAGGATTAATTAATTAGGATCAATTAATGATCCTAATTGATTAATTGAAGCTAATTAATTAATTAAAACTTAATTGGGACTTAATTAATTAGACAAACTTAGTTAGAAATTGATTGATTGGTTGATACTGGAGGTGGCTGTGGTGCCAGCCCTCTTACTTCAAGAGTTATCAACATTCCATTGATGAGAGCCCTTTATGAAGCACTGTGATGTGGTGTGTGACTCTGCTTTTCCCCCCTGCCTACCTCTAGGAAACGGCCATCCATTTTAAAGGACGTTGGTTCAGCACCGGAAGTACCTTTCTATGGTTTCCATCCTCTCCGCTCTAGCCCTCTTTCTTTCTATGGTCCCAAGGAACGCGGGGTCCAGTCACTCAGCGCGTGGCTCCCCCCCTTTTCCAATGCGGCAACCCGATTGGCTGCTGGCTCTCAGGATGGGCGGGGGATGAACCGGGAAAGAGGAGGAGTCGAGAGTTGGCCCGTTGGGAGCGCCGAAGGAGTTCATTGGCTGGCTTGGCGCGTGACGTAGGCCGTGACGCGGTTTCCAAGCGGGGCGCGTGCGGGCCGCGGGGAGATTTTGGCGCGCGGAGGGGGCGTGGCTTGTGTGCTCTGGTCCTTCTCGGGTCAAGATGTGGAGCAGTCACGGTGAGCCCTTGGGGGAGGGGGTGCACGTGTACAGTTTGCACGTGTGAACACCCTGTGTGTGGCGCAGCGTTCTCTGCAGGAGGAGCCTGGAAAAGATGTGCAGGAGCTGAAAGGGGCCTGGCCTGCTGTGCGCGCGCGTGCATGGCTGCTCGGGAGTAAGCCCCCTTGGGCTCAGTGGGGCCTCCTCCCAGGTAAACCTGCATGGGGGGCTCATGCACCCCCAGGAGAGCTTTGGCACCTGCAAAAGGGAACCCTGTGGAACTCCTTGCCACTGGATCTGGTAATGTGTGCTTGGACTGGGTGCCTTTAAAACGGGATTGGACAGACTTATAGAGGGAGTCTGTGGAACTCCTTGCCACTGGATGTGGTGATGGGCATCTGACCTGGGTGCCTTTAAGAGTGGATTGGACAGATTGACAGAGAAGTCTGTGGAACTCCTTGCCACTGGGTGCGATTATCGGCATCTGGCCTGGATGCTTTTAAAAGAGGGTTGGACAGGTTGATGGAGGGAGTCTGTGGAACTCCTTGCCACTGGGTGCGATGATGGCTCCCTGCCTGGATGCCTTTAAAAGGGGATTGGACAGATTGATGGAATAGAGTGTCTGTGGAACTCCTTACCACTGGATGTGGTGTCTGGCATCTGGCTTGGATGCCATTACAAGGGAATCAGACAGGCTGGTGGAGGTGCGACCACCTAGCCTTGAAAGGAGAACGAGAAGAAAGCCATCTCTTTGCTTTCTGTTGTGCTGATTGGGAGCAATGATGTGTCATTAGTCTGTGGAACTCCTTGCCACAGGATGTGGTGATGGCGCCTGGCTGCCTTGAAAAGGGGATCGGACAGGTTTCTGGAGGAAAGTTCATCACAGGTTACAAGGCATGATGGGTTGTGCCACCTTCTGGTTTTAGAAGTAGGTGACTTCAGAATGCCTGGTGCAGGGGAGGGTGCCAAGATGCAGGTCTCTTGTTGTCTTGTGTACTCTCTGAGGCATCTGGTGGGCTGCTGTGAGATACAGGAAGCTGGACTAGATGGGCCTTTGGCCTGATCCAGCAGGGCTCTTACTATATTTTTTTGTATGAGCTTCAAGGTGTGGTGGTGGGTGGTGGCCGTTGAACTAGTTTGGGTGGCTGCCTCTCTCTGGACCAAACAGTTTGCTTCTTCAGTGCTCTTGTTTATTAATGATTTTACTCACTGCTTGTATAATGCAGTTATTACGGAACTTTGGAAGCTGCCTTGGGCATTTGCTTCGGCCTGGGAAAGGTGGGATACAAATTCTTTAAATACATAAGTTTAAAAAGAAACTTGTGGAGGAGGGCAGGTCTGTCAGTGGCAACCAGTAGGGTTACCAGATACAAAGTGCAACAGAGTGCCTATGCCTTTAAGCATTGCATAGAAGAGGGATTTTTGGCAGGTACAGTTCAACATGGAAGGGTTTAAAAAGCTGCAGCTGCCAAAATTCCCTCTTCTATACAATGGTTAAATGCATAGGTGCTCTGTCCCTCTTTGTATCTGGTAACCCGAGCTACCATTGGTGGCTGTGTACTGCCCAGGTGTTCAACAGCAACATGTGTCCACTTGCAGGGGGACAGTGGTGGGAGAGAAGCATGCTTTTGTCTCCTGTTTGTGGGCATTATAGATGCAGCTTTTGGGAACTTGGGAAGCAGGGTGATGGTTGAGTTGGGCAGGTGGAACAGCTGCCTGCGGTTGGGGGGGGTGGACAGTCAGTAGTGAGGGTTACAGGCCTTCCAGCTTTCTTTTAAGTGGAGCATGGGGTGTTGACGGACTTGCAAGGTCTTGTTTTACTACAGTGGGTAATCTGCACTGCAAGAAAATAGGTCTGTACATACAGAAATTTATTATTAGAATCAGAAACTAATATTAGGATATGAATTGGAATAAGCTCACAAAACTACATTTGCTTCTGTTTTTCCCATCTTGTATTGAGTTTTCTGTTTTTTTCAAATACAGTATTGCTGGCCAGCAGAGAGCTCCAGGCTCCACTTAAGAGGGTTAGAGGGTGCTCAGGAAATATAAGATGTATGGGTTTGTGTATGTGCATGTCTGTGACTGGGGTGGCCAGGTTGGGGACTAATCAAGGATGCAGCTGGCCAGGCTGACCTATGAAATCTCAGTACTGATGGGTGGGGTATGCCAGGTGGGGCACTGGCATGGAACTTTGCCTTGGTCCCTCAACAGCCTGGCACCAGTGCAGTGTGCCATCTATGTACAAATGTGCCCTTCCCCTGAGGAGCTCCTGGTGGCTTTTCGGTGTGCTCAGGATGCCATAGCAGCCCAGTGCGCAAGGCAGCTTGGGATTGGGGTGTTACTTGATATGCATTGTAAACTTTATTGTGGAACTTTGTAATCCACCTTGGACGTTTGCTTTGGCATGGGGAAGGCGGGATATACATTTGTCAAATAAAAAATAAATTAATAGTTCATTGACTTGTTTCTGTCCTGTTTGTTTATTTCCAGCTGGCTTTGATGGTGGTTATGGCGGTGCTGGTGGATATACGCAGTCGCCAGGAGGATTTGCCTCGCCTTCTGGGACCCAGAGTGAAAAGAAAATGGTACGTAGGACTTACCCTAAGCCTGAGACAAGACCTGGCTCTTCTGTATTACTTGGGGAGGTGTCTTTTGGACTTCTCCTTGGGAAAAGCAGCCAGTTGTTTTAAGGGTGTGATAGGATGACATGCAGTTATCATCACAGCTATAAACTTCTGGTGTCTGCTAGTTTCTTCTTACAAAAGCATTTTGCAGCTTTCCTTCTACAAAGCAGGATGGTTGTGCACTTCCATAAGTGGGGCCAAAAAGCATACTTATTCCCTGAGTAACTTTATAATAGTTAATCTGCAGATTCCCATTAGGTATCGGAGGTCCTAAACAGCATATTGCTGTCTGAAGCTATGCCATGTTGCCATACAAAGTGCCAAAGAGAAAGATGAGCTCAATACCTTTTTTAAAGCTGATGCTGTGCAGTGAAGAAATGGCTGACCCCCCCCCCCGCTCAAAAGGACCACCTTCATCCCTGTGAACCTCTCTTAATTTTATGGCCTGCTTTGCAAGCTTGATCTCCATCAGGGCCAGCCCAAAACTTCCTGGCACCTGAGTTGGTGTGCCAAATGCTTCCCCATACTTACCTGGTGATGTGCTAATCTCTGTTCTGCCCTCACCCTGGATTGGATAAGGAAGAACGAATGGAGCAGAAGAAATGTTGGAAGAGAAGAGATTGCAAGTTAGCAGTATCTCTGATACTGTAGTAGTCCGCTGGTCTCTTCTGTTCTACATTCCCTCTTCAGTTGGAAGGAAAAGACATAGCTTAGCCCCCTGGATTAGAAGGAAGCGAGGAGGAAGAGCAATGGAGGTGAGTGGGTGGGTGGAAGTGGGCACCAGCCCCCAATCTGGTGTTGGAGGCGAAAATCTCAATTGACCTTATAGATGGATTGGCCCTTCCCACCATTAATATGCATTTTTGGGGGAAGATCAGAGATGGGATTTTTTTTTCTGTAGGTACACTGGGACTCTACAACTTCCTGAGCAGGGAACTCTCACGTCACTTTCAGATTTCAAACGAGACTTTTTATTCCTCAAGAGTTTTAGGCCGCAATCCTAACCAACTTTCCAGCACTGACATAAGGGCAATGCAACTCCGAGGTAAAGGAACAAACATTGCCTTACCTTGAGGAGGCCTCCGTGACGGTCCTGCAACAGCAGGATACAGCACATGCCCCACTGGCACAGCTATGCCAGCACTGGAAAGTTGCTTAGGATTGTGCCCTTAATTGACAATGCTTTGTGGCTGCGTTATATTTAATTTAGTTACATTGTCCTTTTTGTTGTTTTAAATTCTTGTAAGCCGCCTTGTGAGATTTTAATCTAAAAGGCAGGAGTTAAATCTTTTCAATAACTAATAAATCTCTACCCTTTTTAATAATTAATGAACTTTTTAATAACTAATAAATTTCTCCGCTTTCAAAGATCCCAGTTCTTGAAGATTCAAAGTGTGTGTGTGTGTGTGTGTGTGTGTGTGTGTGGTTTTTTTTCTTTGCAGAGGTCCAGGTCACAGAACATTGTTCCCTGTACAGTGTCCCAGTTGCTTTCCGCTGAGCAGATGGACGATGCTTTCAGAGTCCGAGATGTTGAGATTTCACAGGTAAATTTGCTAGCCGCTGTAATGCGTTTGGAGTGCAATTCGGGAGGTCCCACTTGTCACATGTAGGTTGCTAGTCCTCCTTGAACTGTTTCACTAAAATAGTCCTTAAATCAGGTATTCGTCTTCAGAATGAGATCATCTCCTCCTCTCCTTGTGGCCAACTATAATTGATTGAAAATGGAAGAACTGATAGACCGTAGTTAATCATCTGTGGGGTGCTCAACTGAAATGGTTGTCTCTGGTCTTGCGATCCCATATGAAATTAGTGCTTGCTTCAGAAAAAATGTGCTGTATCCATTTTTGCATGCAGGTCATTATTGTGGGTATAATCAGACATGCGGAAAAAGCACCTACGAACATCCTATATAAGGTGGACGACATGACTGCCGCCCCAATGGACGTGAGGCAGTGGGTTGACACGGATGTAAGTACCCGTTGGATCTGTTTACCACTAACTGGCACTGAGGCCTTCTGTCACTCAGTGCAGAGCTGACATGTAGCCATTGTGACTAGTAGCCATTGATGTACGTGTCCTCCTTGAATTTCCTCCTTCTCAAGCCATCCAAGCTAGTGGCCACTGCCACATCTTGTGGCACTGAATTCCGCAGGTTAATGATGCACCTTTTTATCGATCCTGAATCTCCTGTCAATTAGATTCGTTGGATGGCTTTGATTCTAACATTGTGTGAGAGGGAGACAAACCTCTCTCTGTCCACTCTTTCTACATTGTGCTAATTGTATAAGCCTCCATCATGTCCTTCTTTCCAAGCTTAAAAGCCCCAAATGTTGTAGCCTCTGCTCATTCCTGTAGACCACTATTGGTCTAGCTTTCCAGATGGGGAACCCTACCTCTCAGATATTGCAGTAACCTGCCTTTCTACCCAGAAGTGAACTCCATTGAACTCACTGGGACTTGTTTCTGAGTAAACATGCATAGAATTGGGCTAGAAGTGTCTTTTCAGCTCAAAATTACAGTACTATTTTCATTGGCAAATGCACGATTAGCAGCGTGTGCCTATTCAGTGCCTAATTGTAGATTAGCTTCTCCCTTTGCGTGAATGTCCAAGTAGTATATGTAGCAAGCTCTTAATCTATCTATTATCCTATCCCTTTATTGAAGACTTATTGAAGGGGTGGTATACATGAATATTTCTCCCTGTCCCAGTTTTATCTTCATGATAGCCCTGTAAAGCGAAGAGAGACAAAGAGACTGTCCTAAGGTAACACAGCATGCTTCATGGGGATTAATGTCTGGGTCTCCTCCATTCTAGTTTGGAAATCTCCACCTCAGAACCACGTCAGTTCTTAGCAGACACAGCCTGGCCCATGACTCTTCTGCCAATTGAGGTTTATGCAAGGATATATTCCCATTTAAACTCAATGAAGTGGGCAGTACCAATTGGATACAAGAGAGACGCTGCTGTTTGGGGCTATACAATCATCAGTTCTCCAGTCAGGGTGTGATTACGGAGATCCTAAAGTGCGTCGTTTTATGGATTACCTGTGACAACAGATGAAACTTCTAAACAGTAGCTGAAGTAGATCAGTGTTTCTGATAGACTAAGAAATCATGATCACCACCCCTCCCCCTTATTTCTAAAGGAAGCCGGCAGTGAAAATGTTGTAGTGCCCCCTGGGACCTATGTGAAAGTGGCTGGTCACCTACGGTCTTTTCAGGTAAGTGTGTTCTGGAATAAATTTACATAAATGAGTATATTAGAGATGAAACTTGTAGGAATGAATTACGGTCTTGCAATAGCTCAAGGTCTATTCAAATTTGAAATTTAAATTCTTTTTTCCCCCGGCCTCTGACACAGTGTCAGAGAGATGATGTGGCCCTCCTGCCAAAAAGTTTGGTCGCCCCTGGTCTAGATTCCTGCACATTTTCTTCTCTGTTATGAGTCAGGAGGAGGATGACATTACCAACTTCGTAGTGGGTGGTTAGCTGGGGGCACATCTAAACTTTAGGAAGTTGTTTATTTCCCTACTGCAGTGAATGTTGGGAACCTGCATCTTTTTCAGAGTAAGCTGTGGTCGTAATTAACTCAAGAACGCAAAACTGATTTGTTGTTGCTTTCCGGCAGACCAAGAAGAGCCTGGTTGCTTTCAAGATCATGCCGCTGGAGGATATGAATGAGTTTACCTCGCACATGCTTGAAGTCATCAATGCTCACATGATCCTCAGAAAAGGCAACATGGTACATAGAACAAGGCATTAGCATTTCTTGGAAGGCAAGATTGGGGAGGGGGAGGAATGAATGGCAGGTAAATAAAGTGGCTTATAGGAAACTTGTAATAATAATAATAATACAGGTATTTATATACCGCCTTTCATGGTCTTCAGATTTCTCCTCAGACTTTATTTCAAGGCGGTTTACACAGGCAGGCTATACTAAATCCCTATAGGGATTTTTACAATTGACAAAGGTTCTGTCTTTCAAGAACTACAACACTTCAGATGGATCCTTTTATGATCTGCTATCACATTCTGGCCTCCAGTTTCCTCCCACGCAAGCTGACAATCCTTCATATCTCATCTGAAGGGCGGCCAAAGAGCAGATGGAAAAACTCGGCTCAGCATAAGAACATAAGAACAGCCCCACTGGATCAGGCCATAGGCCCATCTAGTCCAGCTTCCTGTATCTCACAGCGGCCCACCAAATGCCCCAGGGAGCACACCAGATAACAAGAGAACTCATCCTGGTGCTCTCCCCTACATCTGGCATTCTGACTTAACCCATTCCTAAAATCAGGAGGTTGCGCATACACATCATGGCTTGTACCCCATAATGGATTTTTCCTCCAGAAACTCGTCCAATCCCCTTTTAAAGGCGTCTAGGCTAGACGCCAGCACCACATCCTGTGGCAAGGAGTTCCACAGACCGACCACGCGCTGAGTAAAGAAATATTTTCTTTTGTCTGTCCTAACCCGCCCAACACTCAATTTTAGTGGATGTCCCCTGGTTCTGGTATTATGTGAGAGTGTAAAGAGCATCTCCCTATCCACTCTGTCCATTCCCTGCATAATTTTGTATGTCTCAATCATGTCCCCCCTCAAGCGTCTCTTTTCTAGGCTGAAGAGGCCCAAACGCCGTAGCCTTTCCTCATAAGGAAGGTGCCCCAGCCCCGTAATCATCTTAGTCGCTCTCTTTTGCACCTTTTCCATTTCCACTATGTCTTTTTTGAGATGCGGCGACCAGAACTGGACACAATACTCTAGGTGTGGCCTTACCATCGATTTGTACAACGGCATTATAATACTAACCGTTTTGTTCTCAATACCCTTCCTAATGATCCCAAGCATAGAATTGGCCTTCTTCACTGCCGCCGCACATTGGGTCGACACTTTCATCGACCTGTCCACCACCACCCCAAGATCTCTCTCCTGATCTGTCACAGACAGCTCAGAACCCATCAGCCTATATCTAAAGTTTTGATTTTTTGCCCCAATGTGCAGCTTGTCAGCTGCTTCAAGGTCTCACCGTTCACGGTGCCGGTGGCCTCGAACTGGCGACCTTCAGCTGTTATCTTAAGGCAAACGGAGGCTCTACCCTCTAGACTAGACCTCCTACCCAACTTGTAGTGGTGCAGCCAAAGAACTTTGGTTGTGTTTACAATTGGCCTTCCACAATCTCTTTAGAATCTTGCCATTGCTTGCCTTTCTCTGGGGGGGGGGGGGGGAGGATTTACGCATGGTTGATGGTGGTTTCGCTTTCTGTATTTTAGGCAACACCGAAGGTCCCCTCGTCATTTATTCCACAGGGGATGGGCAGCATGTCAAGCTATGGAGGAAGCAGTGACTTACAAGTGGGGGGGCTGTCCCCACAACAGAGGCAGGTATGTGTACAGAGAACACAATAGTTTGTTCTTGTTTTTATTATTTTTTGTTTGTTTGCAAATTTATATCCCACTTTTCCCCCCAAGTGGGCAGTCAAAGCAGCTTAGTTCTGGCTGCTGTACCAGGTTTCCTGCCTTCTGCTCCTCCTGTGACTTCTGTGTCTGGGGGCTTGAGAGATCAGCAGGTCTGTACAAGTTCCTGCTGTAAGCCTATGGTTCTCCATGTGGCCATAAAAGCAGTCACCTTGCCTCTGATCTGTTTTCTCTCTTCTGTGCAATCTATTGATTCAGTCTGTTACACAGCCCAGTTCTAGAAGGAGTGGCATAGATCTCTGAAGTGGTGTTCTAGGTGTGGCACAACTGTTCATCTCTGACCCCTTTGATCTTTAAAAATCTGGAAACAGCAAAGGACAACAAAAATCCTAAGAGAAAATTGTAGGCTGCTTGATTCCACTAGAACCCCTGTAACTGCTTCTTGGCATGTACAAAAGAAACACCCCTGGCGAAACTGCAGGGCTAGAGTAGCATAGTGGCTGTGAGATTGATCTGAAAATTCCTTGCTTCAGATCTTGCCTCTGCCACGAACCCGCTCAATGGAATGCCACTCCTTCCTCATCCTCAACCTTTTCTCCTCTGCAAAATATGGAAAATGCTTATCTTATGTTGTAAAGATTACCTCCAGATAATACATGTAATACATCCAGATAATAACTGCTCTACCTGCTCCAAAAAATGCTGTACAAATGCTAATTGTCATTGAGGTAGAAGATTGACACCTTTGGCAGTAGCCAGATTTTTATATGTTGAAGGTAATCTACAAAACTCAAATGTGAAAGAAAGAATCGAGAGGTTTAGGGATCTTGCCGTGACAGTTAAATAAGTTTATATGAGGGCGAAGGAGAGAGGTTATTTCAGTCCAGACAATTGCATTATTCCCACTTGACTGACCTCAGCATCTTGTGCAGTAAGAAATCAGTGGCTTCTTGGAAGGCACAGCTGTTCTACATCAGAAATGGGAGAAAGTGTGGTGAAGAGTTGTTGGCAGCTGCTAAGTTGGAACTAGTGTCGGCACAAAGAAACTGGTCTGGGATACCTTGCACCCTAACAGAGCCCATTGTAGAACCTTCTTGTATGAAGACTTTGCACAGGATGGATTGTTGCTTAATATAGGTGCACTCCCTGGCTATACTTGTGCTCCCAGCTTAAATTCAAGATTGTATTTGATTTGCAGATTCCTTTTATCAGCATGTTCAGAGTGGCTTGAAGAGTTGGCATGTGTGTTTTATAAATACATGACTGATGTTTATGTCCAGTTTTCCTATTTGCACAATCAAGATGGGTAACAATTCAAAAACAGTAGCAAACTTAGTTGTGTTATTGCATGAAGGCAAACAAAAGCACGTTAATATTACAGCATACCTTCTCTGTATAAAATGAGCACATGGAATAAAACCATGTTTGAATTGGAACCTGTTAAAGGCACTCCTAAGGGAGCTAGCCTCCTAAATATTCGCTGACTAGAGATGGGCTGGAGTAGGTTAATCCCTGTAGTAGATGCTACTGTGTAGATCACAGCACTGCAAAGGCATTGGTGGGGCTTCTCATCATTACCTCCCTGCTGGCTCTTGTGAGCTCTCTTGCCTTAAGTAACATCACCAGATCCCGTCTGTAAAGAGTTTTGCGAGAATAAGGCTGCAATCCTAGCCGCACTTACCCAGGGTTAAGCCATATTGATTCTAATGGGACTTACTTCTGAGTAGACATGCATAGGCTTTGGCTGTAAAACTTGCAAACTTAAAAGGTGCTTTAACAGGTATTAATTATTATTATTATCAACAGTATTTATATACCGCTTTTCAACTAGTTCACAAAGTGGTTTACAGAGAAAAATCAAATAACTAAATGGCTCCCTGTCCCAAAAGGGCTCACAATCTAAAGAGATGCAAATGAATACCAGCAGACAGCCCCTAGAACAGACAGTGCTGGGGTGAGGTGGGCCAGTTACTCTCCCCCTGCTAAAAAAAAGGAGCACCCACTTGAAAAAGTGCCTCTTATTGCCATACTTGTGGGTGTATATTAAATCCATTGTGCAAACTTCCACTGCTGAAACTGCTTTGTGACAGATTTGTTTAGAAATTCTGTGTCCTGCCATTGTGATCTATGTCGAATGGATTCTCTTAGGGTTGTGACTTTTGTGGAAATGTCATCTGGATTGGGTGCCATTTTTGCCTTTAGAATAACCATTTCTGGACTTTTTTTCCCCCCCAAGGTTCTGAATTTGATTAAAAGCTGCCCGAATGCAGAGGGGATAAGCCTGAAAGATCTGAACTCCCAGCTGCATGGCATGAACATGACAACCGTCAAGTACGTATGTGCAGGCAACCTGGGCTTTCTGAAAGGGAACTGTGCCTGGCCTCCTCCGTTCACTGAAGCAGGGAGAGAGAATAAATAGCTTGTTCTAAAATGGTACCCTGGTGCTTTCACTTTCAAAATTGGTAGGAGCAGCAGAGTGCTAAATGCTAAGTCACTCTTCCAGCTGGCACTGCCTTGGTCTACACCTGGCTGTTCTTGGCCCTTGTCAACTGGACCATCTTGCATTGCCGATTGCTGGGATTCTTGCAAAGCATGCTAGTCTAGGTGGGAGTTGATCAAACCCAGCAAGGCAGTACTTGCATTCTTAAGTATATGTGCATAATGTTTCATTATGGAACAGTTCTTCCTGGGTGTGACTTAGGCTGCAATCCTATCCACACTTTCCTGGGAGTAAGCCCCATTGACTATAATGGGACTTACTTCTGAGTAGACATGCGTAGAATTGGGCTCTCAGTGTATCAAAGCAACTAAAAGGCATAAAGCAGTTCAAAAGTACAGGATCTCTCTATCTACAGATACTGTATCCATTGTTTTAATTATCTGTGGATACATACCGTGCTCCCCCCATGTGCCTATTAACTTGTTTTAAAGACTCACCCCAAGTGAAAATGTCTTTTTTAACAAGGTTGCTGTAAGCTTACAGCAATGTCCAGGCTGCCTTTCAAGAGCCTGGAGGCTTGGGGGGGAAAAAAAATATAGATTGAGGTTAGCAGGAAGCAGTTAAATCTCTAAAATGGGTTATTGGGTATGGCGGGGCACAGAGACAGGCATCCCCTCTATCTGCGGGGGGGGGGGTCTGTGGAATGGACCCCCCACAGATATGAGGCACTTCTGTATAGCTAAAAATTGACTATGTGCTTTGCTCTCAGCCCATGAGCTACATTTTCTGGCTAGAATGTTCTGCACCAATCAGAGCAGTGCATTCTGGGTACTATGGGGCTTCAGGAGAGCAAACAGCAGGCAAAGCAGTCTACCTTAGATGCCACTTTCGAGGATGAGTGCTACCTGCCTCTTGAGGATAGCTCCTCCCATCTTCTGGCACAACCTTGTAAGAGTGATGGCAACAGTGGTTAATTACGTAGCAGGCTCTGGCCTAATTAATGCACTGGTGAGTACACATCTACATTGGAACAGTGTTCTAATTGCCTTCTATAGTGCTGTTTCACACAGCACTGTTTCCCAGAAACACATCCTCAGCATTTGTGCATGGCAACCAGTGGGACCATCTCTAAGTCACAAAGACTGATCATAATCCTGGAATTTGATTCTCTTGTTCCAGGAATCTGCGGAGATTTTTGGCAGCTCATATTACTGTGGCAATCAAGACTGAAACAGTTTCCCAACTCTTTTTACTACTTGAATCTTCTGACTTGCATTCAGTGCTGTTCTTGAAAGCTACTAGAGAAGGGAACTTTGCATTCTCTTAGTTTAGGAAGACTCAAGTTGTTTCTTGACTATGAAAGGCTTAGTGTGACTATTTTTGAGAACTCATGCTTGTGGTGATGCCTCAGTGGATAGAACAACATGGTAATTAGCTGTTTTCTTTTCCCTTCCTTCCAGGAAACTTGTGGAGTTTCTTAGCAGTGAGGGCCACATCTACTCCACCATAGATGATGAGCACTTTAAGTCTACAGATGCTGAATAAGGGTTCGTTGGAAGGCGACCTTATGAACTGAATGGGTTTTGGACTTGACCATTAGCTTCTACTATTGCATCCACTAATGACATGATCCAGACAAGCTGAACACTTCTGAAAGGTGGCCTTCCCTCTCAGAAATATCACTTTAAATTCTATGCACTGTCAAAACCTGCCTAGCTAATCAAAATTCAGATAGCTGTAATTGGTACCAAATGAGCAGCTGAAGTGGTCCTGGATATTTCCTAAGGAAATAGACGCTGTATGAAGAATGGACGAGCAGCATCTATCTTCAGTTTTTTATGTTCTGTTGTGTTTTGGAAGGGGTTGCAGCTGCCCAGTCTGTCTTAGTAGAAAGAGAAGCCAAGATAAATCTCAGTATCTTAATTCTCTATTCACGTCTACATTATTTTGTGCATAGTGGCCTTGATTCAGATTACTTTTGGTAATACAATAAAGTAACTTTAGTTTTGATATTTTTCCTTTGGCTGATACTATTTCTAGTATACAATTTTATATAGTTGGGGAATCTCATACAATCTTATACACCTGCAAAATATGGATAATTCCAGTTTATTCTAAAGACCGTTGTTAATCGATGGTTTTTTTTAGCCTGATTTCATTAGAAGCTCAACTGGAGAAGAAAATAAGATTTTGCTTCTCATTAGCAGTTCTTAAAAGCAGACAGGTACGGATTCAGTGCAGGCCCTGTTATCTGGTATAGCTTGTTTGCATTGCAGTACAGGGAGAATGTAAAAAGCAAGTTGTCCTGTTTCAATGTAGAGGTAGGTCATCTCGTCTGAATACTTAACTACCTGGGGAAAGGTTCGAAAAGCAAAAAAGAAGACCCCTCCCCCATCATATAATGAGATAGCCATGTGACACTGAACGCTTTCCACATGCGCTGCCTCCGACGCATTCTCGGCATCACCTGGCAGGACAAAGTTCCAAACAACACAGTCCTGGAACATGCTGGAATCCCTAGCATGTATGCACTGCTGAAACAGAGACGCCTGCGTTGGCTCGGTCATGTGAGAATGGATGATGGCTGGATCCCAAAGGATCTCTATGGAGAACTCGTGCAAGGAAAACACCCTACAGGTAGACCACAGCTGTGATACAAGGACATCTGCAAGAGGGATCTGAAGTCCTTAGAAGTGGACCTCAACAGGTGGGAAACCCTGGCCTCTGAGCAGCCCGCTTGGAGGCAGGCTGTGCAGCATGGCCTTTCCCAGTTTGAAAAGACACTTGGCCAACAGTCAAAGAGGCAAAGAAGGAAGGCCCATAGCCAGGGAGACAGACCAGGGACAGACTGCACTTGCTCCCAGTGTGGAAGGGATTGTCACTCCCGAATTGGCTTTTTCAGCCACACTAGACGCTGTTCCAGAACCAGCATTCAGAGCGCGATACCAGAGTCTTTTGAGACTGAAGGTTGCCAACAACAATGTGACAAATAAGCCTTTTATTGAACATGTCTTACAAATGCAATGAAATTTCTACACTTTTGAAATAGCCATCACCAACAAGAGCCTTTTTGGCTAATGCATCCTGTTAATATCACAGCCCCAAGCTAGCTTGTTAAGATGCAAGTACATAAGAAATCAGAGGTTGACCTGGACTGTACTGTTTTATTTGCCCTCTTGGGGTAAGGAATATGGTGGTCTTCAGAGGAACCTGGCAGTCCACTCAGCTTCACCCCTGACTTCAGCTCCCTGCTTTACTTGGATAGGAAGTTGAATGGATTTTTTTTTAACCATCTTTAGGGCCTAAGCTAAACTTCCTGTATTGAAGCTATTTGTAGTCCAC
This sequence comes from Tiliqua scincoides, assembly GCF_035046505.1. NCBI lineage: Eukaryota > Metazoa > Chordata > Lepidosauria > Squamata > Scincidae > Tiliqua > Tiliqua scincoides. The sequence continues at coordinate 18,727,901 of NC_089830.1, read as the reverse complement.
TCCTGGCTAAATAAACGGTGGTTTTTTCTTAAAGCTGGGGAGAAACCTCTGCTAATATTTTCTTTCATTGGCAGAGGCCCTAGTGAACTTCAGTGGTCTCAGGGTCAGGTTCCCCACACACACAAGGTCAGAAGCTGCCCTGTAAACCTCTAAAGGAAGCAGTTTGTGGTTTTTGTACTCTACTGGGAAATGTGTGCTTTCATCACAGAAGTTCTAATTACAATACCACTGTGCAGCTTTGGTCTGGTTGCTGTCTATATTGCAGCTTTGGGTTCGGAAGGCAGCTGTTACTGGCCAGAATGAGATAGATGAAAACAGGAGGTGACCTGTTGCAGGGAAAATGTACGCATCCCATTTACTGAGGAAACTCTCTTCCTGGATATCTGATCACAACATCATAGGCCCAGAACAAGCAGGCTTCAGGCCAAACAAGTCCACAATCGACCACTGTGTAATACTGTCCCACTTAATTTTCAAACAGGTGACTCAAAATAAATCTCGACTTTATGTGGCATTCCTGGATCTAAAGTCATCTTTCGATTCTACTGATAGAGACAAACTGGGAAAAACTTGAGAAGATGGGACTCGATAAAAGATTATTAGAATTAATTTGTGTCCTCCACCTAAATACCTCTTGCCAAGTGAAATTATCTCTGCAGGGTCACCTTTCAGCTCCAATCCCAATCAATAAGGGGGTCAAGCAGGGTTGTGTGCTGGCATCCATTTTGTTTATTCTTTTCATCAACAACTTGATGAACAAAGTTTGACACGCATTGTCAAACAAATTGGGAACGGTGGACGTTCCTTTACTTTTATATGCTGACGACATGGCCCTAATCTCCCGTACAAAAATAGGCCTACGAAGACTGGTTAAAGCTTGTATTGAATATCTCACAACTAACTCTCTGCAGATAAATTATGAAAAGTCCAAAATAGTGGTTTTTGGAAACTCATGGAAACCACAGTCATGGTTTTTCAATGGAAAACTAATACAGCAGGTCAAGGAATTCCAGTACCTTGGCCTTCGGTTTCATTATAAGCATTCCTGGTCCTCAAATTGTTCAGTTGCAATTAATTCATCCAAACCAGCTGTCCAAGCCATAACTCATTTTTCCTTTTCTTGGGGCAATTCATTTGTACCAGCTGCTTTGCAAGCTTTTAATGCCAAAGTCATACCTCAAATTTTATATGGCATCCCTGTATGGATGCCGGCATTAAATGATACAATCGGAAGGGTCCACTCTAAACTCCTTTATAAAATTTTTGGCTTACCGCATTGTGTTCCATATGCAGCACTCTGCCTGGAGTCAGGTCAACATAGACTGGACATGCATGGTCCAGTTTTTTAAAATACTGGGCCAACGTTTTTCAGGGCTGATCGTGATTTGCTGCTAAAGGGGCTGTTGGCCGATCCAATGATAACTCCTTGCCTAGCCCTATTCTATAAAAAACCCAACAGATGGGACTTGAGGTTGATCTATAAGGGGCTCCCTCTCCTGAGGTTATTATCAGGCTTATGACAACCAGACTACATGACATAGAGACGCAAGAGATTTTAGGCACAGCACTAAATTCAGCACCTGCTGAATTTCCACCTTAAAATTACATTTGGTCAACAACCAAAATATCTGTCCCTCCTAATATGCCCCCCATGGCACGTTGTAATGTGACCCTCTAATGACCTGCTCAGCAGATTTAGAAATGCCTCCAGAGGAGAACGTTTGTCTAACTGCTTCTTAGGCAAAGTACAATAATCTATACACATTATGCTGCGCTGTCCTAAATATCAAGTGCTAAGACATCAGTTTCTCTCTCCCTTACTCAGTGCTAAAATAGGGCTTTCAGAGAATGCTATGATTCAATACCTTCTGGGGGGTGACGACAAGCATATAACCCTTTCAGTTATATGAAAGGGTTTCTAAACCTGAGTAACTTGAACTGAGCCAAGCTATTGGTCCCAAGTAACCATTGAGTAGATCACATCCTGGCAAAGTCTGTAACTGGCTGTTTGTAATTTGGCTGATCTATCTCTCTCTCTATTGCTTAGGTCTCTATTTTCGATATGGTATCTGTTCAGAGACCTTATTTACCAAATATTTATGCCAAATAAAGGTTGAATTAAAAAAAGAAAAGGCCAATTCTATGCTTGGGATCATTAGAAAAGGTATTGAGAACAAAACAGCTAATATTATAATGCCATTGTACAAATCTATGGTAAGGCCACACCTGGAGTATTGTGTCCAGTTCTGGTCGCTGCATCTCAAAAAGGATATAGTGGAAATGGAAAAGGTGCAAAAGAGTGCGTCTAAGATGATTACTGGGCTGGGGCACCTTCCTTATGAGGAAAGGCTACGGCATTTGGGTCTCTTCAGCCTAGAAAAGAGACACCTGAGGGGCGACATGATTGCGACATACAAAATTATGCATGGGAAGGATAAAGTGGATAGAGAGATGCTCTTTACATTCTCACATAACACCAGAACCAGGGGGCATTCACTAAAATTGAGTGTTGGAAGAGTTAGGACAGACAAAAGAAAATATTTCTTTACTCAGTGTGTGGTTGGTCTGTGGAACTCCTTGCCACAGGATGTGGTGATGGTATCTGGCCTGGACGCCTTTAAAAGGGGATTGGACAAGTTTCTGGAGAAAAATCCATTACGGGTTACAAGCCATGATGTGTATGTGCAACCTCCTGATTTTAGAAATGGGCTATGTCAGATGCAAAGGAGGGCACCAGGACGCAGGTCTCTTGTGATTTGGTGTGCTCCCTGGGGCATTTGGTGGGGCCGCTGTGAGATACAGGAAGCTGGACTAGATGGGCCTATGGCCTGATCCAGTGGGGCTGTTCTTATGTTCTTAACTATAATTCCCAGGAGGCCTTGCAGGTCTTGTTATCTGGTGTGCTCCCTGGGGCATTTGGTGGGGCCACTGTGAGATACAGGAAGCTGGACTAGATGGGCCTATGGCCTGATCCAGTGGGGCTGTTCTTATGTTCTTAACTACAATTCCCAGGAGGCCTTGCAGGTCTTCTTGTTATCTGGTGTGCTCCCTGGGGCATTTGGTGGGCCGCTGTGAGATACAGGAAGCTGGACTAGATGGGCCTATGGCCTGATCCAGTGGGGCTGTTCTTATGTTCTTAACTACAATTCCCAGGAGGCCTTGCAGGTCTTGTTATCTGGTGTGCTCCCTGGGGCATTTGGTGGGCCGCTGTGAGATACAGGAAGCTGGACTAGATGGGCCTATGGCCTGATCCAGTGGGGCTGTTCTTAAGTTCTTAAAGAACATAGATGCTTCATAGGTGAGCCTTAGTTCCTGAGAGAAGCTCTTTTCATCTTGCAAATTGTGCTTTGAACAGATTCACAAACTTCCTCGTAGTCATGATCAGAGTCATCACTGTCAGGCATCTCTGTAAAGAAATAAGTATAATAAGTAAAAAACTTCATCTTCCTGGAATTACGGGCCAAAAAGTAGTTTAAGAGCAATACAAATATTTGAAATATAAATGTTAGCTTTCCAAAGGCAGTGGCAGCAAAAGAAAATGTAACCAAGCTATTAGCAGGCAACAAATTCTCTGCAATGCTAAATGCCTTCTGGAATAACCTACTGACAGAACCCAGCTAGTCTCCCTTAGGGCAGAGTCCAACACCCTCTACAGCAACCATCCTCTTTAGAAGACACTGTCCATGCAATTAACATTTTAAACCAGTCTTGTCCAACTCATGAGCTAGCTTGAATCTGGGATCTTTGTCAGCTATCTCAGAAACTGAGCTGCCTATTAATACAAACTGCATTTGTGTCAGTTATTGGCCACTCTCCATCACCCCCTACAGAAATCTTAATCACTTATCCCAGGCAAAGAGGAATTGACTACTGCCAACCCTGAGAGTGAGATCTCAGTCTGAATCTTTCCTTTGGTTGCCTCATGGGCTCTCTTGATGTTAAGCTGAATGGTAAATGCCTTTCTCCTCTTGCATGGATCTTCTCACTACTGGAGGAAGTAAGGTGTGCTCACAATTCCCTGGGCTTCTGTTGAGGCCACTGCTTTTATTTCTGTTGTCCTGCAGAAGGTGTTGGAACAAGTGCAATGTCCTGGTGCTGTACTCAGCCTGCATTAGCCCCTTTGCCAAAGGATTCTCAGCAAATGGGCGGAGCTGCAGACTCAGTCTGAAGTCAGGACTGGCCCATCCATCATGCCAACTTAGGTGGACAGCTCAGGCAGAGGACCAGGAGGGAGTGCCTGTCGGTCATCCCTGCTGCTGCTTTACCCTGGATTCAAAAAGGAAGAGAGGAGTGGAGGAAACAAGGGAGACAACAAGAGTGTCTGACTCTCTAGCCCTCTGCTTTCTTTTGCTCTACACTTCCTCTTCTGTTCCCCTTTTTCTTTTTGAATCCAAGTTGGAAGAATGGCAGAGGCCACAGTCTTTGGCAGGCTGTTTCATATACTGGCATGTCTTGGGCAAACTCGGTCTGAAATTGTAGCAATTACAGCAGAGACCCCCAATTTTGCAATTATGAAAAAGAGCTCATAGTACCTGTGGATGGTTTGCAGCCCTCGGTGGGCACCTGCGGTTTGGAAGGTCCGTAGTCAATGGTATACTGGTTTGGATTACTCCAGAGATCCCGACAGCTTCTTGTTTTTGTATATTCTGCAGACATGCTGTCTGCCTTGCTAAAAGAGGGCTGCTAGAGGAAATAGCAGCAAGATAAACAGGTGTTTAGAACACAGTTCATAGTTGGAGGAGCTGAGTAGGGGGTCCCAGACCTGTGCCAAATGCCCACAGGTTAGGGAAGAGATGGACCTGAAGTATGATTACATTTCAGGAAGCCCAGCTTAGCTGGCTGCCTGACCCAAACTTATGCATAGACAAGCCAGTCTCGTACTCCCCACCAAGACGATTCCCACAACCTGCAACAATCCTTTCCATTGCACTTTATGTATACCAGTGGTTCTCAAACTTTTAGCACCAGGACCCACTTTTTAGAACAAGACTCCATCAGGACCTGTCGGAAGTGATGTCATCACCGGAAGTTACATCATCAAGCAGGAAAATTTTAACAATCCTAGGCTGCAATCCTACCCGCACTTACCCAGTACACACAGCCCAATTCTATGCACATCTATTCAGAAGTAAGTCCCATTCAATTCAATAGGGCTTACTCCCAGGAAAGTGTGGATAGGATTGAGCTGCAAGTCCCTTTTACTATCATTGTTAAAAACATACATAGTAGCCTGTTCGTGGTACAGATCTATAACATTTTCCCAAATGCAGTCATATATCATGGTAGCATCAAGTCTAATATATTAAAAATAAAATATTGAAGTGACTGGGGACCGACCTGAATTGGGCTCGCAATCCACAGTTTGAGAAACACTGATCTATACCTTCCCATGACATCACTTTGCCACACCCCAGATAGCAGCTCAGCTTTTCACAAACTCCAGTTTGTGCGACTGTCAAAGTATATACTTTGGCTATCATTTATTAAAGATCTAAGTGCCTTCTTCCTAGTGCCAGAATGGAATTTTTCTGACTATACAGTAAAATAGGGAAGATAATTGATGTAAGAAACTTATATTGTGCCTTTCTGTTCGGGAAAGGAAGTCACGAGGTGAAGCATCCCAAATTAACGCACAAAATTCAACCTAACGAGATAATAAGCCACAGTCCTATAAAGCTATACATCAAAAGATGTCTGAATAAGCATGATTCCACCCCCATGAAAAGTCAGCAATATAGGGGGCCAAACAAACCTCCTGGGGAGGGAGTCCCAGAACCTTAGTACCACAGTGGAAAAGGTTGTCGCCTGGGTCTAGCCAGGTGTGATGCTGATAGTGATACAGGAAGGCCTCCCCAACAGATCTTAACTAGTCAGGCGGATCATGTGGGACAAGATGGGCTGTCACTTGATGAAATGACTTTTAGTCAATTAAGGGCACAATCCTAACCAGGTCTACTCAGAAGACCTATTTTGTTCAATGGGGCTTACTCTCAGGAAAGTGTGGTTAGGATTGCAGCCTAAATCCTATTACTTATAATCAATTTAATTTGCACACAATAACAATTGTGCTGGAAAGCATATGTTTCCAGGTAACACAAGCAGTGTGTCACAGCAGTGCCATCACAAAAGAGGCATCTCCTCTGGTGCGGAAAGGGAAAAGGCATGTCTTGTCTAAGAAGCTGCTGCTTCCCACCCATGCATTTCTACATACCCAGTTAACACTTTTTAAATTGACTGCCATGCTCGATTAATCAGGCACACCTCTTAATTGGTGAAGGCTTGCAAAACTGGTCAGAAAACCTTGAAAATTTATGTTGGTTTTATGTGAATTTGGGGCACCGATTCCAAAAATGGCATCCGTTTTGTCCTATCATGTCTCGTTTCAGAGATACAACTTAGCCTTGTTAGTGAATAGTTCAAGCAGCTTCCTCTGGAGGAAGCCACAGCGTAGGCTTCCTCAGGAGGAGCTGAGGAAGTTGACAGCAAGCCCCCTCCTTATTTTGTCCCCCCCCGTACTTGATACACAAGACTGTTGTTCAGTCTATGTTCAGTACTGTCCATTCCTGTCCAGTACCTTGGACGTCCCTGTTGTACTCTTCACCCCTTCTCTGGTGCTTTGGGGGCACTTGTCCAGGGTGGAATCCCTTCGCTTAGGGGGTCTTGGGGGTACAGGTAAATTGCTGGGCAGCAACTTTAGCAAACTGTAGTAGAAAGGCTCAGTCAACTCTTCGACTTTAGAGATGCTGGCAGGAGACAAGGGCTTAGCTGGGTCTCCAGTGAAGAAGAGAGGCATGTCTAACCACTTGGGAGGTATCTCAAAAGCGAGGGATGGCTGCTTAGACAGACTGATGGTGAGAAAAGGCTCTTCAATCTGGGCCTCCAGTCTCAGAGAAGAGAAGTTTCCTAGAGGGTCATCTTTGGCCAACGCCTTGACCTCGCAGGGCAGCAAGAGCTGCTCCATGGCTTCGCGGAGCGTGTATTTTCTGCTGTCACGGATGTCTTCCACAAAGCCGGCTTCCAGGAAGAGAGGGACCTGGATCTCCTCCTTGTCCTCATCCCCGTTGTCCCTGGAGCACACAAGCATGTCCATTGCTGAAGGATTGCTGGACCTTTTGAGGTTCAGCACCTCCAGCCGGTCCCCGACGCTGAACAGCGGCTCTTCACTGCTCTCGTAGTCTTTGGTGACCACCACGTGCAGCTTCTTGGCCGTAGCAAGATTGAGCGCCAGCTCCGAGGTGGAGGAGAACCTGCGCGGGCACCGGCGGAAGTGGCCTTCATAGGTACTGGAGATGAGGAAATGGCAGGAGCCTCTCTTGCCTCTCTGGGAAGAGGCCAGGATCTTCCAAGAGGATGCCTTGCTGAGGATCTGAAGCCGACAGCCTTTCTGTAAGTGAGGGACCCAGTTGCTTTCAAAGACAGCAGGGCCCTCTGGGGACCCAAGGAGCTCGGCCTCCACTGGCAATGCTTTCTCCATCGTGAGGACCTCACTCAACAGGAGTGGCTTGATGAAGTGTATGTGCCCAGCCTCCTGGGTGACATCAACCACCTCGACGTCCAGCGTCGAGTCGATTTTCACCACGTCGTTCCGAACTGGAGGAGAAAGCAGCACATTGTCAGGGAGACACCTGGAGCAAATGACCACAAATGCAAACCTGCCCACCAGCCAAGAGGTTCCTCAGAGCCCCTTCAGAAGCTAAGCTGGTTGATATGAGACAAGGGCGGCCCAGTCTGAGAGCCAGGATGGTGTTAGGAGTTGGACTTATCCCTGCTCAGTGATGGAGCTTCCTGGATGACATTGGGCCAGTCACTCTCAGCTTCACCTACCTCACAGGGTTGTTGTGAGTACCAAAGAAAGAAAGGAACCATGCACACCACCCTGAGCTCCTTGAGCTCCTATAAAAATGTGATAAAGGACTCTTTCCCCAGTTTTTTGCTTTGTTATTAGGCAGGATAAGGCTAATCTCTAGGCCATGACTGGGGCCTACATTATCACTACTGGGGTACAGATTCCCCCCCCCACTATTTTCAAGGATTAGCAGTCTTATGATGTCACCAGACCGCTCCCCAGATATCCCAGATTTTTGGGATACAGCTCCACAACTAGAGCAAAGCCCCCTTCTGAAGTAGCACCCACATTATGGGTGGCTTTGGGGGGAAATGTACTGTGATTGTCGCAAGGGTCTGCTTTCAAGTTGCCTTGTGGTTGGTGTGAAGGGGCGGGGGGTTAGGGCCAACCCATCTACAAGGCCAACTGAGGCAGTTGCCTCAGGCAGTAAGTCAGAAAGGAGTGCCTCCTTCATCCGCCCACTCACTTCCACATCTCCCCTTCTGCCTGGGTTAGAAAAGGAAAAGAGGGATCGAACAGACAACAAGGGAGAGGAGTGCTAGAGAATAGGAAGCTCCCTTCCCTGCCAGGGCAGACCCATGCACGCCACCCCTTATCCGCCAGCTCTTCCCAGCATCAAGAAAGCCCCTTCTGTTCTATACTCACAATGCATTATCGCTTCCACTTTGTAGACCGGGCAGAGCTTGATCTCACTGCTGCCAATATCTGGGCACTTCAGTCTTTTCCTCCGCATGGCTGACGACTGCAGGACTTCCTGGAGGGTGTATAGCCTTGGCCTTTGGCATCCTGAGATCTTACTCTTGGAGACAAAAGGGTTTGGAGGGAGTGGCGGCTTCTTAATCCCACTTGGTGCTTCTAAACTGGGCTGAAAGAGACCTGTGGGGTTTGCAAGAAGACACTCGTTACTTACTGTCAGCTTTACGCCTACAAAGACGACCGCCACCTCTCCAGGTGGTGGGTGTTCCATGGAGACCCTCTTTTGTACTTCCTCTATCTCCTCCTTCCTCTATCTCAGCGATCTTTTCATAGGAAACTATGGTCTTCACCTCTTGCAATGTCACTTCTGGCTTTCGGGAGACTCCTCTAGTTTCTGCGGCTCTGTTTCTAGGGCAACTGTCTGTAGTAACAAATTGATTGTCCCTCTTCCTCCGCTGCCTCCTTAGACAGACAGTCTGTTACTACAGATAGTTGCCCTCGAAACGGAGCTGCAGAACCCAGAAGAGTTTTTCAGCTATTTTCAACCGCTGTGTTCCAAACTCCCAGGGCACACCTGCGGACCTTTTGTGACACACCAGTTGAAAACTGTTGCTCTCAATCTTTTGTTTCTGCCCCCTCCTCCCGTTCTTAGCCCATGACGCCTTCATGTTCTGACTCAGGTTGGGTAAAATCCTGAAAAGGGTCCCAAGGGGATCCATGCACCTTCTTTCAATAACTCCCCAATTACAGCTTCTACCTCTAATCCAAGGGTCTCCAAACCCTGGCCCAGGGGCCAGATGCGGCCCACAGCAAGCCTTTTTTTGGCCCGCGGCCAACCTCTTGTGCCCTGAAAGCCTCTGGCCCACTCAACTGAGCATGACCAGAACTGTGCTCTGATTGTGTCTGGAGGGTGTTCAGAGGGCCAGAGAGGTTGAATGAATGAATGAGCCCATTCATTCATTTATTCACTCATCTAAGTTCCATCTCTAATTTATTTATTTAAATTTTATATTTAAATGTTTTTTCCGGCCCTCCACACCACACCATATATTTGATGTGGCCCTCTGGCCAAAAAGTTTGGAGACCCCTGCTCTAATCGATGCTAATGCATTAGAAAGCTCTTTTCATTGTCAAGATGAAAATCTTGTGCAGTTGTGTTCAAGGTATGCTTTGGCCGTCCCCCTCCCTCTTCAAAAAGCAATTGGGGGGGCACAGACTAGGATTGGGACTCTGGGGTAGGAAACTGGCTCCGGAAAACTACCCAGGAAGGAAGCAGCTATTGTCAATCATGGCCGCTTCCTTCCCAAAACAAGCAGCAGATGAGGGAGTGGGTGAGATTTTTGTTAGGACCACAGAGAAGGACCACAGATAAGGATCAGTTAGGCTACAACCCTACACACACTTATCTGGAAGTAAGTCCCAGTGAAATAAACAGGACTTACTTCTGAGTAGACAGGGCCTAGGATTGCCCTGTGAGACAGTTAGGGAGTTCCACTCACACCAAGTCTTTGAAGACAGTTAGGGAGTTCCACACCAAGCCCTGTGAGACACCAAGCCCTGTGAGACAGTTAGGGAGTTCCACACTCACACCAAGTCTTTGAAGACCTCATGTGAAGGACTGGTTGGTTCATGAGGCCAATTCAAGTGGTTGCCTCAGGTGGCAAATTAGTGGGAAGGAGAACTGGCCTCACACCTTTAATTAATTGATTGATTGGTTATAATTTAATTATAATATTAATATTTATATTAATTATAATTAATTAATTATAATATTAAAATTATAATATTAATAATTATTAATTAATTAAGTATAATTAATAATTAAATTATTAATTATTAAATAATAATAATAATAATAATAATAATAATAATAATAATAATAATAATAATAATACTACAGGTATTTATATATTGCCTTTCTTGGTCGTCAGATTTCTCCTCAGACTTTATTTAAGGTGGTTTACATAGGCAGGTTATTTAAATCCCCGTAGAGATTTTTAAAATTGAAAGAAGGCTCTATCTTTCAAGAGCCACAACAATTCAGATGTTTCATTCTGATCTGGCCTCCATCCTCCCACGCTCAGAGCAGATGGAATAACTTGGCTCAGCTTATCAGCTGCTTCAAGGTCGCACGGTGCCGGTGGCCTCGAACTGGCGACCTTGTGGATGTTATCTTCAGGCAAATGGAGGCTCTACCCTCTAGACCAGACCTCCTGCCCACTTTGCCACTCCTTCCCCTGCTCCCTGGATTTGAGAAGATGAAAACAGAGTCAGGGTGGAGGAGAGGAAGCTCTAGCCCAGGGGTGCTCACACTTTTTTGGCTCGAGAGCTACTTTGAAACCCAGCAAGGCCCAGAGATCTACCAGGGGGGAAGGAAGCGTCTGACAGACACCCCCTTTAATGTATGGAGCCCCTGCTGGAGTCTAGTCAGTTTCGTCAGTTTTGTTGCTGCATGCCTGAAGAGCAGCTAAAGTGTCAGTTTCAGTGTCAGTTTAGCTAAATATGTCAGTTTCGTCTAGTCACTAGACGAAACTGACATATTAACAGTTTGGAGAGACAGGGCTCCGCGATCTACTCATTTTGCCTCGCGATCTACCGGTAGATCGCGATCCACCTATTGAGCACCCCTGCTCTAGCCCATCACTCTCTTCTCCTCCATATATCTTTTCCCGCTCAGTGTTCCTCTTTTCAAATCCAGGGAGCTGAAGAAAGAGCAGCCGTGGGGGTTGGTACCATGCCCTGGGTGCCAGAAATTCTTGGGATGGCTCTTATCATGACAGTTAATAAGGACATCCTGTGGACCTCTGGCTAGCATGGCCAACTTCACCAGCTGTGTTCCCCATCTGCATTGACTCTGGGATCTTGATAAACTATCTCAAGTTCATTTAATTGGTCCAGCAGCATGAACGGTGTTTGTGCAGCTCGACTGTTGTTCTCCTTCTCCCTGTTGGTCTCTCCCATGCCAGCAACAGCACAGAAGGAAAGCCTCTGCTGCTTGTTTGCGTGGCTTAATAATTTAGATATGAGCAAACTTGAAACGGCCTACTGAGATTTCAAGGCTTAATTTAACAGTTGGAAATGTCAAAAAGCAGCTAGCCCAAAACATCAGCCCAGATGCCGTCAACCTGTGGTTTGGTTCTTTCACGGAGATGTTTCAATTTGGTTGGACCAGAAGAGACCAATGTGAGAGAGAATGATCTCACATTGTCTGTGCCTGTTGACAAGAGCCAATCTCTGTTTTCCGCTACCCAGTACATCAGTAGTCCTATTACACAGGCCTGTAAATCTGAGGGTCAGAAAAACGTGTGTGTTTTTTTTTTCAAAATTAATGGTGATTTTGTTTGAATTCAGGGCGCTGATTCCAAAAATTGCATTGTTTTTGCCCTAGTACATCTAGGGCTTTGGAGATACTGCACACCTTATTAGTGCATAGTTCAAGCAGCAAGGAAGCAAGCCATACGAGGCAATCACTTCTGGGTTCTCCCCATAGGAGGGGGTGCTCAAGAAGGAACAGGGAGTGCAAAGTCACCAGCGCCTCTCATGGAGAGGCTGGGAGCCGCCTGGAGCACAGAAGACTGGGGGTGTTGCAACTACTGACCGCTGCCCAGTAAGTCCATGCCCTGCCCTCCCCAAGGCACCCAGGGCACCTGCCCTGTCTCGCCACACTCAAGATTCACCCCTGGCCAGAGCAACAGGGAAACACACAGAGCCTGTCCAAAATCTCCTGGTGCCAATTTTGCTCTCCTCCCACCATTTGTGCTGTCCCTTGTCACATAAATTTGCCACCTCTCTTACCCAGTGATGCCCCAGCTGCTGCTCCTCCAAACCTGTATTTAAAATAAAGAAGGGAATGGAGTAGAAGAGGACAGGTGGAAGACAGGAGAGTGATGGGCTAGAGTGTCAAGATCTCCTCCCTCTTCTGCTCTGTTCTCCTTTTTACAAATCCAAGAACTGGGAAGTGGCAGAGGCAGGCACTCCATCACAACCCACCACCAGAGACAACCTCTTCATGGACTGGCCTCATGGATGGAATGGTCCTGCAAGCACCTGCTTACCTTTGAAATTCAGTGGCAGCTCAAATGTGTGCCCATTCTCCACGTTATTGCAGGTAACTTTCTGGAGCTGGAGATTGATGATTTTCATCAGGTCTCCTGTTGACAAGCAGCATTCCGAACCAAAGATTTCATAAATCGACCCTGTGAAACAGAGGGAAAAATTGATCAGCAGGAAGGAGAAATATCAGGGTCCATCTAGTACGTTTAAATTTTACTTTGTATATAAATAAATTGCCGGGAGAAAGATCTATTTTTGAGAGAGAGCATTAAAAATATGGCACAAATAGATCATATGCTCTATCAGGAGTGGCTGTACAGGGGGGCCTGGTGGGGCCTCTTTCCTCCCAAGCCTCCTACCTAACATTGTGTTCTGACCCACACATTGAAGAGCTTTGGGCTACAATACTGTTGCTGCTGCTGGCCAACTTACAAAAGATGTGACCAAAAGGTACCAGACACAGGGCCTTCTTAATGATTGCATAGCATTTGTGGATCTCCTTCCCTGAAGAGATAGGGAAGACTCCCATCTCTCAGTCATGGTAAAGTCCTCCTTGTTTCAGAAGGCTTAAGTTGTCTTTTTCCAACGAGGCAATGTATTATTATTATTATTATTATTATTATTATTATTATTATTATTATTATTATTATTATTATTATTATTATTATTATTATTATTATATTTGTCTTTAAAATTATTATTATTCCCCTGGAGGCTGGGGATAAAAATAGGCCCTCAGTTTGGCTGTACTTGTCATGAGAGGTGTCTAAACAGCCACCGGGTAGATGGGACTCGTCAGCCTGGGAAGGCAGATCATCTGAGAGAAGGAAAACTCTCATCCCAAACCTCCACTGCCTTGTGGCTACATCCAGTTATGGAAAAGGCTTCAGGAGTCAACCTCGAGGCAAAATCCGGAGCCGGAGTCCCTGAGGCAGTTCATGGCTGAACACAGTCACATTCTGGCAACTCCTGCAACGCCGCTGGAACCAACAGTATTGGCTTCTGCCTTTCCATTGGACCATTTCAGCTTCTGCCATTCCATTGGACGTGGAATTGGCTTCTGCCTTTCTATTGGCTTCTGCCATTCCATTGGACGTGGAGAGGAGGGATTTGCAGCATGGGTAACAGTCTGTCCTCCATACCTACTTTACCCAGGCTTCGCGCACTGGAGAGGACACTCTGTTCCAGAACCACTATTCAGAACGTGACACCATAGTCTTCTGAGACTGAAGGATGCCAACAACGGATTATTAACCTGCTTTATCCTTTTACATATAGCATAAGCTACTTTGACTTTTAGTTTAATTTAAAATCAGGGTATAAATGGGAACCCCTGTTAACTGGGTAAGAGGCACTTTTTAAGTGGGTGCTCTTCTTTTATTTAGCGGGGGGAGAGTAACTGGCCCTCCTCACCCAGCACTGTCTTTTCTAGTGGCTGTCTACTGGTGTTCTTTTGCATCCTTTTAGATTGTGAGCCCTTTTGGGACAGGGAGCCATTAGTTGCTTGTTGGATTTTCTCTGTAAACCGCTTTGTGAACTTTCCGTTGGAAAGCGGTATATAAATACTGTTAATAATAATATACCCCAAAGCAGGGCATATACAAAGGACTGAATAAATGCACAAGTATGATGAACATCTGAATGCAAATGGTCGCATCAAAGTCACATCAGAGTGACATCTAGTATCACATCAAAGTCACCTGTGCAAAGATACATTTTTTTGTTGCAATGAGCAAATGCTTTTGGACTGTCTGCTATTCCATGGTTTCAGGGGTGATGACAGACATGGAATTTGAACAAGGCAGGAAAGTTCTGCAATTTGGAGAGGAAGCAGAAATGAATCAGGAAGTAGCTGCAGCGACGCGATCAATTCAATATTTTACATTTTTATTGAGGAGTAGAGCCGTGGTTCCCAAACTGTGGGTCTTGACATGATTATTGGTGGGTCTCCAAAGGGGGATGGAAAGATCAGAAAACTAATTGGCTCAAGCCCTGAGGCTATTCAAAAAATCAGATACAGGAACTGCCGACCACCTTGCAAAGAGCTCTTGTAATGCGTAGTTCGACTCTCATCTTGCAGGGTCTTCCTCATTTCATTAAGTATTATTGTAAAGATTATATCAAGATAATACATTTTAAATATTTTGTGAACTCAAAGAGGTCTCTCCCGTTTACATAAATGAATATATTAAAGATGAACTTATATGAATGAATGAAGGTCTTGCAATAGCTCAATGCCTATAAAAGGCCTTGCACAAAGCAAAGTTGGCCTTTCCTTTGCTGCCACTACTGCATCACAGATGTGAAAGAGCAAGCAGTGGAGGGAGCTCTCATCCCACTGCTCACACGGAAGGTCAAACAGTCGCCCTCATGCTGAGAGAAGTTGCATTGGGCCAGTGCGCGCTTCAACAAATCTCTGGAGGGCCAGAGGCTCATTGGAGATTGGGGGCTCCCTGAGGGCCACATTGAGAGGCCTCGAGGGCTGCAAGTGGCCCCCGGGCCGGGGTTTAGGTACCCCTGGTGTAGTTCAACAGACACGCAATTGGAAAGCTTCCAAGGAAGTCCAACAGTGAGATGTTTTACTTCAAAAGAAGTGACTTCTGAAAAATGAGGAGAATGGTAAAAAGGAAACTGAAGGTGGAAGGGTCAAATGGAGTGCATTTGACCCTGGAGTGCATGGAGGTTCTTTTAAATCAAAGCAGAAGCTTCGCTTAAATGCATCCCACATGATAGGGAGAGATACTACCAGGTTCCGGAGCATGCCAGCATTCCACAAGAGAAGTCAAGGACAGCATCAAAGATAAGATGGCTTCTTTTTCCAAAGGAGGAGACCAGAAAACCTTATACCCTGGGCAAAAGAAATGTAAGCTGGCAATAAGAGATGTGACACAAGGGTACGAGAGGTGACCAGATGTCAACCGCAAAAGAGGACCAGGCACCCCGAAATACAGGACATCCCAGAAAAATGTAGGACACGACAAAATAAAAGCTAAAAAACTCTCATGTATATGGACTTCATGCCGTTAATATAAACACTTATTTTTACATTTAAAACTATCTAACGTATAATTTATTAATTACAAGAAGGCTATGTGCTGCTTGCTCACAGGGAAAAGGAGGACATTTAAGTTCTTTTCCAGGACAGGAGGCTTTTGCTGCATCTGTCTTCACTACAGAAAGACATAGAGTAGACACTCGTGTCAGTTCAGGGAGGGAGCTGGAAGAACCCAATCAAACAGAAGTGACGAGGGATGCAATTCTAGAGTGTATTGACAAATTAAGCCTTAACATATCGCTGGGTCCAGGTGGCAACCACCAGGGCTGGTCTTTGGAGCTTTGGGGCCCATATTTATAGGAACCACAGAATCCTTTAAAAAAAAAAAGTCACACATATATTGTATTTGTCTTTTAAAAACTTTTTCAGAGAAAAATTTTTATGCCGTTCTATAATTAACAATATGTAATTCAAGCACAGAATTAAAAAATATTTCAAAATATCAACGAACACAACTGACTTATTAAGAGTTCAGAAGAAAATTAAAATCGTTGCTATTCTCTATAAAACCGGCTATGTGGTGTTAGGTGTCCGTTGCATGTGGTGTTGTGTGTACTTGATAAGACTAGAGTAGTAGCAAACTGTTACCCTGCACATGCCTGACCTTGTCTGATCGAGACTGAAGGTTGCCAACCATCTCCCTATACTGAACACTATCTCCCGATCTCGTCTGATCTTGGAAGCTAAGCAGGGTCAGACCTGGTTAGTACTTGGATGGGAGACCGCCTGGGAATACCGGGTGCTGCAGGCTTATACCATAGTCTTTCGAGACTGAAGGTTGCCAACCATCTCCCTATACTGAACACTATCTCCCGATCTCGTCTGATCTCGGAAGCTAAGCAGGGTCAGGCCTGGTTAGTACTTGGATGGGAGACCGCCTGGGAATACTGGGTGCCGTAGGCTTATACCATAGTCTTTCGAGACTGAAGGTTGCCAACCATTAGAGTAGTTTATAGGGCTTCCTTAGGCACGGGGCCCAATTGGGAGCAGTTGGTCCAATTGGCTTAAAGTCAGCCTGGGAACCACCCAAGGGTTCTTAAGGAACTCAAATGAGAAATTGCTGATGTTCTAGCAAAACTATGTAACCTGCCCTTTAAATCAGCATTAGAGGATCAGCCAATGTAATACTGATATTTAAAAAGTGATCCAGGAAATTATAAGCCAGTTAGTTTAACGTCTGTTCCAGGCAAACCGATTGAAAGCATAATTAAAGATAAAATTGTGAAGCATATAGAAGAATGAGTCTTGCTGAAGGAGAATCAGGATGGTTTCTGCAAAGGTCTATCAAACTAATCTACGGTTGTTTGAGAGTGTTATGTGAATGGAAGTGATCTGGTTGACATCCCATTCTTTGACTTCCAAAAATCTTTCTGAGAAAACTGTCAGAAACAAAGAACTTCAAAGTCTCTTGAGTGCCCTTAACAAGTTTTGAACAAGACAATAGATCCTTTTATGAACTAGCCACTGGTTAAGGAGCAGGAAACAGAAAGTAGAAATAAAAAGGCAGTTCTTATGGTGGGAAGTAAGAAGTGGGGTCTCCCAAGGATGTGTCTTAGGACTGGTGGTTTTTAACTTGTTCACAAATTATAGAGCGTTAGGGGTAAACATGGAGGTGGCCAAGTTTACAAATAAAACTATTCAGGGTGGGAAAACCAAAGCAGATCATGAAGAGCTCCAAAGGATAAGAACATAAGAATAGCCCAGCTGGGTCAGGCCAAAGACCATCTTGTCCAGCTTCCTGTATCTCACAGTGGCCCACCAGATGCCTTAGGGATCTCACAAGACAACAAGAGACCTGCATCCTGGTGCCCTCCCTTACATCTGGCATTCTGAGGTAGCCTACTTTCTAAAACCAGGAGGATGCACATACTCATAAAGGCTTGTAATCTGTGGTGGACCATGCCACCAGAAATGTGTCCAATCCCCTTTAAAATGCATCCAGGTCAGGTGCCATCACCATATCCAGTGGCAAGGAGTTCCACAGATTAATTACATGCAAAGAGATGACCTCCAAACGCTCCAAACTGGGTGACCGGGCAATCAAAGAAGCAAGTATTTGTGATGATAGCCACTAGCTTGGATGGCTTGAAAAGTGGCACTTACAAATTCATGGCAGACAGGTCTATTTAGTCCTGATATCTATTTCAGAGACTATTTCTAGGCACGCCTCGGAAAACCAAGGGCAGGCAGGCAACAGCGACAGAGAGACCTGCCTTTCTCACTTGCTTGCAGCCTTCCCAGAGGAAGCTGGTGGACACCGTGGGCAATAGGATGTTGTACTGGTTGGGCCGTTGGTCTGGTCCAGGTGGACTTTTATGTACCTCTGTTCAGCAATATCTTTCATCACTTTGCCCTTTTAGCCATTTTAATTATAACCACATTTCAAATTTCATCCAAGTCCTTTCTGATTTCATCAACACTTGTCGATGTTCTTATGTTTATTTTTCTTTTATTTCTTTGCACACATTCACATGCTTTTTTCATTTTTCACTGGCCAGAATAAATCTGCAAGCTAAAGAAGGCTCTGCTTTGACATTCAGAGCTTCATTTTTGACTTTCATCCATGTTTCTGGACCCTATACAGCAACTGTTACCCTGCACATGCCTGATCATGTCTGATCTTGGAAGCTAAGCAGGGTCAGGCCTGATTAGTACTTGGATGGGAGACTGCCTGGGAATACCTGGTGCTGTAGGCTTATAGTCTTTCGAGACTGAAGGTTGCCAACCATAGATCTGGACCCTAGCCTGACTAAAGTGCCAAGGCTTGCTGTACCAGATGACTGCTAGCCATCGAAGTGCACAAGATGAAGCAGGAAACTGGTCACGGAAACCAGAAGTAAAGACAAAGTTGTGAAGATAACACTAAAGGAAGATGAGGCAATTTCAGAAAAACAACCTGAGTTCTGAGATGGGGCCTGCTACAACTCGCGAGCGCTTCCTCTCAAAATCCGATGAAAGGATAATCAAAAAATAATATTTCTTCAGTGCTATTGCTTATATTCTGATTTAAAGACATTAATCAAATCATCGTATGCAGCTCTCACACAAATAGCAAACAGCACAATCCTGTGCATGTTTACTTGGAAGTAAGTCCCACTGCATTCACTGGGACTGACTCCCAGGAAAGTGTGTATACGATTGCAACTTAAATGTTTTTGCTCAGAGGCCAACCTGGTTGAGATCCCTTTTCTTGCCCCAACATTCATCCTAGTTATCTGTCTCTGATGGGGGTTATTGCTTTCAACATCCAAGAGCTGAACTACACATTATGTAAAAGGTGAAAGGTAGCCTTGTGTTTTGAGGGGTTTTTGTGTGTGGAACTAGGGTACTGGGTGAGGGGAGAGGTTGAAGTGGGGTGACAGTGGTGGAAGGAGGATGACTAGTACCTGGGCTCCCACTGCAGATCTGATCCTGATCACACCCTGCTTCCTTTGCCAGGCTAATTTTATTAGAAGAATGCCTTCCGAAGATAGGCATTCACCCCGTGCAAAATTAGCATGCACGATTGGGATTGGAACTGCAATGAGGGTGAAATGCAGACCCCCTCTTGTCCCGGCTGCAATTTCATCCCATTCCCCCAACCCCACCCCAGCATGGCATTTACAAAAACATACAGCACAGCGCTACATTCTGCAGAGCCACTAGATAGGCCCTGAGTCACATAAATCAGAAGCATCATGTCACAGTAACAGAAGGAAGGATGTGATCTCAAAGGAGAGGGTCATCTTTTGCCTTCTAGATTTGCATTCTCATCATTTTGGGTGTCCTTCCCATCTTATCTCTTCCCCTGTGTTGATGGTGTCACTTATTCTTCAAACTTCATCCCTTCAGCTTCATTGTTTTTGGGAGAGAGGGGCAAATCCTCAACTGGCCCCCAAATGTGAGGGAGCCAGGCTCCTTACAAAGCCAGACCTTGACAATCCAGTGGTGGCACCTCTCTCTCTCTCTGGGTGTGTATGTACAATGAGCCTGTCTGGGCTCAGTACCCACAGATTTCAGTTTCAACAACAAGGAGGGCCTCAGAAGACTTCCCAAATGCAATCGGAAGTGCGTTCTGATCATGTCCACGAGGTCCTCTGAGACCCAACCACGAATTTGATGATCCACAGAATTTGGTATCTCCTGGGGGTGGGGGTGGTCCTGTATACACATGCACACAGGGAAGGGAGCACAGAAGGGGCAAAGTGCATTTCTTAGGTTGGGGAGGTTATATCCTATTTGCAGGGGTGCTTGAAAATGGTGTTTTTAAGTTGTTGAATTAAAATGCAATATGTGGTTTGTGAAAAAAATCGCTTTATTTCGTGATTTGAATTCACATCCAAAGGGTTCTAATGCCCTAAATATGCAAAGATATTACGTATGAAATGCAACTGTTGTTTTTTGTCGCTTATCAATGAAAACACCGCTACCAATCTGTTAGATTTATGAAAGGCAAAAGGCTGGGTGCTTCACACCAACCGTCCCAACCTAAGAATATTTTCTCTGAAGTACGTTCCTGTTGATTTTGGGAACAACCGCCACCAAAAGTTGTCTTTCCTTCTCCGCACCAGCCCTGCCATGACAGAGAAAAACAAGTGCCTGGGAAGTGGCATTTTAGCTACACTGATGCTCTTTATGAGAGTCTATAAGAAAGACAGCGGTGAGAAAAGAGCTTTTCTTTCACTGAGGCCAGCAAATGAGCTCCTTGCCTGGAGGGCCCCTGCCTCACCCACTTGCCCCTAGCACAAAGTGTCTAACATATTAAAAAATAAAACACGCATTGAGATGAATGGGAACCCACCTGAAACTGGTTCATGTCATGACCCACCTAGTGGGTCCCAACCCACAGTCTGAGAAACGCTGAGTTAAAGAAAATATTACACACCCCAACTACATTTAAAAAAAAAAGAAATCCCCATTACACTGAAGTTACCCCCACTCCTCTTGAGCCCTGGCCATTGAATGCCAGTCATAAAATAGATTAGATTAGATTAGATTAGATATATAGATAGATAGATACTTTATTTATAGTCATCCGACCAGCTGCTCACAAACAACAAAACAAAATACACAGAATTAAAACCAACACACATATGTAAAATCATAAAATCAGAGATTTACACTCTCAATTTTCTTCCTTACCAACTGCGCAGCATAACAGAAGCGGGCAACCCTGAGTGATATATCTGAGTATACATCAGAAAGCAGAAAAGCAAGCTTTTCCTCCACCTGCATCCCCGTTTCAATACCGAAGATCGGGGAGATAAATTTAGATCTCAAATCATCATAGTATGGACATTGCAAAACAATATGGGCAGTTGTCTCCACCACATTTTGAGGGCAGGGGCACAGTCTCTCTGAGTAGGGACACCTTGCATAACGCCCCAAAAGAACTGCTGATAAAAGTGCATTACACCTAGCTTTAGTAAAAGCAATCCTAAATTTAGGAATAACAATATTATAAAAAATATCTGGCAGGAGAAAACGCAAGAGCTTGATCCCCAAGAAAAACATACACAGAAAGTCTGGCTCTCGCAGATCTCAATTCAAGGTCTACCAACCTCTGACGCTAAATTTCTTTTGCGTCTCCCGGGCAGTCATAAGATGATGGTTCTATAGCTTCTTTGGAAAGTATCGGGTTGGATCATGCATCACACTCAGACACTGCGACTTGGCTGTGCATTGTTCCTTTAAGAATTCACCCCCCACAAAATCCCCTTCCAATTATTGAGGATCTCCCCCCCCCCTCCCGCCAGGGCTGGCCCAAGATGTACTGGTACCTGAAGAAGTGTAACCGATACCACCCTCCTCACCTGACAGAATGCCAGCAGCATCCTCTGGCTTTTTGAGGAAGGGGGCAGAGGGAAACAAGAGTGAAAGAGGAATGGTGGCGGAGAGGAGACTTGTGGACTAGACACTGGAGACACTGGAACCCATTATTCTACTCCACACTTCCTCTTCGGTTCTGTTCCCCTTTTCAAGGAAGACTGGGAAGGGGGACAGTGGCAAAAGAGGTCCCCCTTTGACAACCTGTTGCCGGAGGCGACTGCCTCAATCAGCCTCATGATTGGGCCGGTTGGTCTCTCACCAAACTGGGACATTCATGTTCAAATTTCAGCCAGAAACTCAACCAAGCTATACTTGTGTGGGCAGAATGCAAGTTTCTACCTGCCTTGATCCAAGCATACGTGCAAGACGGATACATTCAAAACATGATGCCAGGCCACTGCTGCAGAGCTTGCATCAAATCTTAGGCTGTTATCCCTGCAGCCCGTCTTTGCGAGTCTCATTTGTACTTTTGGTCTTCTCTACCATTCCATGTCCACCGTTCCACTTTCAGGCTACACTTCCCTTTCATTCGGGTTTTCTTTGCATGAGCAATGATTCCACAGATGAACACCGCAGGCAAGCCTTGCGGCACCTTCCAATCAAGTGGACTGGCACCTGCCAAACCTTCTGCTGAGATTAACAGGTTTGTCTTCACGCTGTTGCAAGGCTGTGCTGCTGTTCCAGCTGCAGACCTTACACTAAGCAGGGGTCTTCTAAAGAAATGGGCCACAACTTTATCTACCCTAGATGTTGCTGCACCTCCCTTTCAACTTGCCCCCCCTGCACCAGTACCTGGATTGCCTGAATAGAAGACCCCATCATGGCCCCAGATCACATGCAGCTATTGCTCAAACCACTTGAGGCCATAAAAGCAGCCCTAGGGGTGTTGGTCTTAGGTTTAGCAAGTGGAGACCAACTGTCCCTGTTCATTCCAGTGTAGCATCTTTCCCAGGGGCTGTTCCCTGCTGTTTTCTTTGTGTTTCTTCTTAGAATGTGGGTCCCTTTGGCACAAGGAACCACTGTCTCATTTATTTTGCTGCATAAACAGCTAGGAGCTTAATTTTTGTTGACAATTACATGTATTAATAACAATAATTATAATTAAGCTCTCTCCCAACGTTGCTCCCCAGCAACAGGTATTCAGTGGCATAT
Source organism: Tiliqua scincoides (assembly GCF_035046505.1). NCBI lineage: Eukaryota > Metazoa > Chordata > Lepidosauria > Squamata > Scincidae > Tiliqua > Tiliqua scincoides. The sequence continues at coordinate 18,705,291 of NC_089830.1, read as the reverse complement.
GGCCTCTGAACCCCTTGGAAGATTCTTTAGGGTCCCCGAAGGAGCCTGTGCACAAGTTACCAGGGGCAGCACATCCCCCAAACACTTTGCAGCAGCGATCACTGTCACAACAGTTGTGCAAAGCAGCCCTTGTGCATCCCAACAGCTTCTCCTCCCTGTGTGTCGAGGTTGCAGTCTCTCAGCATTGCGTTAAGAAGCAACCATCTCATTGAGCTCAAAGAACGCTACAAATCAGCCCTTATGCAGTTGAAGCTTTCGAGCTGTGATTGTCAATCTTTTTCATCTCATGGTTGGCAACTTTCAGTCTCGAAAGACTGTGGTATAAGCCTACAGCACCCGGTATTCCCAGGCGGTCTCCCATCCAAGTACTAACCAGGCCTGACCCTGCTTAGCTTCCGAGATCATGGTATAAGCCTACAGCACCCGGTATTCCCAGGCGGTCTCCCATCCAAGTACTAACCAGGCCTGACCCTGCTTAGCTTCGGAGATCATGGTATAAGCCTACAGCACCCGGTATTCCCTGGCGGTCTCCCATCCAAGTACTAACCAGGCCTGACTTTGCTTAGCTTCTGAGATCAGACGAGATTGGGCATGTGCAGGGTAACAGTTTCATCCCTTAGCACACTGACAAGGCACTAAAATTGTCAAGGCACTCCATCAGTTGTTGGACAATTGACAAGGCACCCCATGCTGCCAGTGTAGGGCTCCCCTCCCCCAATGGCCCTACTAAGAAATGACCCTGTCCCGAATTCCCGTGGCACGCCGGTGGACCATTCGCGCACCATCAGTGTGCCATGGCACAGGAGTTGAAAATGGCTGCTTTAGAGATTGCTCCCCACCCTTCCAAATGAAGATGAGTCTGACCATCCACAGCGAAGGAGAAGCAGCTAATAAAACACACCTTGAAAGTAGACTCCAGAGCAGATCCTCACCACTCTCGGCAGGGAACTGACATCCAGATCGCAGATGTACTGCTGGAAAGGAACGGCGTCGGTCATGCTGGCCACAGAGTCTGTCGTTGAGTGTGTGCAGAAGACCCAGCTGCAGAGCACTGACTACGCGAAAGTTCAACTGCTGCTTTCACTTCCTCTTTCCAGTGGTTGTCCAAGCTGCAGCTTCTCCTAGTGCGCTTCGTGGTTAAGATGAAGGAAGAGAAAAGTTACCCCTCCTAGCCTAATATGGAGAATGTGCACAGTGAGTGACTCTACTACTGGAACTAAGTTTGCAAGTAGCCATTTCTCTGTAGATTCTCCAAGTTTGATAGGAGATTTATTTATTTAGTAAATTTCTAACCTCCTTTATCTCCTCAAAGGGCATTCAAAGAAGCTTGTGATATAAAATCACAATACAAACCACAAACATTAAAACTCTACACAGCACAATAACGCAACATTTTTAAAAAATCAGATTTAAAAACCAAAAACGAACAAACCTGCAGCAATCAGTGACAAAGAGAGAGTTCAGCAAAGTTCCTGTGCAACCTGGTACTATCAGGGTCAAGCAGGGCTGAATTATTGCACTCAAACACCCACAGAGTGTATCTCTTCTTGAATCGATCAATGATAATTCCCGCACCTCCACTTTTACAAGAAGTGCCTTAGACAACGAGCAGTGGTGTTGATCAGGGTGTAATACTCAACAAAACTGACTGGCTATAGATTCAGGACAAAGGGCCCAATCCTATCCAACTTTCCAGCCCTGGTGTAGCCATGTCAGCGGGGTGTGCACTGCAGCCTGTAGTGGGCAGGTAGTTACAGAGGCCTCCTCAGGGTAAGGCAACATTTGTTTCCTTGCCTAGGGGCTGCACCGGCTCTGGAGACAGCAACTGTTACCCTGCACATGCCTGATCTTGTTTGATCTCCGAAGCTAAGCAGGGTCAGGCCTGGTTAGTACTTGGATGGGAGACTGCTTGGGAATACCAGGTGCTGTAGGCTTATACCATAGTCTTTCGAGACTGAAGGTTGCCAACCAACCATCAGCAGCTCTGGAAAGTTGGGTAGGATTGGGCCCAAAGGGATCTATCTCTTCACAGGACATACAATTAATCTACGGAAACTCACAACCACAAACTGATGACAATCACCAAACTGTAAAATGAATGAGCGCAGGAAAACCCAGAGAAGTCAGGACTATCAATGGCTCTTTGCTGTGATAGCCACATGGAACTTTCATATACAGAAGCAATCAAGCTGAGTAGCAAATTGGTGGGTGGGTAGGGCAGGTGGGTGCAGGAAAAAGATCATCATGACCTGCTTCTGGACTTCCAAGAGACATTGGTCTGTTCCCAGCAGAGTGCTCTTATGTTCAGCTCAGCCTGCTTTCAGACTGCAGTAGAAGAAACAGGAAATGACATTGATTCCTCATGAGGTGAGCACTGAGCAACCCACATATGATGTACAGCTGCCAACCTCTGCTGCCCTCCTTGGATTCAAAAAGGAAGAGGGAATTGTAGCAGGGCAGCCATGCCTTTCTTTTTTAATCTAAAGAGTGGGAGGAGGAATGAGCAAAGTTGGCAGAAACATCCCTAGAACGGTGAAGGCCCAGGACAATTCAACCCATGCACATCCAGTTCAGCTTCCTGTATCTCACAAGGCCCACCAGATGCCCCAGGGTGTATGCAAGACCACAAGATACTTGCATCTCACTTCCACTCCCCTGCATCTGATATTCTATTTACCCTCACGCCCCCAACGAAGACACCAGACTGCACTTGGGTTTTACCTGGGGCACTTTATTAAATACAAGTGTCCAATTTTTAATGCATGAAAACTACTGAACACGCCTTCCCTTCCTCACCAGACTGGAGTAGGTGTAAAAACTGCCATCCACAGCCAGAAAGTCCGAAAGTTGCCCTGGGTAGCAGTTTCTGCCCTGAAATCAGGGTGCAGGGCATGCTGGGGTGACGGGTAGCAAAAGTGGCTACCCAGCGTGAATTTCTGACAGCTAGAAAGAGGCAGCAGCATGGAAGGTAGGCACTGAGTCAGATGGGAAAGGCTTTTTCCAGGTACCAGATCCGGCCCATGGGCCAGGGTTTGGCAACTGCTGAATAATTGATCATGAAAACAGGGGGCTCAGGGTGGTTGCCCCAGTTGCTCTACTCAAGGGATGGCACCAGGTGGCAGGCAAATGTAGACTTGGGGTCCCCAAGGCAACTGCCTCGTGCTGTCCCAGAAACAATCTTAGCCATGAGTTTTTAGTTGATGAAACCATTAATCTGCTGATTACAAGTGCATATTGGTAAAAGTAGTTTGGAAGCAAGAAGGAGACTGCTTTTAGAGGATGCATTCGAGTTGCGTAGCAAGAGGCATTCCTTAGAAGAGAAATGGTGTAGCGAGATGTAGTAGGTACAAGGGTGAGAAATGGAGTAGAGAAATGGTGGAGGTACAAGCCATGATGTGTATGCGCAACCTCCTGATTTTAGAAATGGGTTATGTCAGAATGCCAGATGCAAGGGAGGGCACCAGGATGAGGTCTCTTGTTATCTGGTGTGCTCCCTGGGGCATTTGGTGGGCCGCTGTGAGATCCAGGAAGCTGGACTAGATGGGCCTCTGGCCTGATCCAGTGGGGCTGTTCTTATGTTCTTAAACTACAATTCCCAGGAGGCCTTGCAGGTCTTCTTGTTATCTGGTGTGCTCCCTGGGGCATTTGGTGGGCCGCTGTGAGATCCAGGAAGCTGGACTAGATGGGCCTATGGCCTAATCCAGTGGGGCTGTTCTTATGTTCTTATGAGATGAGGCATTTCTAAGAAGAGGCAGTCCATCTTGTGAGGAAAAGGGTGTTGCCTCCTCAGAGATAATGCTCACAATCTACAGTTGATAAAACGTGTGCAGTGTTATTTTTAAGTCTGCTTCCTGACTAATGGGGCGCAAGAAAGTATATTGAATTAGCATTTGCTTAGTCCAGCGATTCTCAAACTTTTCGGTCTCTGGAGCCCTTTACACTCCTAAATGGAGCAATGGGGAGCTCCACTGGCGCATGGAGTCTCAGAAAGCCCCAGAGTGCTGGTGCATGCATGGAGCGGCACAGCCCCAAGCAGATGGTGGTCACTTACAGAGTGGGGAGTGGTCTTTGCTTCTGTCTACAGCACCGGCAACTAAGGAAGCTGAATCCCAGCTTCAAAACCAAAACGCCCAAACCACCTTCCTCAACTTGAAAAAAAAACAAAACTTTAAGGCTGTAGGGTTTGCTCAATTAATCAGTAAGTTGATGGGAGGTGGGGGAAATGGCTGTTGCTGGAAAGAAGCGATTCTAACAAATTCAGCAACAAATTCTTATGAATAACATAAGAAACATTACATTGTTTTGTCGGTGACTCCTTGCACGTCCACATTAGAAAGAGATCTCTTGCACACACGCACACACAGAGTCAGGGAACTGCTTTTTTTTTTTTGCCATTGTGACTCAGAAGGCACGCTCATGCATCATCTAAAAGACTATTTTTGAAAGGTTTCTTTTTCCTTTTATTCATATGCAAACACAGTACGGGAATCTGATGATGTGCTGTTTGCAAACCAGATTTTTGAGAAGCAGATCTGTGAATGCCAAGGCATGGATCAGATGAGGAAGGGGAGGCTTCTGGGATGTAGTTGCTTACAAGCACTGACTACTCTTTGGAGATGACTCAGCTGTGGCTAGGAACCTTCTGGACTCCTCGCGGTTTTGTGGACAACGCGGTGTAAAGGCAACCTCCAAACTTCCCGGGTTAAGCTAGAGTTTTAAGGGAAACGGACTAAGAACTGATTACGCCTCACAGGGTGCTGCCTATGTGGTGTTCAAACGGAACCTCTGCTCGTTTCAAAGGGGCTTCAAAAAAAGAATCTCCATGTGGAATCGGGACTGGCCCGTCCATGAGGCCAAACAGTTCACCTCGGCGTGAACAAAATAGAACTCGTAGCTCTTTCGGTTTCGGTGGGAATTTGTTGGGGAGATCTGTGGTACAAAATTTTGTCTCAAGCACGTGGGAAGAAGGAACCCAGCCCAACAGCTCCCTTCCACTTTCTCCACTCTGTGGCAGACACCACCACACGCAAGAGATACAGTAAATACAGTGTTTGTTTTCCCACTGCAGGCACAGGGATTCAAAGGCCTGGATTTAAGATACACTTAAAGATAGAAGGGCATGCCAGGTGGAGACAGAAGGCAACTTTGGCATCACGCCAGAGTTATAGGAGCAATCTGCAAACGGCAAATGTATGGTTCATCTCTTTTTGGAAAGGCATGTGCACAACCATAATCAGACAACTCATTCCAGGTACATGTCCCTCAATATGGGTAAGGACTCAAGTTTTGTTCTCGGCAAGTGCCCTTTTTCAAGTACCATCATTGCCATGGGGGAGGGGGGAAGGCAGCCACTCTACAGAGGAGTGGCTAGCTCCACAGTTGGGAATTTGTGCACTCCTTTCCCCGAACTCCTCCTCTTTTGAAGGGCCAGGCGGCTGCCCAGCCACATCCTGCCTACTGGTGCATCACCACTTCAAGCCATCTCCACTTTCAGCAGGATTGTGACAGGTAGGACAGCGCCATGTGGTCACCGAGGCAGCGGGATCAAGTAGTACCTGCCATAGTATCAAATACTGCTAGATAGTATCAGCCACACAGGTTGAAAAGCACAGATATAAACCAACAGCATTAGGGGGTATTTGGGAAAGCGTGCTTTACTTGTATATGATGCTAAATACAGATAGGGGTTTAAAAGTGTATTTATGAAACCTCTGAGCGGCCCGCTTGGAGGCAGGCTGTGCAGCATGGCCTTTCCCAGTTTGAAGAGACACTTGGCCAACAGTCTGAGGCTAAGAGGCAAAGAAGGAAGGCCCATTGCCAGGGAGACAGACCAGGGAGACTGCACTTGCTCCCAGTGTGGAACGGATTGTCACTCCCAAATTGGCCTTTTCAGCCACACTAGACGCTGTTCCAGAACCACCTTTCAGAGCGCGATACCATAGTCTTTCGAGACTGAAGGTTGCCAACACAATATGAAACATCACATCAACCAAGGGCCCAATTTGCCAGTGTCAATGCAGCCCCTGAGGTAAGGGAACAAACATATCCATACCTTGAGGAGGCCTCCATGACTGTCTACCCCACACAGCATGTAGTGCACACCCCATTGGCATGGCTGCATTGGTGCTGGAAAGTTGGATAGGATTGGGTCAGTCCCCCTACATTGGTTCACACAGCTGTTCAAGACCAACGAGGAAACCACCAGTAAGAGCTGATTGGCCTGAAGGGAAGCCTGAAACAGCACTGCCCAGATGGTTGGCCCAAGACCACATGCTGCCCTAAGCACTGAGCCAAATATTGCCCCCTTTGCCTGCTGACGCCTCCACTGCTGGTCCAAGATCCTGCTCTTCAGATTCAGAAGAAACACGGAGTACTGGGCTAGAGTGTTAGATCACTCTAGCTTGCTGCTCGCTCCTCCCCCCCTTCCTTTCATTCTGTTTCCTTCTGAATCTAAAGATCAGGGTCCAGACAAACAGCAGCAAGTGCCTCTTGCCAATCTGAAGTGACTGCCAGCCCCAACCCCCCAGGCCCATGAACACCACACTCAGGTCACCATTCAACTTGTCTGGTATGCAAGGCCCACGATTGTCAGCCAGGTTACTTACAAAGGGCCATCAGGAACACATTTTGCTTGTGTTGATATAAGCTTCTAGGTACAATTGTGAGCCTTAGAGAGCAATCCTGGCCAACTTTCCAGCACTGGCATACCTGTGCCAGTGGAGCATGTGCTGCATCTTGCAGTTGGGGGGCAGTTATGGAGGCCTCCTCAAGGTATAGCGTTTGTTTCCTTACCTTGAAGTAGCATTGCCCTTATGTCAGTGTGGGAAAATGGGTTAGGATTGCACCCTTAATGGCACAGGCCAAGAATATACGAAGTGCCTCCTTGAGTACAAAATATGCCACTCACTTTATCAGAGGCGGCTCTTTGCTGGCTGCCCCCACCTGCTTAGCCTTAGCAGTGATGACGAGAGAACTGCAGTGGCCCTGTGATTATGGAACATCTGCTCCAGCACTGTCATTTGAAGCTTAGGTAGCTGTCATCAGGACACTAGATGAAGACCACCTCAATTTCCCAGGATACTGGTCAATTTTGAATATGATTGGTGTCTTTAATATTTGTTAAGGTGTTACTTATTCCTTGAGTAGGTATTCATAATTTTTCAATATTGTAAGCCTTATTAATGAGAAAGCAGGATGACTGTACAAAATCACTTGGCTGGACCACATTTTAGGTTTGGAGACACACAGTAAACTCTCCCTTTGGCAAAACGGTAATTTAATTTACAGTGTAGTAAAGGTTACAGGTAAAAAGCTAAACAGAGTGTGAAAAGGACTATTACACAAATGTACAAACTTCTGTACAGAGCCCCACCTCTTCCTTCTCTCCTCCCCATGCCTGAGTTCTGCTGGGACTGGCTCCAAATATCCGAAAATGAAAAAAAGCAAACTATCCCAGAGAGGTGAGGGGCCGAGACTAGCAAACTGTAAAATCCCAAGGGGTATGCACCCTTGACTGTCATTTAAAAATCTTCTTTTAAAACCCAGCAAGGAAGAGCTGAACTGCTTTAACCTGGTCAATATTCTGAAGAGCTGCCTTCAGAGCTGGAAGACTGCTCTATACAGTCTGGGAAATGTTATACTAAAAAAAAAAAAATCCAGATGATGCGAGGCTGAAAATGAAGCATCTGCTGTACGGAACACAAAAGCTCGTAATCCATTAAGCTATCACAATCTAAAAAGTGATGTTATATGTCCATACAAATAAGAAACAGAGCTGTTGTCACAAAGGGGTCTTATGTACACCCTAGGATGAGACAGACAAAAGCAGATTGTGCATAAATAAGTAGCTTTCCCATATTCCAGCTACTCAACATGAGAGATTATGGTGTTTAGATTCTGGAAAGCAGGAGTTAACAATGAAACACCCCCCAATACCAACAGACCTAGTCTCTGCCCAGCCCATTGCTTTGAGGTGAGAAACCTAACTTTTAGGTAGCTGAAATGATTCTGAAACCTCAACACAATCTGGATTAAATGCTTTTTAAATCCCTTTCATTTTGACTGGAGAGAAGTTAAGAATGTTCTCAAACTCTTCCATTAAAATCAACAGGGCTAAGAGCTCAGCTTGAGCACAAGTTGTGCCTGCCCATCTACAGAGTTGTACAGTCACTGGAGATTCTCACTGCCTCGAGTGCACAGAACCAGTCACACATAGTGACAAGCTGTCTGCACGATGCTCGATTATTACAATTTCTGAACCAAAAGGCCACGCAGCTCTGATTTCATGCTTATCTCAGTGTGTACAATATACATGTCTGGACCAGTTGTGAAGTTTGTAGGTTCCAAATGTTTGGAACTGGAGCAACCGCCCACATCAAAATTACTTTTGTTCAACTGAAGAGGGAAGTCAGTGGGCCAGGTTGTGGCATGGGCTGAGATCAGGAAATCCCTTTAACTTGGGCAACATCCCTATTTGACAGAACTGCACAGGCAATACGTTTCTGAAATGGACTCGCTTCTAAATAGGACTTTCATTTTGGGATTAGACCAGAAGACGGAGAGTGCAGCAAGCGGTATCATTTCTGCTTGTGTTCAGACAAGCCAAACTGCATGGAGAACTCTATAAGACCACTGCTAGTCATTCCTCTCCACATCCCCAGAAAAGCCAAAGCCTGTGACTTGGCAATTTGGTTTCCAAGGGACACTGTCAGCTTACCTCAAGAACTCCCATTAATTAGCCTGGAAACAAAATCTTCAAAGTGAGATTCCTTTCCTGATTATTTTGAGTGCTTTCAGCCTAGGACATTGAACAGAAATTCATCTGATCCATTCTAAATTTCCTAATCATTTCATTCTGCTTCCAACCTTTCGAGGTTGGAACGCTTGTTTTACTGCACAGACACAAGAGGGTTTTACCTAGAATAAAAACATTTCACCATCCTGCAAACAGCAGCTACTGTGTTGGACTTACATGAAAATATTCAGTACAAGTCTAAGCATCTGATGCTTGAGATCTGACTATACCTACACATCCTAAGGGTATTTGTTCAAGATCAACCGCACTTGAAACAGTGCTGGTTGCAGGGTTGTTTTTTTTGGGGGGGGTGTCCTGGGCAATTGGGGTTCTCCCTGATTCTAGTGGGCCTACCTCCCCTTCACAGTTGTCCCCACTGCCCCTTCACCTGCCTTCTCCCTCTGGGTCTAACCTGTGCTACTGTCTAGAAGAGCAAGGCAAGTGGAGGCTGCCTGCTCTTATCACTCTTGTCCTCGGATTCAAAGAGAGCAGGTGAAACAGGGAAGGACACTAAACAGCCCCTAGCAGGGCTAGGGGGTTCTGGGGGGTGGGCAGCAGGCCATGACATTGGGCCCAACCAGAATTATCTTGTACTGAACACACCATTTTCTACAGCTGTAAGATCAGGAAATGGGATTTTGACCTTGTGTTACCTGACAGTTGCTCCTTAAAAACCCAGAGTAAAATAACCATGGAACTCTAACGGCTGAGAAAGCGAGAAGGAAAAGGCTGCTAGGCAGTGTGGTTCCATGGGGAGTGGGAGATATATCTGTCTGTTCCTTTTCTTTTTTTCTTGTTCTTTTTTTGTGTTTATTTTTTAAGACATTGGTAGAATTGTTTGGAAGGTCGATCTCAAAGGTGTGTTTAGCCCTGTAATCTGGCTCTGACACGCAGTTAGGAACCAAGTCAATGTTGCGATACTCGCAGAGTTCCTCCTCTGGTTCGTTGCTCCAGCCCCGTCTCCCAGGACAGGTCAGGCTCTGCTCCTCAGATCAAGAGAGAAGGGGTGGGTTTCTTGCCTGGCCAAGCTTCTTTTGCGTATTTCTTTTTCTTGGGTTCATTCACAACTTCGGGATTAAAGACAGCAGGGTTTGGAGCTGGGTTCATGGTGACTGTTGAAGGCGCAACTGGAGTCAAGTCCACATCAGGGGCAAGGTTAGGGTAGGGCATTGGCAGGCCTCCGATGAGTGCTGTGCCGTGCATACTATGGGCCTGGCCACCCGTCTCGTTGTGAGTAGGAGGCAGGCCGCCATATAATCCTCCACTATAAGGAAAGTTCTGCATGCGCCGTGTCACAGACTCATCCGGGCTGAGGGGCCCTGAGCTGTCCATTCGTTTTTTCTGCAGGCAAAAGGACACCACATGCGTTTAATACCAAATCACCCAGTATTTGGTAACGTACCAAATACCAAATGCAACCTCTTCCCCCCTCCCCTGCAATTAGCACACATACACAGAAACTGGCTTCATCTCAATACCAGAGGATTAAAATCTTTACATGCAACAGAATCAGTTAGTTGAATCAGGTATGCTGTACTGCTTCAGACTAACAGCGAGGGATAGAAAATGCTCTATTTGTGTGTGTGTGTGTACTTAGAACTTCCCACAAAGCTAAAACTAGCACATTGAGAGAAAGATTCTAGTCCTGCACTTAGCCAAGTGTGTCAGAGAATTAAAAAAATAAGCTGATGTACAAGACCTGTGATCCCATACATCCTGTCTGAAATAATGCACTCCATTCTACACTTTATTCTGCTGCTTCAATGAGGCCTCCAATTCTTTTTATTTGCAAAGACACCCCCTCCCCATAGTAGCAGGCAAACTGAAAAATCTTTTTTAAACAAAGCTGTTGCTGCAAGCTCTGCAAGGGGAACTGTGCCTCTCAGCAGTGAGAAAGCCATTTAAAAAGCCCCTGGCAGAGAGCTTGTTTCTCAGACCAGCATGGTGTGAAAAGGGACGTTTCTGAAGCCCGATTCTTCTTCTGCGTCATCACTGGATTACTTCTACTTTTACCAGGTAAGATTGTATTCTGACATTAAGCTGCCCCTGTCAGTTCTGCTGTCACTTTTGTAAGGAGCACTTGCCGTGTTTCTTCTAGTCCCTTGGGAGCGTGGGATGCTGATCTGTAAACACTACACAAGGCTCCCATGATGCCAACAGCCTTACCGGTGTCCCTGGCAGCCCCTTTTTCCTATCAACCAGAACATAATGGCTTTGTAGTGGCAAAGGAATGAATGCAATGCAACTGGATCCTACAGTAGCAACAGAGGATTTTAATACCATCTTTTTCATTTGGCAGTACAGCTGTTTCCTGGGTTATAGGTGGTCAAGTCAACTGGCCTAATTAAACTGTGGTTTGTTAAATGAATCACTCATTTACAGACATGCCAAAAAAAACTTTCCTTTCTGTTTGGTGTTACTTTTGTTTTCCACTCTAAGTATATGACTGCTTCCTTAAGTGGTTCTGCTACTTCACATTCCTCTCATAATCAACATAATCAACAGAGCAATGCAAGGATGTCATCTGAAACTGTGACAATCTTTGTGTTTTTTCTTCTCTTAAGAATATGCTAAACACCAATTTATCTGCAAGGCATCTTGCCAATACCTTCTTTTTGTTGCATCAAAAGCATCTCTCACCCACGGTCTTTGCTGAAAATTCTATTTGAACTGCAAACCTTTCTGCCCTTGCTTGTAAATAAGCATGGAAGCACAGCTGCACTTCTGAATAAAATGTGGTTAGAAACCAGGTCTGCAACTCAAAATTTATAAACAAAGGTCTACCGGTCCTGTCAGTGCAGTGGGCCCTCAACACCTGTTCTACAACCTCCTGAGGATACTGAAAACCGTGGCACGCCCAGGGCAACAGTGCTGCAAAAGCTTGCCTGGAAGGCCACTCAGTCTCCCCAGAAGGCCTCCTGGACGTGACCTGGACTCACTTCCAGCTCGTGCTGGCGACTTCCAGTTGTGCCCAGAACTCTCCGTGCCTCGAAGTACCTCCCAGACATGACCAGGAGTTGTTGGTGTGAACCGGAAATGACTTCTGGTCATGTCCAGAAGGCCCTCTGAAGCAAGGACTCGGCATCCATGGATGTTAAGCCTGCAGTTAAGGAGGGCTCACTGTATAAGAAACCAAATGCCTGGATCTCAAGTGTTCCTGTCCCAATGACCCAGATTTTAAAGACATGAATTTAAACAGGCTTTAAAGAGTTTCCTGAAACTGTAACATACCTTCACGGGGACCACTGCGGTCTGTACCATGTTTCTGAAACGTCCAACGGAAGGGTCCACATCCTCTGTATATAAATCAGATCAGATGGTTACTTTGACACAGGTGTTGAAGGACTCAGCAACGAAAGGGATTTAATGAAAGCCTTCTCTGATGGTTTATTACCCATGACCTTGTTCTTCAGCAAAAACTGCTGTACACAGATACACATGGAATCAGGAACATGCAGTCAGACCTATATAGATGCCCTCTAGCAGTCTTTCAGGGAGTGGAGGGAGAAGGCTCCTGCTATTCTCACCCTCTTCTATTTTTAACACTTCTCATTCAAGAAAATGAATTCTACAAAGATCTTGTAGCCTTCAAGATTAACTCACACTCCATCTGTTCTCCACCTTCACTTCCCCCTTTTGCCCTACTCTCTGCCCACAACATTTTCTATCTCTTCCTGTCCTCTTTTTCTAATTTCAATTAGACTTCAATTAGACTGATTTCAATTAGATTTTCAAGTGGTATTCTCTCTAGCAGGGGGAGAGCAATTGTCCCTCTTCACCGCAAGATGGCATTTTTTCCAGTGGCTGTTGTTGGTGCTCTTCTATATTTTTTTTAGATTGCGAGCCATTTGGGGACAAGGAACCTTTTATGGCAGTGGTTCTCAGACTTTTAGCACTGGGACCCACTTTTCCGAAAGAGAATCCGTCAGGACATCACAGAAAGTGATGTCATGACCGGAACTGATATCAAGCAGGAAGAGTTCTAACAATCTTAGGTTGCAATCCTAACCACACTTACCAAGGAGTAAGTCCCATTTACTATCATTGTTGAAAGTATATACAGAGTAGCCTGTTAAAAATACAGATCTGTAACTTTTCCCCAATGCAGTCACATGCCATGGTAGCAGCAAGTCTAATATATTAAAAATAAAATACTGACATGAATTGGAACCCACCTGAAATCAGCTCGTGACCCACCTATTGGGTCCTGACCCACAGTTTGAGAAACACTGTTTTATGGAATTATTTCACTATGTAAACCGCTTTGTGAACTACTCCTGTTGAAAAGCGATGACAACAACATCCTAAATGCTTAAAATAACCCGAGAACTTGTTTCTCCCTTTCAGTTTCCTTCTCACGGTTCCTTCAGTCTCCCTTAAACTATTCAGTTACTACTCAGTTACTGTAGTCCACATTTGCTGCATTTCTTATGTTCCAACACCGTTCTCAGCCTTCAATAATCCCTTTTCACCCATTCCACAAACCTCCTTTGGCAAAATCAAGAAGTCTTTCAGTCAACATTCCTCTACATGACACTGCCAATCATACAACTCTCCCTGAATTTTTCTCCTCCCTTGACTTTGGGACTGTCTCCTCCTACATGATTCTCTCTGTCGCTCAAGTGGCTGGATCCCCCTCCCACTTTGTATTCTGTTGCTATCCAAGGTGCAGTTGGTGAGTGCGAGGAAGAGTAGCCGTCTCTGCTGTGGCACCTAGGGAATGGAACTCCTTGCCTTGGGCAAACCAATCCCACACCCCAAGCTGGTGTTGAAACACCAAGTAAAAACTATTTCATTCTGGTGTGCCTACAGCCTGACTGGTTCTTCCACTTTTGTTTGCCCCCTTTTTATATCTAATGTTCTTCTACTGTACTTGCTTGCCTCTACTATTTTAAAAGATACATGGCCATTTTAAAACTCTGTTGGTGTTGGTTGCCCTGGGCAGCCTGGAGATAGGATGGGATACAACTATTGTAATTAAAGTAGCTGCTCATACAATTTCTTTCCAGACTCTGCAGCCACAGTGTGAGGAACCCTGGGGGCACTGCCACTCCCTACTAGAAGCACAGAAGGGAGGTGCTGTAGAAAGCACCAAAGAGCAGCACAGACATATTTTTGAGCTTTGCTGGCTGGTTCTAAACCCAGCATATTACTTGTATCTGATACGGGGGGGGGGGGGGGGGAGAATCATTGATGAATCTAAAGTACTTACCCGGGTTGATGATCTCATCATCATCACTGAATGTTACTCTTGAATTCTTTCGCTTCCGTTTTGGTCTCTGGATATCCAAGTTCCCTTCTTCTATGGTTAGCGTGGAGATCCTCTTGTTGTGGGCTGTGTTGAACTCTGTCAGGTTCTAAGGATCCAATGAAGAGATGGTCAACATAGCTTAGTGCTTTTGATTTCAACTGGTACATCCTGTTCTCATCCCCAAGAGCATTTGGGAATGGGTCGGGGGGCAAACCCTAAACAGAGGTGCCTGCAGTGTAGAGAGGAAACCAATAAGAACTCAGTTGGTAGCATAAGTGAGCAGTTTCCTAGTTTAGCTGAAGGACCAAGAGGACCACATCTTGGCTCAGAAGGGCCTGAAGAGTTCAGCCATTCAGCCAGGTCTGCTTTCTTCAGCTCAATGAGAGTAAATGTGCTGAACACACTGTCAAGGCCATAATTGCTGATGCTGTGGTCCAGTTCAGGCTGGGAGCCTCCCCCGGTCAACTAAATGCGCGAAATGGGTGGGCCATGCTATACTCACGTCCAATTCCGTCTCCTCCTCTGGCAGGCCCAGCAATCCCTTGAGCTCGTCATCTTCGCTGGTCATTTTCTCATCTCCTTTGACTGCAGATGGCAACGTCTGAGGTTTTTCTCTCAGGGTGTAGGCCCGTGTAGAGGCACCAAATGAAACTGTGGAGTCAATGGGAATCTGCTGCGGCTTGTGAGGCTCCAAGCGAATGTGACCCAGAAAGGTGCCATGCGCTGAGAATTTTGGAATGAAACACACAGAACAGTCAGTTAGCTTCAACAGGCTTCATAAATCTCTTAAAGATTTATCTCTATAAAATCTCTTAAAGAACCCTTAAAGAAATCCACTTCTATAATTTCACTGGGCTTCTCCTCCCACATTCAGTTACTATTGTTCTATAGGGTGATGGTAACTGAAAACATTTGTGCCCTGGCTCTCCAAGGCTTAAGGAACCTTCCAACAGAAAGTAGGTAACAACAGTCAACGTAATACAATCAATGGTGGCAACTCCACAAGGCCACAGCACCCCCTGTTGCCTTGGAAGGGAGGTGTGAGTTGGTGCCAATAAAAATGTCTGAGCAAACGGTTGAGATCTCTAGAACACCTTTACAAACTGGATGTTCAGCAAAACAGCAGAAAGCGCTGTCAGGTGGGAAGAGAATAAAAGAATGAACATGATTCTGAAGTCTGCAGTTTGTCATAGTTTTAGGATGGAGTGCAGGTGATGCCAGGCAGATTTAATTAGACCCTGCTAGGCACAAAATGGGTTTCATGTTGCAGAAACAAACAAATGATGATTTTCTTTGAAAATATGAAATGGATCTGATTGGTCTCCAGCACTAAAGAAAACACACCAGTCCCTGGCAAGGCAAGGTCCCTTCCCATTAGAAGAGCTGGGTTTTGCATACCCAAAAGACCACAACAGTTTGGTTACAGACTTCATCAGGGAGGTTGTTCCAAAGTACTGAAGAAATTGCAGAGAAGAACCCACTCCTTGCCACTATGTTCAAAATGCAATAGATAAATGACCAATAACAAACCTGAGTTTATCCCTATGAAACAGGGCAACGTACCCCCAATAATTCCCTGCAGTCTCCCCTTCCACATGCTTAGGAGCTCCAAGATGCCGCAGCAAGCCACATCATGGGGAAGACAGAGGACATTTGGGACTGCTGATTGCAGTGGGGTGCAGCTGCAAGTACCACCATTTCTTCCTCCACCCCCAACATCAGTTGTCACTGGAGGTTTTAAGGATAGAGCGAAACCCAACTGGTGTGACATTTTTGGAAATGGGAAAATTTGTTTCAACCTTCTTTATGTAAATGGAACACAAAGAAACATCTGGAAAATAAAGTCATGCTGAGCTCCCCTTGTGCTGCTTTCTCCCACCCACCTCTGAGCATACTGGTCAGTTAATCATCAACTTACTGCTGTTGAGATCTATAAGGAAAACCCTCTTCAGGTGTTTGTGGTAGACCAAGGCAGCATGGACCCGGGAGCATGACTGGTGGTCAATGGTGAAGTCGCACAGGTCAGGGTTTCTCCCAAAGAGATAGTATTTCTTCTCATCAATGATCAGTTTCTGTGATAAGGTATATCAAACAGAAAGCAGCATAACTACAACTTGGGTTTTTTGCCATTTTCTTAAATACGCAGACCCAAGTATAAAAGCAGACACACCAAAGCATGGTATGGTTCGGTTACATTATACCAAAGTGGAGCACATTAGCAAGCGAGAGGAGACTGCACCACACCCACAAAGACAGGCAGCTGGAAGATTCCAAATACTGATTAGACAAAGGCCCAATTCTCTCTAAAATGCTGAATTTTAGTAAGGGTTGCACTATCTGTAGATAAAGAGCAGAACTACACACACATCCAGGAATTTTCAACCAGCGTGCCATGGCACATTGATGTGCTGTGAATGGTCCACAGGGAGTTTGGGGAAGGGTCATTTACTAGTAGGACCATTGGGGCATGTGTGTCCCACACTGGCAGTGTGGTTGTCAATTGTCAAAAAACTAATGGTGCGCCTGGACAATTTTAGTACCTTGTCAGTGTGCCATGAGATGAAAGTTTGAAAATCACTGTCCTATGCACTAGAAAGAAGGCCTAGACTTATTACTGACATGTTAATTTCCTACGTGCAGAAATCTTGTGCGCCTCCTCCAGTCAAACAAGATAGGAAAACAAAGTAAAGACCCCCCCCACCCAACTTGTAACAATGAATTTCAGGTGAAAATACTGATGTGACACACCATTCATTTCTGTATCTTGTTTCTAACACTATGGTGCTCTGGCCTGATTTAACATCCCCAGATGAGAGCAATAAGAATGGCGACTGACAACACTCCATACATCCTTGACTTCTCATTTGGTTTATCTTGGATCAGCACATTGGACATTTGTCTGCATTAAACCATCTGCCACCAACCACCCATCTTCAGGACCACTGCTCTTCTGGTTTCACCAGCCCATTCAGTTCCTCTCTGTTGAGTGTCACGTGCATTGACCTATATTTTCTAGGTTAATGTAATTTGGCTTCTTTATCCTTGGTTTCATATTTTTGGATTTACCCTCTCTTCTCTCAAACCCCTTGCAGCTTCTCACAAATGAACATTAAAATTCACTGACAAACTGAATTCTCACTCTGAGATGTAGAGTGTTTTCTAGCTTTGAAAATGGCCGGCTGGCTGCAGCTGACACAGCTGCAATTGTATCCGTTGGAACATTTGGAACAAAGTAGGCTTTTCATTTAACAACCAACATCAAAAGTAAAAGAAGATCTAGGTTGCAAGCTAAAAAAAGTGCGTTCTTATGATGCTCCATTGAAATCAATGAGATGAGATACCCACGATCAATTTAAGCCCCACTAATTTCAATAGTGCTTTGTTAGCACTATAGTGCTTTCAATACTGCTTCATCAGTACTATTAATTTCAATAGTGCTTCACTGTCTTTGGACACAACCTACAACATTCATATTTTATAGCATTGTAAAATTATATTTCCATAAATAAAAATTTCCTCTGCCAAACGAGTCTAGAATCTGGTAACCAACAAAGAGATTTTCCCTGTCAGCCCTCCTCCAGCCAGCTAGCTATGTAAAAGGAGAAAACAGTACCTTTGTCTATTTTAAATAACCAGATCTGCAGGCTACTGCAAGATAGAGAGAATGTTAAATAAGAGATACAGGAACATAACTGGTTGATTTTCCACTGCTGATCAAGAAAGCTGTTGGTTCAAGCCCTCTCACACCACTCACTCACCTCTCTATACTTTGTGTAATGGAACAAAGTTGATGAATTGTGATTTATGAAACTCAAGTCCAGAATGTAACACAAGGGCTATTCTCTGATTAACAGGTAGTTTGCACACATCTGCAACTAGCAAACACAAATGTTCTAAGTGGCACACCCCCTTTGCTTTTAAAATGCTGTGTGTTTATGCTGTCACAAGCATCACCTTAAAAAGAAACCCCTCATACATCACCTTAAAAAGAAACCCCTCATACAGAGATCATGCCTGCTGCTACGATTGCAACAAGGTAAGGCAGGACAACTTTACAAATACATGGTACACTGTTACAGAACTTTTGCATGTCATAATTGAGCAAGACACGCTAGCAGTAATGCTAAGGGCAAACCTGCCAGGATCTCCTCTCCTTGTCCAGCACAATTCTCTAGGCATTATTCATCAATTGATCACATACTGTGTAAACTGATCACAGAATGCAATCTAGGAATACAGGGTGCTAAATTAGCTTTCAGGGATGCTTGGCTTATAAATCCCTTCCAAGAAAGGGAGATGTGTAGCATCACATTCTCTGACTTATAAACTATGTGCTTTCCTGCCATTACAGCTGGGGAAAAAAAAACCAAGACAAGACAAAAATGACACATGCACAAGCAAATGCAGATTTCACCTGGCCTGATTCGAAATGCCCCACAGGGAAAAACATGAATTTTAGGTATCTAGAACTTTAAAAAGTATCTTTCCAGGGCCCATATGCTTGCTCCCACTTGAGTGGAAACAGTATCTACCAAAGAAATTTAGCTAAGCAAGTATCCAAAACAGGTGGAAGGTATTCAATGGCTGTAGATTTAGTATTACTTTCAAATTCAGCACTACTGACAAAATTGCAAACAATAAGGAGAAACAGGAATGGAGAATCAGTAATGCTTCACTGGCCTGGAAAGCATGAACTTGGTGAAAACTCATCTTGTGCCTCTGAGTTATAACCCAGTGTGTTCCTCCACACACTAAGCTAAATCAGCTCATGGCTTATTTTTAATGTTGCACTTCTTCGACCCAGCCCATCACCAGTCATACCCCTGAGCTCTAAATGAGAACTAGGGCAGAGATGGCTAGGTTAGTATCAAGTGCTTAACAAACCTGCAGGAATTCAACACCACGTGTCATGCGCCACTGACAGCTGTGCTATTTTCTGCTCAGAAATGCTAAAGAGGTTTGCTGTCTCTGGGAACTGCTTACAACTCAAACAGGCAGACAATGACAGAGTTGGTAAGTGGCATGATATGTGAAACACCATCACTTTTCTCTAAATAAAGGGTGACACTCTGATGTTGTTCACTGGATAAAGGGCTGGTAGCCCTTCAACATCTCATTCATCTGTAAAATGTGAAGTTTATAATGCTTCCATTTTGATTACATTGGAAACTGCCTTATAGAAGGGAAGCCACTACTTCATCATTGAACCTGGAACCTTTTGCACGTGCATGCCCTCTACTGCAGAACTATAGCCCTGCTGCTTTCTTACTGTAAGGGCAGCCTAAACAAAACCATTGATCCAGGAAAGGATAAGGCATCCACCCAGGAATGTTCTTCTGGATCCACACCTGCACATACTGAAAGGTGATGCTGGGAGAAAGGGGGAGATGCTCACATCTAGCATCCAGGGCACAGTGCTGGCATCTGCTTATAAGGTGCTCCAGATACTTGGATATGCAGACTGCATTCAAGCACATGTAAAGCTACTCAGGTTGCTTGCCAGAGGTGCTCGGACAACATGGGACACAAAGGTAAAAAGAACACACTCTAGAGGTTATTTGCTGGGTCTTCTGCCTATGATTGCAGACTCAGAGATACCCAGTACTAGATGCTAGATATCTAGATATCCCTGATCCATATTCAAATATGGGTCTGTTTTCATACCTCTATAAGTTTGTCTCCTTTGACTACATCCAGGTGCAATCCAGGGGGAGGCTTTCCCGCCCTAGGAAACAAAAACAGAAACATGTTTTGTTTAGGAATGGTTAAAAGTAACCTTTGGAGTCCCTACAGTTTGAAATGGATCCATAGTCACTACCAACACTTCTCACAACTGACAGGGATTTTAAGCTGATGCACATAATTTTCATTGTGATGGACTTTATTAGCTGAACTGGCTACAATACTTTGAAGTTACCGAGCTGGGGGAATCTGAGCTTTGTGCCTGAAATTTAGAATTCTGATGCAAAGTTTCAGAATCCTTAGGATTAATTCTCTTTGGTTTAAGTGAAATGAAGACTGCCAGCAAGACCAGACATTTGCCATGGATGTGTTTCCTCAACACAATGCATTCATTTGTTTACAGGGTTCATGACAAAAGATGTGGTGATGACTGCTGGCTTAGGTGGCTTTAAAAGGGAACTTATTATTAACAGAGCCAAATGGGTAAAAGAATCAACTTTGAGAGGGTTTTTCCCCCCTCTGTATAGCAGAGGAGAAAAATCTTACAATGTGGGAAAAATCGTACCATGTTCTTCCCTGGTCTATAACACTTGGGAGCTGAGCACTTTTATTCAAAGCACTTCTTCTCATTTTGCTTTCCCCTCACTGCCAGTTCTCTTTCAGCTACACCACATCCCAACACAAGAGTCTACAGCTGATAGCTTTCAACTAGATATGGTCAGAGGGTAAATCTATGCTTGTCAGTCTGGAACCCCACCGCTGCAAAAGAACATGCATGTGTTAGAATCTCATGAGATAGCAAAGAGAAGGAATTCTTGGTTTCACAATCTGAAGCACAATGTTGGTATGGGAAAGTTAACCTTTGCAGACTGTCACCAAAACCCTTTTGCTGAGGGCAGGAGCACTAATTCATGTTTAAATGCATGACAGATCCTTTCTGTCCTTACAAGTCCAGTATTCGCCAAGGGAAATAGGCAGGACCCACTGATATCCCAGGCAGTGTTAGGGGAGGATGAACTCCTCCTTAAAGCCACTTTTCATACATATGTATCAGGAGGCAAACTGCATCTGTTCAGAAAGCCAGTTGTTGCCTCCCATCTGTTACTTTGCCAAATAGCAAGGTCTCTATCCCTCAAGGCCTTCAGAATGCAGGGGGGGGGGGAGCAATAGCGGGAGAGGAGCAGTCATTCACTATACATTTGTGGGTTATCCAGAGACAAACGGTGGGTCACTGGAGGAAACAAGATGTTGAACTAGATGTGCCTTTGACCTGATGCAGCGGGGCTCCTCTTTTGTTCTTAGAATAGTTTCAGTCAATTGAGGAAAGTGTATGGATCACCCACGTATGGATTTGCAAATAATCTGTAGCCACTACTCAAGGGCAAGTTTCATCTGGAGCCACAAGGCTCAATATGATAAAAGTTCCAGAACTACTTCTTTAAGTCAGCATTCACCACCCTGAAACTCAATATGTTAAAAAAGAGACACATATACTCTACAACCTTTACGATTTGGCATAGGAAAACAGAAACTGCATTCTGTGATCCATGAAGATCCCATGGATGTAAACGGTATATTGAACAAGCAAAATCAGAGACTAGTTTCCATTGGCTAGGGGTGGGAATGCCACACCCACCCTCTGAAGAGGCATTTCCATGTCATATCCCCAAATAAGAACTTTTAAAATTTCAGAACGCTGTACAAATCTGTATGATCTAAACATCAAGTAAAGTTGTAGCCATTGTAGATACAGCAGGCACACAAGCAGCACTCTGAATAAAATCTGATTACACTTTGGTGATCAGTATAAAACAGAGGTATGTAGTTGTACAGCAGTAGTGCATGCCCTTGGGCCGTACAAAACAGAAATCACAGCTCCAAGCACAATTGCTGATCATATTTAGTTCAACTGCTCCCAGGCATGACTTAATCTGCTACCCAAACTGGGCCACACAAACATGAAAAGTGATTCTTGCTCACTGAAGACTGCCTCTCCTCCAAAGTAACACACTCAGTGGAGTTCTGGGTAATAGCAGAGGGACAGGGAGAAGGAGAAACACAACCTCAGGTGCTCAGTGTGAACTTTAGACTACCTCAAAACACTTCCCTGCAGACCCTTAGAGTTATTTGCTGATAAGACACATATGCTGCCCAGGTTCAGAGGTATCTCCTTTTCACCAAGCGACATGAATTCTGCCCATGCCCAGTGGCACCATTTCATTGCATAGTTTAGTACAGTGTTTCTCAACGTTTGTCCTTCGCTGTACCACTTCACATGGTCCACCTATTCGAAGTACTACTGAAAGTAACTGGCAATGAAATCGTTGTTAGTTACTTTGGAGTTGGGAGGCCAGCTGCAATGCAACAAACACCAGTCAGAGGCTCAGGGTGGACGGGAAGTCTTTTTCAAATGTGGAAAGGCATGCTTTGAAGCCTGCTGCCGCTGTTCATTCTGTCCTGTTTCTGGTCTCACTGCCAGGCAGCAGGTGTCCAGGTGTCCCACAAGTACAACCAGACACCATGTCAAGTACCACTGGTAAAGAAACACTAAGAACAGCCCCGCTGGATCAGGCCATAGGCCCATCTAGTCCAGCTCCCTATATCTCAGTGGCCCACCAAATGCCCCAGGGAGCACACCAGATAACAAGAGACCTCATCCTGGTGCCCTCCTTTGCATCTGGCATTCTGACATAGCCTATTTCTAGAATCAGAAGGTTGCAAATACACATCATGGCTTGTAACCTGTAATGGATTTTTCCTCCAGAAATTTGTCCAATTCCCTTTTAAAGGCATCCAGGCCAGATGCTGTCACCACATCCTGCGGCAAGAAGTTCCACAGACCAACCACACTGTCCTAGAGCATCTCCAGCAGGTGTCTGTTGAGCCTCTTCTTGAAGATCTCCTGAGACTCCACCACCTCCCTTGCAATTTGCTCCATGGCTCAGAGGCACTTTCTCCTATTCCTGCACACTCTTCTGTAAGCAGTTTAGCGCCCAGCCACGCTCCAGAGCCATCCTTTAACTTCATATGGGTTGTCATTATACAGGCACAGCACCGTCTTTTCCTGTCACTTAGAGGTAAGCAAGATGCACTCTGCCTATGCTCAGAGAAGCCCTTCACACAGGTGGGGGAGGCACTGCTCTCTGACCACGCTCAGAGGCACCCTTCACTTTTTCCCGTTTTTCACGTGTTTATACAGTCACAGCATCCTATTTTCCTGTCACTCTGAGGTAAGCAGCACGCACTCTGCCCAAGCTCAGAGGAATCCTGCACACAGGTTGGCATGAGAAGTCACTCTCTGCCCATGCTCAGAGGCACCCTTCACTTCTTCTCTTTTTCAAGGGTTGACACAGTCACAGCATCCTCTTTTCCTGTCACCCTGAGGTAAGCAGCATGCACTCTGACCAAGCTCAGAGGAATCCTCCACACAGGCTGGCATGAGGAGCTGCTCTCTGCCCATGCTCAGAGGCACCCTTTTCAGGGTTTGATACAGACACAGCACCCTCTTTTCCTATCACTCTGAGGTAAGCAGAGTGCACTCTGCCCAAGCTCAGAGGAGCCCTCTGCACAGGCTGGCAGCAGGAGCCGTTCTCTGCCCACGCTCAGAGGTGCTCTTCACACAGGTCAGTGGGAGGCACAGCTCTCTGCCCATGCTCAGAGGCACCCTTCACTTCTTTTTCAAGGGTTTATACAGGCACAGCACCCTTTTTCCTGTCACTCTGACATAAGCAATGTGCACTCTGCCCACGCTCAGAGGTGCCCTTCACACAGGTAGGTGGAAGGCGCAGCTCTCTGCCTATGCTCAGAGGCACTCTTCACACAGGTCGGTGGGAGGTGCAGCTCTCTGCCTATGCTCAGAGGCACCCTTCACTTCTTTTTCAGGGGTTTATACAGGCACAGCACCCTCTTTCCCTGTGACTCCGAGGTAAGTAGCATGCACTCTGCCCATCCTCAGAGGCGCCCTTCACACAGGTCGGGGAGGCGCAACTCTCTGCCCATGCTCAGAGGCACCCTTGACTTTTCCCCAACGTCACTTCGGGCGTTGCAGGGAAGCGCCTGAGACCGAGGGGCGGAGGGGCTGCACCTTGGCGGCTCCCCCCGCAGGGGCTGCTGCGGAGACACTCCCTCCCGCCCTGCACACGGGGCCCTGCACGCGACGGGGCCCTTCCTCGCCCCGCCCTCACCAGCTCGGGCAGTCAAAGAGCGGGAGGCTCCCGCCGCCGCCGCCGGCAGAGTTCGCGTTCGCCGCCATCTTGTGACTGCCCCCATTCAGCGAGGCGCGGGGCACGCCGGGAAGCTGGAACAAGTCCCAGCGTGCACCACGGCGAGAACTGGGGAGGGGCCGCGGAGAGCCTCTGCTGGGCGGTGGCACTCGGGTGACGTCACGGCCACGCCACAAAAAGAGCGGGAAGCCGAGGGGGCGGGGCTTGCGTCCGTTTCTGCGTCCACGACTGGCCGGGGCGGCCACCGCCCTCTGAGTGGCAGCTGCGAGGGCCAATCAGAGGAGGGCCTTCTGAGTGGTCCTGCCTGTGCGGCCGCAGGGACATGGTCGGCACGGGCAGGCGTGCTGCTTGTGCCCCTTCCAGCCACGCCCCGCACAGGGGAGAGCGGGGTGGGGAAGGAAACAAGTGATCAGCAGACACCAGGAGCCCCTCGAGCTTCCCCAGTGACAGCCCTGACCTCAGCACGATGGCCTCATAATTAATGCCTCTCAATAATTACCTAATAATCACCTCATCGTAATTAATACTTAATAATTAACACCTCATAATACTTACCTCATTAATACCTCATAATTACCTCACCATAAATACCTCAATAATACTTTATACCTTATAATAAATAATTAACACCTCATAATAATTACCTCATTAATACCTCATAACACCCCATAATTACCTCATAATAATTAATACTTCAATAATTGTTAATTATAATTATTAATTATATTATTGATAATTATTAATAATACCTTATATTATTATTATAATTATTAATTATAATAATTATAATAATTAATAATTATATTATTATAATTATTAATAATTATTAATAATACCTCATGATAATACCTCACAATAATTAATTGCCTAATACTCAGTATTAATTATTGATAATGGTACTAAATAAACCCCTTGAGCACACAAACCCCTCTGTCTTCCCCACAATGATACAGGCTAGGACGAAATATAGGGAGAGACCCAATTACCTCATCATAATCACCTCATAATAATTAATACCTAATAATAATACCTCATAATTAATAAATTAATACCTCATAATTAATAAATAATAAATTACCTCATAATTGATACCTTATTATTATTATTATTATTATTATTATTATTATTATTATTATGCATACCTCATAATTGTTATGAGGTAATTGGGTGCCCTTTACTGGGACAGAAAGGGGGGATATGTATTGGCAACCTTCAGTCTCGAAAGACTATGGTATCGCGCTCTGAAAGGTGGTTCTGGCACAGCGTCTAGTGTGGCTGAAAAGGCCAATCCGGGAGTGACAATCCCTTCCACACCAGGAGCAAGTGCAGTCTGTCCCTGGTCTGTCTCCCTGGCTATGGGCCTTCCTTCTTTGCCTCTTAGCCTCAGACTGTTGGCAAAGTGTCTCTTCAAACTGGGAAAGGCCATGCTGCACAGCCTGCCTCCAAGCGGGCCGCTCAGAGGCCAGGGTTTCCCACTTGTTGAGGTCCATCCCTAAGGCCTTCAGATCCCTCTTGCAGATGTCCTTGTATCGCAGCTGTGGTCTACCTGTAGGGCGCTTTCCTTGCACGAGTTCTCCATAGAGGAGATCCTTTGGGATCCGGCCATCATCCATTCTCACGACATGACCAAGCCAACGCAGGCGTCTCTGTTTCAGCAGTGAATACATGCTAGGGATTCCAGCACGTTAAGGGGGGATATAAATAAATAATAAAACCTCATGAGGTATTATTTCATGGTATTAATTATTATAAGTATCTCATAATAATTAATCATCCCCTTGAGTACACACAAATAACACCCCCTCAGTCTTCTCCACAATGATACAGGCTAGGATGAGAAAGATGGTGAGACCCAATTACCTAATAATAATGATTATTACTACTGCTGGTTTTCATTAACATTAGTGAACAACTGTGCTTCATGTCATTTGCAATAATAGTAATTCCAAACTACATGAAACATAATTGCTTTTATTAATTATAATAATTATATAATTAATTATTAATAATTCCAAACTACATGAAACACAATTGTATTTTATTAATTATATAATTAATTATTTAATTAATAATTAAATTGATTAATTATTAAATAATAATTAAATAATTAATTAACGGAGCCTTTGACTCCATTAATAGATCGCTGCTATGGGACAAACTAGTTAAGCTCAATATAGACCCTAGACTTCTAACTCTTATTCAGAAACTTTATACAGGCACCACCTGCCAAATTAAATTTACATCTTCGGGGAAATTGACCCTCAAAACTCAGGTTGAAAGGGGAGTGAAACAGGGGTGCATTTTAGCACCCACTCTTTTAAATCTTTTTCTACACGATTTTACCCCCTTTTTGCTTCAGATAGATGGATATTTTTCCAAACTAGGTTCAATGCATATTCCAGCATTGCTTTATGCAGATGATGCAGTGCTAGTATCCTGTACACCTATTGGACTTAAGCGACTTTTAAATAGAACTTCTGACTATCTGAAATGTAACAAACTTGAACTGAATTCTCAGAAAACCAAAGTTATGGTTTTTTCAAAATCATGGAGACCAGGTACTTGGTCTATTGGAGGGGAGAAACTGGAACAGGTCAAAAGCTTTAAATACCTTGGAATTCACTTCCACTACAATCTTTGCTGGGGTACTCAACAAAAATTGGTTACCAACTTGGCCTGTGTCACTTTGCAGAGCACCAATCGATTCTTTTTTAGTCAGAGCAATCACTATATACCAGCTGCTCTCAAGGTATTTAATGCCAAGGTATCGGCACAGCTCCTGTACGCATGCCCTATCTGGATTAGCTCTATAAATCACACCCTTGAGAGTATCCAAGCTAAATTTTTGAGGGCTATCCTGGGTTTACCTAAATCTGTACCATACTCTGCATTATGTTTGGAGACCGGACAATCGCTCTTAGTATCAAGAGCATGGCTTTTAACCATACGCTATTGGCTCCAATTACATTATAACGTGAAACCAGGCAGTCTTCTATCCAGAATGCTATCTGAGTCTGGTTCTTCTAAATGGTATAGCCAAATTAAATAAAAAATCGAATCAATTGGTTTTTCATTGGATTTTTTAAGTTTCTATCCATTCCCTGAAGTTTATCAAAGGGTAAGGCAAAGAATGCTAGACACTGAGGCACAAAACCTCTTTGAACTTGCTTCTAGAATTTGCTCCCCTCTTAATTTCTCTATCCCGCTAAAGTATGGGCAAATGGCTCCTTATCTGAGTATTCTGATCAACCCTTCTGAACGTCGTGCAATCTCTTTGGCAAGATTCAATGTGTTTCCATCCAAGGTCACAGAAGGCAGATATAGGCAAATACCATATAAAGAACGCCTCTGCCCTTGTAATTTGGGAAATGTTGAATCAATCATACATTCTTTTTTATTGTCCTCGGCACACTAGATCCCGCCACACTTACATGACTCCACTTCTTTGCAAAATGAATGGGCTTTCGGATGAGGCAAAACTGAAGTGTCTCCTAAATGACTGCTCACCAGATGTGCTAGAGGGAATTTTTACTTTTGGTGATTTCCAAGCCTTCTTAATGTAATTTGTCAAAAATGTTGATATTTTATGTTGAACTGTAAATGTTTTATTAGTAATTTAGTATCTTAACTCCATTTTTGATAAACGGGATTAGGACTAATTATGTTTGCTTTTATGATTTCTGTATCTATGCCTAATAAAGGTTTATTCATTCATTCATAATTAATTATTGTTAATAATTCCAAACTACATGAAACACAGTTGTTAACTGGTGTTTATTATTATCACTGATGTTTTAATTAAGTGGGTAATTATTATTGGTAATTATTGATGATGGTAATTATTGGTAATTATTGATGATGATGGCTAATAAAGTGTCCTAGATCAGTCCTGGACCTGGACAGGTCTACAGAGCTTGCGTCCTGAGTACACTTCTGTACTGCAGCGAGTCATGGACTCTTCGCTCACAACAGGAGAGGAAACTGAACGCATACCACATGCGCTGCCTCTGACGCATCCTTGGCATCACCTGGCAGGACAAAGTTCCAAACAACACAGTCCTGGAACGAGCTGGAATCCCTAGCATGTATGCACTGCTGGAACAGAGACGCCTACGTTGGCTTGGTCATGTTGTGAGAATGGATGATGGCCGGATCCCAAAGGATCTCCTCTATGGAGAACTCGTGCAAGGAAAGCGCCCTACAGGTAGACCACAGCTGCGATACAAGGACATGTGCAAGAGGGATTTGAAGGCCTTAGGAGTGGATCTCAACAAGTGGGAAACCCTGGCCTCTGAGCGGCCCGCTTGGAGGCAAGCTGTGCAGCATGGCCTTTCCCAGTTTGAAGAGACACTTGGCCAACAGTCTGAGGCAAAGAGGCAAAGAAGGAAGGCCCATAGCCAGGGAGACAGACCAGGGACACACTACACTTGCTCCCAGTGTGGAAGTGATTGTCACTC
Source organism: Tiliqua scincoides (assembly GCF_035046505.1). NCBI lineage: Eukaryota > Metazoa > Chordata > Lepidosauria > Squamata > Scincidae > Tiliqua > Tiliqua scincoides. The sequence continues at coordinate 18,676,884 of NC_089830.1, read as the reverse complement.
CCGAATCGGCCTTTTCAGCCACACTAGACGCTGTGCCAGAACCACCATCCAGAGCGCGATACCATAGTCTTCCGAGGTTGCCAACGTAAGATCAGTCCTAAGGATTGCCTAATCCAGGGACATCAAGCATAAGGCTCAAGGGCTAAATGTGGCCCCCACATGCAACCTATTCAGCCTATATTATAATTGGGCTCTCCCACTGTGCTAATTGAGCTTTCTCATATATTGAAAATATTGAACAAGATTTGCACATTTTCTCTTCTGTCATTCTCAGCAAATGAGTTTCTATGAGAACAAAGCGCTTATTTATGGCCATCGCTTGCTTAATGATGTCACTTTCTGCTTAATGATGTCACTTCCAACCCTCAACAGGCACCATGAATGCTAAATTTGGCCCTTTGTATGAAAAGAGTTTGACCCCCCTGGCCTAACCTATTTACTATTAGGGCCCCTATTCAGATGCATCCAAAACCTTGAGCCTTCTGAGGTGGAGCATATGATGACATCCCAAAGTGTAAGGTTCCTGATGATGTCACAGGGTACAACCTGGTGACATCACAAGACTGCTAATTGTTGAAAAACAAAAGTCTGGTAGCCTGTCAGGATCCAGTAGTAAATAGATGTGGCCTAAAGGTGTAATACTCTCCAAATGGCCTGAGACTACTCTTTGCCACCTGTTGTCTTCCTCCTCCCCTCCACCCTGCTTGCCCCACTCAGAACCAACCTACCCACCTCCCACCACATCTGCTGCTTGCACCCATCTGGATGCCAGCTTCTGGATTGCCCCATTAGGTTTTTTGCATGACACTGAAACAGTGAAAAAAATAACACAGACACACAACTGAGTTGCAGGCACAAAAATCACAATTCTTCACTATTCAAGTCTATATGAGTCATGGCTCTTTTCCACATCATTGCCACAAATCGCAAGTCACAGTCAGGTTCAATGACATACGTGACAAGTTCCCACGAGTCACGGAAAACACATTTTTTCACAATTAGAGTCATTGGGACTTGGGTCCATCCCTGCAAAATAATTACTACGCATTGTTTGGAATGCATCCTTCACAATAGTTCCTGTTGTGATTTTCAGGTCTGAATTATGAAGGCAACAATCTTCAAACAGTCCAAGAGAATTCACAAACAAGGAAACAAATAGTTATGGTTTCAGTGGTATAGCTAATGGGGCGGGGGAGTACAGCATCCCAGGTATCAGGTTCAGGGTGACCAGATGTCATAACCGCAAAAGAACACCCTGACCTTGCTTTGAAGGTTATTAAGGTACCCTCTCCTGCACTTTCCCTCACAGGCACTCAGAGCGGTTGCAAACTTCTCTGACTGGCCAACTGCTTTTTTTTTTCCTATGAAAAAAGCAGTCAGATGCTCAGAGCAGCGTGCAACTGCTCCGAGGGCCTACAACCCAGAAGTAACTGGTGGTGACACCATCACATCACTACAATTACTTCAGGTGGGGGGGGGCTTGATGTCAAGTGTCATGGCCCTAGGAGCCAGAGGGGTAAGATATGCTAGTACACATCCAGAACTCCTCCAGAACGGTCTAGTCCAGTGGTTCTCACACATTTAGCACCAAGACCCACTTTTTAGAATGAGAATCTGTCAGGACCCACAAAAAGTGATGTCATGACTGGAAGTGACATCATCATGCAGGAAAATTTTGAACAATCCTAGGCTGCAATCCTATCCACACTGTTCCAGGAGTAAGTTCCATTGACTATTATTGTTAAAAGAATATACATAGTAGCTTGTTAAAAGTACAGGTCTGTAACATCTCCAAATGCAGTCACATACCATGGTAGCATCAAGTCGAATATATTAAAAATAAAATATTAAAATGAATGGGGACCCACCTGGAATGGCCTCGCAACCCAACTAGCAAGTCCTGACCCACAGTTTGAGAAACACTGGTCTAGTCAAGTGTGAAATACAATATCAAAAGTTAAAGCAGTCACAGTGATGAGGTCATGCACATCCTTGTGTCCCAAGTAGCTTCTAGGAGTTTAGCAATTTCCTTCATATTAACTTGGTGCCCATAAAGTCTATGAGTTTATCCATATCTATTGATTTCAATGGTGCTTAGAACAGATTCTCTTTTCTTTGTATACAGCCTTTTTTATAGCAGCAACAAATATTTGCTCTCTCATCTGTTACCGCCTTATACCCCATAGTTACAACACTGCTAATGCAGAGTTAAACACGCAGACCATACTCCTGGCTTTACAAACTGTATCCCGAAGCAAGTTATTATGCCTGTTATTTTATGGCACCTGACAACAATTCTCCCATCATTCCCTTCTATAACTTTGAACGGAAAGAAAGACACCTTGTTTAAATACTTTTAAAAATGTTTATTGATATTTAATAGATGGAATGATGGAGTAATAATAGTGCAAAGATGTACAATGGAGGGGATCGTTGTTCTCCTACGCCACCTTTCACAGTTTAGCAATTTAAATAAAGAAAATGTTAAAAAATATAAATAGGGAGTGTGTCAGTAAAAGAATGCTACAGTTCCTTGTATATAGGATCTTCCAATTCTATCAAGTCAATTTTTCTGCCTTTTCTTATCAGATACTTCTAGGAGAAGGATTTACTTCAGAGCTCTACTCAGCAATTCCTCCTAGTAGTTCATAGGAGATACGCTCGCAGTCTACAGACACAAGCAACATCTTCAAGGCAAGCAAACTACATAAGTCCTGAAACTTTCTGTTGAAGAGTCATGGAAGGACCATGAGGAGTCACCCACAAAGTGCACTATCCTTTTCAGTGCCACCTCTGTTGTTACCCACCACAGGCTCTGTGCTTTGTCTTTTACCTCTTTTAGTTTCAAAGAGAATGACTTCAGGTTACCCTGAATGGATCTACTGGAGGTACAACAGAGAAAGACTAGATGCTCTGTAGCCCACAACTGACTACACCTTTACTAGGAAACAAAACGTAAGAACACACTGTGAAATGTTTCACTGTCACCATGACAATAGAAGGAGAAACTTTATTACCAGACATTAGGTATAAATCTCTCTAGGCTAAACTAGTCAGTTCTGTAGTACATTCTTGGTTCCACACCCAGATGGTCTCAACATTTTTCGTTGCACTTTTCCAAAGACAGAAGTGTCTATCTTTTGAGAAGCTCAAAGCTAAGGGCTGCAACCCAGAAGACTCTATGGTTAGCTCTGTGCACCATGGAAGGCTGGGTTTATTCCCTTTTAATACCAGTCCCATGTGCTGCATGGAAACAAAGGGGAGTTTCAAAAGTCATTTGTGATGCAATATATATATATATATATAGATGTTGACTGCTGCTCACAGGCAGGTGTCCAATGGGGCTCTTTGAACTGCATCAAGAAAGTCATTTGAGACTGGAAAATTAGTAAGATGTTTCCCTTCTTGGGAGCTATTCCTATGCAAGTTACTTATAAAAAGCAGCATTTTCTTTTCCTTTTAAAAGTTAAATCCATTGTGTATGTGTCAATTAACAAGTTCATCATAGATTACCAATCACACTCTTCAACACTTTACATTCGGGACAAAAAGAGTATATAGTACAGAAAAAAAAATCCCACAAGATAAGTTTAGTTACATAAAATTTAAAAAATCCACATGAACTGATAAATACTCTCTTCACGGTTCACTAGATCCAAGAACTAGTTATCTTCATGTTAGTTTCTATATGGAATAATTACCAGGGGAAAACCGGTCTCTGTGCTCCAACTCATCCCAATCGATTCATTCCACAGGCTCGTCTACCTATTTTCCCCTGGTGAAAAAAAACAACCAAACAACAACTCTGCAACTAATTCAATTCCATGTTGGGACTTCATTTTGATGCCTGCCAGATAATGAGTCCCAGGATTAGAGAAGCCACAGCCAGGCCAAGAATCAGGATACAGATCTTCTTACGAGATTTCTTCTGTTGAGATAAAACAGCAAAGGGGGGAGAGAGAGGAGAAAGCCAATTGAATCCACAAAGGAGACACAAGATCAGTTCATTAATATTGTTATCAAATTGGGACAAGAAGTACTTAAACTAAGAGAAGAACAGAGAAAACGGAATTAAAAAAAGGGACAATTGCTCTAACTTTGGGTCAATTATGAGTATGATTTTCTCTTCAAGTGGTAGTGGTGTCATTTTTGTTGGGAGACAACACAGGAACATGCAAACATTACCTGATAATAAGCAGCTCTCTGTAATTGTTCGTTAGCACTTTCTACATGGACTTCAGCAGTTTCTACATTTGCTTCTATGCTATCTGCAGCAAAGAAGAAAAAAACCACTTACACTGAAAGTCATGGGTGTTCAATTTTCTCAGAGTAACTACAGGTCACTGCTACAATTTAAAACAAATATTCTGCCTTTTGGTCCAGCAACAGGCTTCCAAGCCAGCTGACAAGACAAATACAGCTGCCCTCCATATCCATGGGTTTTGTACCCGTGGATTTAATCATCCATGGATACAGAGGGTCCACATGGGTGCCTCTGGAGGCTCCCTGCAATTGCCAGGCTGGCAACCCACTCTATTTACCTACGTGGGCTTCAGAATGAACTAGAAGCTTGCAGAAGTTACTTCCAGTTTTTGGACGCAGAAGTTTGACTGAAAGTAGCTTCCGGAGGCTTCTGCAGGTCATTCTGTGGTCCATGGAGACCAACCGAGTAGGTTGCCTGCCTGGCGCAACCCAGGAGAGACCTCTAGAATAGCATTTGTGTGTGCTTTGAAAGTGGACTCCAGCATCCATGGAATTCCTTATCTGGGTGTGCACGCCTGTAGCCTGGAACCAAATCTCCACAGATAAGAACGGTCCACTGTACATACATGATAAACATACAATTCTTTCCCCAAAAGGCAATGGTGACCGATGAAGATTCTGGGGTGGGGAATGATGGATGGAAAAATGTTCACTCCCTAGGTCACAGATGTTACTGCTTCTAATTTGGCTTACTTAGTCAGCCTATAAAAACTATTTCAGCATAGTTTTGCTGGGAGCCCTACAAAAGAGGCTAGAGGGTATATTCTATTCGTTAACCTCCCCCCCCCCCCAATCAACAAATGCTCTGATAAGGGACGGAGGCGAATCAGTGCTTCAAGTTCCATGTTCTAGAGTGGCCAACATGTTTGTTGGCCACTGATAACACAGCTACACAACCACCTCTCCCTGCAAAAAGTGACAATCAACAACTTTTTTTTTTTTAACATGCTATCACAATTTTCTAAAAACTGCTATTGAGGCAACATCAAATCGGTTCATATAAATGTGTTTCCATTATTGGTCTTCAGCAACTTGTACACAACAGTTCAAAAAAATACACTTGGGGGATCCCTCCCTAACATAAGAGCAGCCAACGGATTTCAAACATCTGTAAGAATCCTCCATGATTAAAGCTGCAATCCCATACACACTTACCTGGAAGCAAGTCCCACTTAATGAGACTTACGTCTGACTAGATACGCACAGAATGGTGCTATAAGGCAGCTTCATTCAGACTTCCACAGGCTGAACATATTACTACTTATGTCCCATAAACAGTTGTATGTTCAGGAAAGTGGGGGAATGCTGGAAACAAAATGGTTTGCCTTAGGATCAGGTATATACTGGCATCCACTTACCAATCATATCTCCTTGATCATGGATCATCATAGCCAAATCTTTAAATATCTGGTTCACATCCAGGATATCTGCCTGAAAGGAAGATTGTAAAGAGATTTATTATATTTCCCACCCTTCCCCATCCCTGCCTGCTTGTTTAGAGAGTTAATCTGGAAAACTAAAAACATCAAAAGCATAAACACCTTATTGTGGCTTGGATCCAAAGAGCTGCATTTGTACACTTTGTGGCTTGGATCCAAAGTTGCATTTGTACACTAGGCTTTTAGTGCCCACTCCTTCATGCTGAAGCTGTTTGCCCTTCAAAAACAGTGTCTGTGAAACTGCCTTGGGCTCACACAAGGGCCTCTCTAAATCCAATCACATTTGGGCCATGTATTACATTTAAAATGAATGAAAACCAACATCCTATGTGACCTTCTACAGCTCCCTCCACGGCAAGCCCAAAATATAACCAGTGGGCACACCTGCTTAGTGCTTATTTCCCCCACACAGAACTGCTTCTTTCCCCTTGCTTCTACCCTCCTCCAGCTGTGACCCGCTCCCTCACTCACTCTCCTCTGAGGTCCACAGTAGTCACTAACATCACTCATCCTTTTCAGCACCTGTACTGGGGTACAAATCCATACTTTGCCCTCCCTCAACTGCTAAATTGTGTACAGTTGTTTATGCCCATTCTCACTGCAGGGCACAGAATATCAGCAGAATATCTCTTATTAATGTAGGTAGCCTTGAAGGAAAGCAGAGCCTCTTCAGCTAGAAAGATGCATACCCCAGTGTGCAAAGAAAGGAAATGTAGAGCTATAGAGAGATAGTGTTTGTGTGCACATGCATGTGGCTTCAGAAGAAACCAGAACCCTGCCCTCTTAAATCTCTTTCCCAAACATAATAACCTAATTTTTTTATTCACTGGTTTTTGGTTCAAGTCCTAACCTACTCACCTCTAATTGCCTGATGGCAGTTTCTTTCTCCTTAATTAGTTCAAGGTCTTGTTCTGTTATGGTGATTTCTTCCTCTTGAGACTGCATCTGATTCCACTCTTCATTGCTGCAGAACATTACATTCATAACTTAAAGATCCAGTGGGATGTAGTGACTAGAACAGTGCTTCCCAAACTTTTTTGAACCAGGGCCCTTTTTTTAAAACGACAATCTATCGCAACCCACTAGACCAGCCATTTTCAACCACTGTGCCGTGGCACACTGGTGTGCTGTGAGTGGTCCACAGGTGTGCCACAAGAATTTGGGGGAAGGTCATTTATTAGTAGGGCCAATGGGAGATGTGTGAGCCCCCACTGGCAGCATGGTGTGCCTTGTCAATTGTCAAAAACCTGGTGGTGTGCCTTGACCATTTTAGTGCCTTGTCAGTGTGCTGTGAGATGAAAAAGGTTGAAAATCACTGCACTAGACCAGAGAGAGAGAGAGAGAGAGAGAGAGAGAGAGAGAGAGAGAGACACACACAGAGAGAGAGAGAGAGAGAGAGAGAGAGACACACACACACACACACACACACAGAGATCTAGAGAGAGAGAGACACACACACACACACACAGAGATCTAGAGAGAGAGAGAGACACACACACACACAGAGAGATCTAGAGAGATCTAGAGAGAGAGAGAGACAGACAGACAGACAGAGAGAGACAGAGAGATCTAGAAAGAAATAATATTGCTATTTAATAATAATGATGATACTAACAACAACAATAATAACGGGTCCTATTCCCTTGAGGCTGCTGGAGGCCTTACTTATAGTATGTGTATGTAGACATTTGCTACAAAGATTACCACAAGTTAGCATCCCAGCCAAGGATTTTCTTCTGCATACTGGGCAAGAGCATGTGCAAAGTTTAAAAAAAAAAAAAGTTTCAAAAACTTATTGTGACCCACCAAAAATCAGCTTGCAACCCACTGGTGGGTGTGGACCCACAGTTTTGGAAACATGGGGATAGAGTATTGGATTAGATCCAGGGGAGACAAGTTCAAGGAGAAGTCTTATTGTCTCTGGCTCCTGAGGGCAGGACCAGAACAAATGGACTGAAACTGCAGAGAAGTAAATTGAGGCTAGAGAGGAAGAACTTCTAAGAGCTGTTCAGCACAGGAACAGTCGGCTTTAGGCAGCTGAAAACCTCTAATGAGGGAGATCCCACAAGCAGAGGCTGGACAGCCACTTGTCAGGGATGCTGAAGCAGCTGCCTCTACTGAGTAGGGACTTCAACTGGATGACCTTCCAATTAACATATAGTTCTTTGTTACTGTGAACATGGTACATGTCTTAGTTCTTGTTCTCTAAGGCAAGTCATGTGAGGAAGGTGTTTGCATTTGTAAAGGCAGATGTAATAAAGGTTGTTCCAAGCAGTAGCCATTACCTGTCGAATGAGACCAACTGCTCTTCCCTACGCCTCTCATCTGCCTGGAAAACATAATTTGGTTACAATCAGACAACTTGAAGGCAGGCTTTGTACTGAAGAAAGCTGAAGGGTACAATGCAGCAATGTTCGTCCCCTTCCCCCGAGTAAGGGAAGCAGTCCCGCAATGGGACTACTCACTTTAGCGGCAACTGTTTGGTCGCCGCTAAAGTGAAGGCGCTCGTGTAGGGCGAGTAGCCCTACTCGAGCGTCCTGGATCCTGCGGAGCTCAGCCCTGGGAACGCCCCCCACACCCTCGACCATGCCTTCCCCTCCCCGAAACGCCTCCCCCACGCCCCCAACCATGCCCCCATTTCCTGCCCGGCAGTCACAGAGGACCACAGGATTGGGCTCTGAGACAGCTTATCTGGACCAAGATGGAACTAAACTACAAGGGGCAAAGACCCACCATTAAGTGCATGCTTCAGCTACAAGGCAGGATTGCTACCTTTCCTGGTCTCTGGTTTCAGTCTACACCAGGAGGTGCAGAGACAGAAGGTAGATTGTCCAGAGAACAGTAAAGAATTTTGCTCTAGAATCCCCAATCTGTAATTATCCCAATGTACTCTTATTGCGAAAGCAGTTGTAGCATATTGGATAAGCACCTGCTTTGCATTTGGAAAGTCTCATATTCAATCCCCAGCATCTCCAGGCAGGACTGAGAAAGATCCTTATCTGAAACCCTGGAGAACTGCTGCTAGCCACTGAAACCTAAACAAGATGGATCAAGGTTTTGACTCTGCAAAGCTTCCTGTGTTCGACTGGTACTTGGACACGCAATATCCCAGTTTATGGCTCAAGAGGTGCTGCTGGCAACTCATGGTGCTTACTTTATGCAACTCTCTCCCTTAGGAGGCCCAGCTGGCCCAGTCACTAACTGTGTTCAAGCAGGAAGTGAAAACCCGCCGGTAGTACCTGGATTTTTAATGATTTTCATTCTTTCTAAAAATTGCTTTCAGATCTTTGGCATGTGTTTGTGATTTGAACTTCAGTTGTTCTTAATACCTCCTATTTTTTTATGGATTTTATTTCTGAAATGCTGTGGTTTTAAAGTATACTGTCAGCTACTACAATGGTCCCTTCAGTGGGGCGGAAGGGGCAGAAATGGTTACAAAAAATTAAATGGAGACCGGAGAATATTTCTTTCCAAATCCAAATATAGCACTTAGCTTAGGGCACAACCCTAACCAGGTCTATTCTGAAGTAGGTCCTATTTTGTTCAATGGGGCTTCCTCTCAGGCAAGTATGGTTAGAATTGCAGCTTTACAGCCCAATCCTATCCATACTTTCCTGGGAGTAAGCCCCATTGACTGTAATGGAACTTACTTCTGAGTAGACATGCATAGGATTGGGCTGCCAGTTAGGGAATGTGCACAAAACTATGGAATTATACAGTCTTTAGGTTCTGACTAATGTTAAAGGGAGACGGGCTAGGCCTTCCTCTCCATTGAGGGAATGCCAAAGTGTTTATGTGCCAACATAATGTATCTTGTTTTTGTAGGCCACACTCTAGCCTTTAAATGGGTCTCGTTCAGAGTTGGCTTCAGGAGTTGAGACCTCCATCTTGCCAATTCTCAAGACCACCTGTGTCCACAGACCTCAAAAGGTGGTGTGATGCAGTGCATTGGAAGACCTCAATGGGAAGACCACCTCTGTATCAACAGACACCAACCGGACCTCAGAAAGTGGTAGGATGCAGCGCACAAGATTTCAATGGGCAGGTAGACTCCTTTTGGATCTTTCTGTAGAAAATGTTTGGCTGCCAACTTACAGAGAGAAGAGAGCCAGCTCTTGCCCGTGCAACGGTTTCCTTCTCTTTCTCTGACACTCTTCTCTGCACTGCTTGGAAGTTATTTAAAGCTGAGGAGAAGTCATTCATTAAGCGCTCCTTCTGAAGTTTCTGCTGACGCTGGAAAACAGAAAGTAACACCCAGGACTTAATAATGGAGAAGTAAGAGGGGAACTTAATTTCAAGAACGATCCAATTTCTTACTTTTAACTCATACAGATTCCATTGTAAACCATGACCCTTTAGGCTCAGTCTTAGCCCACTTGTTGATCTACAGTGGCAGGTAGCTTTTCCCCTCCCCACCAAAGTATTTTTTATGTAAGATACTGGTGCTTTGCCTTTTGTTCCTTAAACAGTTAGCAATGGAAGTTTTCTGGAAAAGGTTTCAGTGCTACATAAAATCCTACCATAACCTGAATTCTGTAAATATTTCAAAAGAAGTCACGACTGACCTAGAATGGAGATTTTGTTTGTTTCCTGCATAAGCAAGAATTTAAAGATTAATTTCTCATCAGCCACATGTTTCGTCTGCACTCATGACAGCAGATGGAAGTATGACTGGAGGAGAGAATAACCCCGCCTCAGAATGCCAATCAAATTCCACCCATGATCCGATGTGTCGATACAACATGTCTTGTTTTTGTTGGCCAAACTTTAGCCCTCAAATGGGTCTCACTCTGAGCTGGTGTCAGGTGATGGCACTTCCATCCTGCCTGTTCTCAAGACCACCTCTGTGTCCACAGCCTTTGTGTGGTGGAGGTAAAGTAACTCCCTTGGGTAACAGAGTTGCTCTGCAGTTGATTTGCTTCTCACACCACATTCACTATGAACCATAGTGTAGTGGCAGGAGGTATGGACTGGAAGCTGAGCTGTTTTCTTGTCTGAAAAAGCGAAGCAGGATCAACAGCCTGGGATGGGAGCCCAAAAGTTGAAGACCAAAGCTGCTGGCAGATCTCTAAGGAGGAGTCAGCTGGCAAGATAATACCGGAGACCTGATTTGTGACTGCCTGCAAAACCTTGGAAGTGCAAAGGGCTGGCAAGCCAAGATGACAACTGAACTATGAAGGTGAAACATCTGGAGAAATGTAGAGTTCTATGAGACATGGAACAATACTTGTAAAAACCCCTTGAAAAATGAGGTTGATGGTCAGCTTGCCTACGTAAACTGCCTTGAATCTATGAGAAAGGCATTATTTAAATACTGTAATAAATAAAATAAAACCATAGTGGGGCTCCACCCAGGAAGGAGGGCCCTCTGAAACTGGCTCTGACACCTTGATAGGTTATCCCATATTACCCACCAAAGGAGTTATGGTATTCCCAAATATTTAAAAATAGCATGTTTTTCTGGATCCACCAAAGCCACAGTAACACTCGCAAACCTGTTCCGATGTAGATAAGGGGAGTGGCAGAGAACCCAGCTCCTTCAGGTACTCGTTGGTCTCTTTGGCGAGCCGGTTTGCTGTATGTTGCAGCTGTTGCCTACGAATAAGAAGGGTCAACATGGGTCAACTTGAGTTTCCAGCCTCTGGAAACAGAGAACTTTCACATGCAAAGAGAAACTGTGCACCCACAAATCTAAGGCACTTTCTTAACTCACATACGCCATAGTTTCTTTTTTTTAAAAAAAATAGGGAGCCCTATTGTTCCATTATGGGAAAAATGGACCAACAGGGAAAATGGGGAAAAGTGCAAAAGTAAGGGCGCAATCCTAACCCCTTATGTCAGTACTTCCCAGCACTGGTATAGCGGTGCCAATGGGACGTGTGCTGCATTCTGCAGTTGGGTGTCACTCACAGAGGCCTCCTCAAAGTAAGGGAATGTTTGTTCCCTTACCTCAGAGCTGCACTGCCCTTATGTCAGTGCTAGAAAGCACTGACATAAGGGGTTAGGATTGCGCCCTAAGGCATTAACTTTGTGATATACAAGGAAATTGTTGGGAAGATACATTTCCTTTCTGCTCAAGTCAGTATCCTTTTATCCATTGGTTCCCATGCCAAACATTTTCAACTGGTGGCTCCTTTGATCTACTGAGCCATTGACTGAGGCTCCCCAAAAGTGTTACAATCCTATATATTTTATAGGGCAGCATGTTTTTCTGAGGATTCTGTGGCTCCCCTGGCTGGTTTCCATGGGGTGGATACCACTTCTCCTCTCCTCCCCGAGAGATGAGCCTCTGCTTTACATGCAAGAAAGATTGTTCCAGGAAGGGGGTTATTAAAAATGGGATTTCCCCACTTGCAGTGTGAAATGGCACAGTCAACTCTACTGCCTTGTGCCACTGTATGTGCAGACCTGGTGGCAGTGATATGACTTCCAAAATTCACCTGCGCATTCAGCTTTTTCATTGTAACACACATGTTATCGGGAATACATACAAGTTTTCTTGCAGTTTGCTGGAGTCCTGCTTGGTTCCCAGCTGACTCATTAAGTTCCTTATCTGAGAAGCTGTAAAGACAGAATTGATGTAAGATTACCACTGTGGCATAAAATCCTTTGAGCTCAGCCTGCTTGGAGACTGTTGCTTGACATACAGGGGCCAATTTCAATGATTTAAGTTGACCACAATTTGTTGGAATGTGAGGGGAATGAGTGCTTAGACCGCACACTCCCTCCTCCCCTTCGGCACCCAGCTTTGAGGGAGAAATCCTGGCTAGTTAAACTACAATTCCATGTAGTGTCTGAACCCAGGAGTTGAGGTTTAACTGTATTTACAGACCTGGATATGAACACAGGAGTGGGGCTCATAATCCCAAAAAAAAATCATAGTTCACTGGGTTACCTGAACTGTCTCATAGCCCGATTCACAACAATGTTTACTTGAAAATGAGAAGTGTCAATTTCAGAGAAGCGCTGTGCTTCCAAAGTTCTTTCAGGGGATTTCACCATCAGCTATCATATATTCTTCAGTGCAACACAACATTGCCTTTCAACTCAATTATTAACATTTATTTATTGTTGATGTCATGTGTCCTAACAGCCCATCATAATACAGTCATGTGATTAAAGTGGGGCTTTTGCCAGTATTTTATTCTTTTGCAATCAGAAGTACTTCTGAAATGGTGATTACACCTGTCAGCAATAAGTGACGGAATATAATAGCGTGCAAAGGTTAAGGTTGCAATCCTACATCTGCTACCATGGGGAGTTCTTACTGAGTCAAATAGGACTTACTTCTGAGTAAACATCCATAGGACTAGGTTGCAAGACTTCATTTTGGTACCCACTTTTACGCATTTCGTTGATGTCTTCCTACCAATATCCAGGTCTACAGAGCTTGCGCCCTGAGTACACTTCTGTACTGCAGCGAGTCATGGACTCTTCGCTCACAACAGGAGAGGAAACTGAACGCTTTCCACATGCGCTGCCTCCGACACATTCTCTGCATCACCTGGCAGGACAAAGTTCCAAACAACACAGTCCTGGAATGTGCTGGAATCCCTAGCATGTATGCACTGCTGAAACAGAGACGCCTGCGTTGGCTCGGTCATGTCGTGAGAATGGATGATGGCCGGATCCCAAAGGATCTCCTCTATGGACAACTTGTGCAAGGAAAGCGCCCTACAGGTAGACCACAGCTGCGATACAAGGACATGTGCAAGAGGGATCTGAAGGCCTTAGGAGTGGATCTCAACAAGTGGGAAACCCTGGCCTCTGAGCAGCCTGCTTGGAGGCAGGCTGTGCAGCATGGCCTTTCCCAGTTTGAAGAGACACTTGGCCAACAGTCTGAGGCAAAGAGGCAAAGAAGGAAGGCCCATAGCCAGGGAGACAGACCAGGGACAGTACACTTGCTCCCAGTGCGGAGGGACTGTCACTCCCGAACTGGCCTTTTCAGCCACACTAGACGCTGTTCCAGAACCACCATTCAGAGCCCAATACCATAGTCTTTCGAGACTGAAGGTTGCCAACACATATGATGTCTTCCTTTGACACACAGATTATCAACTCTTAGTAAGACAAAAAAGAGGAGGTTCCATGGGCAGGAACAGATCTGTTGCGTGCTCATTTTCCAAAAGGGCTGAGCTCCCGGCTGCTGCTTATTTAGGCCTTCAGTTGCTGAAGCCGTGAGTCATTAATCAGACACAACGGACAGGCAAGACACACACCTTCTCAAAGTGATAAGCACGTACTGTAAAAATAGCTTCCCAACATTCACAGTTTGCCTGTGTTAGCCACTTGCAGCCAGCAAGTGGATCTCTGCAGCAGCTCAATAGTGGCTGTGTGTGAAAGCATCCTCAGGAATAATTGGAATAAAAGGATATGCACCAGTACTGTAATGGCTGCTCACCTAGGGGGAGTGAAAACTGCTTTCGGGGACTGAACAGGAAAGTTTCACAAAAGCTTATTTTCTCTTAAACAAAAGGAGCTGTCTTTTTTCCACTTCTTCATTCCCCATGACAAATGCATTATCACCCTGTGGTGAGTGTGAGCCCCCAAGCTTCCTTTCAACTCCAAATCGACAAAGGGAGGTAGGGAATGCCTCTACAATTGTCTTGGTTCCCTGACCCTGCTTCCACAGCTTCACAATTGGGAGGAAGACTGGAGGCTGTTTGCTCCTTGCATTTACAAAGTGATCGGGTGCCTCTCAAACACAACTGGCAATTTTACATTACCTGTATCAAGCTAGAAAGGAGTGCTAGAAATGATCCTACGTTCCTCTCACCAGCTCAGAACTTGGAGCTGTGGACGACCCTGTCCTTGTGCTACATTGTGCAAGCACAACACAAAGATAGGGACAACATCTTGCTTTGTGGGGAAAGGGCAGAGCCTTGGAAACTAAGGATCTTAAGGCCAGACACAATTTGGGGACTCTTGGGGACAATTTGGGAAACTTGAAACAATTTGGGGACTCCTGGAAGAAGCAGCTGTAAGAACTACAAGCCTAGATGCCCCAAGTGCAAAGCAAGGCAACACTTGCAAAAAAGTTGACAGCAACCAGGATCCAAGGATTTCCTATTGCTTGGCTCAGAGGAATTGGCCGTCCTTCCTGAAGAAACTTGAAACAAAAAGCAAGTCTCGTCCAAATCAGCAAAGACATCCAAAAACATTTTGATCCTGCTTTTTATTTATCCTTTAAAAAAAGGTATTATCCCCTCCCCAGGCTGTTCAAAAGTTTTATAGAACTGTTTTTGCTACTGTTGGAGAAGGGCTATTGTATTAAATGGCTGGCGTAAGACACTAATCCACAGATCAGGACATGCCTGGTTTCTGATCTTGCCTCTGCCATGAACTCACTTGGTAGGAAAGAATTCACTAGGTAGGACGCAACCTGCTCCCTCGTAGCCTCAGTCTTCCCCAGCTGCTATATGGGGATAATAAGACTTGCAACACAACTTTATGCATGGTTATTCAGAAGGAAGTCCCATTGCTTTCAGTGGGGTTCACTCCCAAAGAAATGTAGACAGAACTGAAGATTTATTCACCTTCCAGGTTTGTTGGAAGGTTTATATCAAGGACAAGATATGTGTAGCATTTTGCACACTTAGGGCCCAATCCGATAAGTTCCAGCACTGGGCATTGTAAGTGTGCCATAAGGCACTTCCGCAGCACCCAGTGAGGAGGGCTGCTGGTACTGGGCCAGTGTCAGTCAGTGCTGGGCCTCCGTACTGTGAGGACAGCCAGCCAGCGCTCCTCCAGCACAAGCCAGGTGGAAGGCTTGTGCTTCATCTTGGGGTGGAAGGAATGGGGTGGAAGGAGAGGAGGAACGGGCGGGGGGGGATAGAGATGGCAACAGCCTCTGCCGTCCATATCCTGTGCTCCCCTCTGGTCTGGGCAGCCTGACACAGGGCTCCTCATATCTGAGAAGTGGGCGTAGATCTGAGAAGACCCATTGGTGCCACTGGCAAATGCTCCCTTACCCTGAGGGGACTCCTGGTGCTAGCCCACTGGATTCAGCGGTAGCCATTTTGGCGATGCTGGAGCCTTGAACACAGCGCGTTTAGGATGCGGCTATCAGAAAGCAAGCTACCTGTGTTCAGTATTACCCTTCCTTACCACTGCTAGATAGCGCCTACCAAGGTAGCTTCCACCGGGTTGTACAAAGGATTTTGAAAAGCAGCATGCTTCCCACATTTTCCTTCTGCCAGGTCTGCAATCCTCTGCACACTTTCCTGAGAATAAGCTCCACTGAATACACAAGAAATTATTCTAAATAAACATGGATCATTTTAATTCAAGAATTTAAACTTTGTTTCCTTGTTTGGTTGGGAAATATAACACCCAACGGGGGGGGGGGGAGAGAAACAGAGGTATAGGGATATTCTGAGCAGGTTATACTACAAGATGGGAGACATTTGAGTGTCACCACTGGACAACCTGGAATGAGCAAGGGAAATAATCTAGATCTCTTATAGAAGAAAAGACTTTTAAACCCTAGAAACCAATTCTCCCTATTCAATTGATAAGACATGTTGATTATGGTTGTAAATGATTCACCTTTGAGAAATTTGGCAAGCTGTTGAAAACCAGTTGGCCACCATCATCTCTCCTGAGGCAGTGTGTTGAAAGGGTTGCCTGTGTTTAAAAATAAATAAACCAGTACCTCTGGCTTGGGAGCCAGAACTCTGAATTTGGTTGCCCAGGATTTCCCCAGACCTTGCTCTTTGCAGTCTTTTGTAGCAACAGGGGGGAAAGGTGGCAGCTATAAGGTACAACAGAAATATCTAAATAAAGCTAGAACGCTTGAATCAGAGAGGCTTGTAAGTAGCCACTGGCTAATTCTTTCTGTTGCAAGAATTGCATCTCTGTAAGCAGGGGAACCTTCTCTTCCCCCCTCTTTTTTAGATCTTCTCCCCCCCCTCCTTTTTTGGCTGGGAAGCATAACTCCCAATAGGAGGAAGAGAGATGATTAATATACCGTGTTTCCCCGATAATAAGACCTATCCCGAAAATAAGCCCTCCCCTTACTGTGTAAGATTCCTCTAAAATAAGCCCTCCCCCGAAAATAAGCCCTATTGAGATTGCTACTGTAGTGAAGGTGATCCCCTGCGCTACACGCTACATTACGGTACCCTCTGTATGCACTGTCGTCCCCCCCCGGGTGAAACGCACGCCGCGCTCCGAGCTGCATCCAATCAGAGCTGCAGCAGTGAGCGCGTCATCCTGTTCTTCCCCAGTGATTTGCTTGCTGGCGCCATTGAGAGCAGTGCCGCGGAGGAGAGCTGAGGCAGGACAACATAAAAACCCGGTATGTAAGCGGGAGTGAGGGGGCATGATGGAGGATAAAAGAAGAACTCAGGAGGCATGATGGAGGATAAAAGAAGAACTGAGGAGGCATGATGGAGGATAAAATAAGCACTCAGGGGGCATGATGGAGGATAAAAGAAGAACTCAGGGGGTATGATGGAGGATAAAAGAAGAACTCAGGGGGCATGATGGAGGATAAAATAAGCACTCAGGGGGCATGATGGAGGATAAAAGAAGAACTCAGGGGGCATGATTTGTTCACATTTACCTGTTTATTAAAATTGCTGTCAATGTTCATTAAAATAAGCCCTCCCCTGAAAATAAGCCTTCTGGTGTTTTTCTGTCCAAAAAAAATAATAAGACAGTGTCTTATTATCGGGGAAACACGGTAGTTCTATGTAGTTGGGCAAGCTCAAAAGGCTGTTGTGGGCTAGTCACTTTTTCAGGCTTAGTTGCAAGGCTGAAATGAACTCCATGAATACCAAAGAGGCTAACTTTTGCTCACGTGCACCGTTTGTGCAAAAGCACAGAACAATGGTCCTCGAAGCTGCTACAGCAGATACTAGCTAATTTTTTAAAAAAATTCTATACCACTATTCATAAACATATCAGAATGGTGATTCCAATCAACTATGTAAGAACAAAAAGAAGCAGAGCCAAGGACTGCTCACACCTTAATTATTTTGCAACTAACCTGATTTCATAAGCCTGATGGATTGAGTGGACTGAAATGAATTCTAGAAGTTATTTGTCTTTAAATCTGTTGTTTACCTTTTTATTTTTGGGTTATTTTAATCTCGTGTTTTTAGGCTACTGTGGTTTTAAGTATTGTTTTTATGTATGTCTTAATATGGTTGCAAACCACCTTGAGTGCCAGGCTTGTGGCCTGGGGAAATGCAGTATAGAAAATCTTTTAAATAATCACGGAATCCATGGTATTCCTTAGAAATGTCAAGAAAAAGCAACTAACAGCTCAATCTAAACCTCGGGCTGAGCTGATAAAGGTGTAACAAATGCGCTGTAAGGTACGTTTGCGCTGACTTGGGAGTCAGCGGGGCTGGCGCAGAGGCCTGTGCTGACTTGTCAGGGCCAAATCCAGCCGCTGCACTGGCTCATCAGAGCCATCTGCGATGGCTGGATGGGGTTGCGCCAGGCACTAAAGGGGGTAGGATAGGGTGGTGGGAGGGTATTCCAGAGGTGAGGAATACTGGTGCTCTGGGCCAGTCACTATCTCTGAGACTAACCTATCTCAAAGGGTTGTTATGAAGTTAAAATAAGGTAGAGAGAGAATCTTGTATGCCACCCTGGGCCGTTCTGAAAGACAAGACAGAAAACTAATAATACTATTTTTAATACCCATCCACATTCTATGAACTATGCTGTCCATTAAGTAGGAAAAACTGGCACACAGATCTTTCACTCATTAGACCAGAAGTTCCTAACCTAGGTTTTTATGAACTGGGTGGAAACAAAATTTTGTGTGGATATATTGATGTGTATTTTTTCTGGACAGAGGTCCATAGCTTCCATCAGATTCTCAAAGAGGTCCATCATTCCCAAAAAGTGAACCACCACTACACTACAGTGAGGAGCACTTCATAAACTACCTTTTCCCTTTCCTGGAATCCACCTTTATGTATGGAAGAGAACAAAACCAGTGCATAGACAGTTGTCTGATGGTCATGCATGCCTGGTTGTAGAGGACTCTAAGCTAGATTCTCCACCTGTCCCTTTTTGATGCACTGAGTGTTATCACTGCCATGGGTATGGCAAGGTCAGAAGTCAGCCTGGCCACATGGGCCCTGTGACGGGCATTAGCCCTCAGCCAGTCCCCAAATTCTGATGCCACCTGGATCACATAAATGTATTTCACTGCCTGTGTACACAGAACATACGCTCTGGAACCAGATAGCACAGTAAAGTACATGCCTCATTTACATGCAAATCACACCTCTTTGGTCAAGGTAGATTCTGCATATACACGCAAAACACATGAAGTGGATTTAAGAGCATGAATAATTAGAGGAAAGATGGGCAGGCAGGCTGGCAAGCATGAGTAGAAACGTACAATTGTTCTCACGCTATGCACCAATTCTCAAGTTTTTGGCAAGGCACAGCAATGGAACAAAAATTTTCCATTGCTGAGGTGTTATCTATTGTAGATTTTAATCAGTTTTAACTTTCTGAGTTCATTCTGTTAAGCTTTTCTGTTAAGCTAGATAAATGACCAGGCAACACTACAACTTGGGAATAGGGAAAAAAATTCAAAAGGAAAAAGGAAATTGTTCATTATTTTCTTTTATTATTACTAAGCTGTTTTCAGTTTTTAAAAACGTAATATGCCTTTGAGATCATGGATGCAAATCATGGTATTATTACACCAGCGTTTCCCAAACTGTGGGCTTCCCACCAGTGAGTCATGAGCTGATTTTTGGTGGGTCATGAAAAGTTTTTGAATTTTTTTTTAATTGCAAGCACCCTGCCTGGTTTGCAGAAGAAAATTGTTAGCTGGAATGCTAACCTGATGTACGAGTTAATCTTCATACCCCCAAATTAATGTCACGTTTTCTGACTTTCTCTAGTAATTAGGATCATGTATGAACCCAGTTTCAGTCTTTGGCCTGGAAGTCCCTAACTGCATATCTTGCTCTACAGTTCAGCTTTCTGGGTACCCTGAAATGATTGTAACGGTTTGGAGGTACAGTCTTTGAATGTCATTTCTAGAGACAGCCTTGCAAATGTCTACACACACACGTACTATATGTAAGGTCTTTAACAGCCTCAGGGAGCACATGGTCCCAATTATTAATAATCTATTTATTATTATTAATAAATAAAACATTTCTTTGTAGATCAAAATTTTTTTGTCTAGTGCAGTGGTTCCCAAACTTTTTAGCACTGGGACCTACTTTTTAAAAATGACACTCTATCGGGACCCACTTAGGATTACCAGACTTTTAAAAAAGGGGATCTAGAAATAAATAAATTATAATAACCAGAAAAACCCTCAAACATTTATCCCTTATGTACACATGTTTGCAAATTGCAGGAGCCAAGATCTTTATAGGGTAATTACCAGCTAAAACAGCTATTTTCAACCTTTTTCATCCCATGGCACATTGACAAGGTACACACCATCAGATGGTCAAGGCACACCATCAGTTTTTGGACAATTGACAAGGCACACTGTGTTGCTGGCACAGGGATCACATCCCCCAATAGCCCTATTAATAAATGACATTCCCTCAAACTCCAGCGGTGCACCTGTGGACCATTTGCAGCATACCAATGTGCCAATGCACACTGGTTGAAAATCGCTGAGTGACATGATCTGATTTTTTGAATTGCCTCAGGGCTTGAGGCAATTAGTTATCTGATCTTTCCATCACCCTTTGGTGACCCACCCAAAATCAGGTTGTGACCCACTAGTGCAGTGGTTCTCAAACTTTTAGCACCCGGACCACTTTTTAGAATGAGAATCTGTCAAGACCCACCAGAAGTGACATCATTGAGCAGGAAATTTTTTTAACAATCCTAGACCAATCCTACCCACACTTACCCAGGAATAAGTCCCATTTACTATCATTATTAAAAGCATATACATAGTAGCCTATTAAGAGTTTCCATTAAAAAATTTCCCCAAATGCAGTCACATACCACGATAGCAACAAGTCAAATGTATTAAAAATAAAACATTGAAAAGACCGGGGACCCACCAGAAATTGGTTCGCAACCCACAGTTTGAGAAACATTGCACTAGTGGTTCCTGACCCACAGTTTTGGAAACAACTGATCTAGTGGGTCGCAATAGACTGTCATCTTTAAAAGTGGGTCCTGGCACTAAAAAGTTTGGGAAGCACCGTATGACACTAGGAGGTCTGAAAGAATTGGAGGAGGGGAGGTCAGATCCCTGCCCCAAGGAGCTTACAATTAAAGTTTGTGGCACAGGAGAAAGGGTGGAAGGAGGGGATAGAAGCCCTTGAAAAAAAACAGCGTCATGTTTGGAGGGGGGGGTGAGGGATGGGAGGTGCTTCCAAGGGGGTCATAAAGACTTGTGGGGGGGGGAGACTGGGGGGCAGTGGGGGGTGGGGAAGACAGTGGGGGGGGGTTCATTCACTCACTGCATTGTGCCAGGCGCTGTATGTTGCTGCTGCAAGTCTGGATGATGGTGCTGAAGTCCCTGGGCGGGAGCCCACCGGGCCTGTAGGTCTCCAACGGGCCGTACGACATGGTCAAGGGAGGCTGGACCGCTCAGAGGGATGCACCTACTCACCACTTCCACTCCCTCTCGTTTCACAACTGCGCTTGCGCAGAAGGCAGGCCCGGCCTTTTCAGCCCTTCGCCGCGCAGGCGCACAAATGACCCCCGGGATGACAGCTGGCGATGCCGCCGCAGGGCGGGAGACTGGTGCGTGTACGCGCACCGGCCTCCCGGGGGGGGGGGGCGGAGACGCATGCGCAGGAGCATCCACAGGCAGAGGGTGGGTGACCATGGCAACGGGATGCAGTCCAGGGATGTCTCTGCTTGTGACCAGATGAGGATGCTCCAGGGCAGAGGCTGCTGGACCACCTGCTCGAATGGAGCGACGGCTTAAGTTTTTCTTCACCGCACTTGGGATTGCAGGCGTGTAAACTCACAGTGCTAGTGACAGTGTGTCAAATGCTGGGATTTATATGCACAGAGGGCTGTATCCTATAGAAGTGAGTCCTCCCTAAGCACCATTAAAAACTCTTACTTCTTTACTAGACTGTAATAGTTCCCACGTATTATTATTATTATTAAAATAGTATTTATTTTATATATAATTTAATAATTTATTAATTATTTATTAATAAATTAATAAATTATTAATTATAATAATTTTTATATTTTTATAGTTTAAAATACTGTTTTAAATAATAGTATTATTATTATAAATAAGTAAATACTAAATTATAAATAAATTTAATTTAATTTAATTTATTAATTTAAATTTAATTTATTAATAATAATGTGGGTTTACAGGGTTTACAGTCAAACACCTTAACTTTGGAGGAGGAGGAGACTTTGAGCATCAGCACTGCTTGGCTACTAGCCCTTAGAAATGAATTTGGAACAGGAAAAGAATTGGGTTGCAGATAGAAAGTGTGTAGTCCTTTAAGGAACACAGGGTGAACAAGATCTTGCGGACAGTTCTCTGGGGTGAGACCAAAGGTCTGTGGTTCTCATCTCTATTCCTTTAAAAATGCCCACTGTAGTTTTGGGCGAAATGTTAGGAGATGAAAATCTTCATAGACCAGTGTTGCCCAGAATTTTTAGTACCAGGACCCATTTTTAAAAATGACAATCTATTGCGACCCACTAGAAAAAAAAGAGATCTAGAAATAAATAATATTCTATAAATAAATAAATAAATCATTGGGGTCCTGTGCACCTGAGGCTGCAAGAGACCTTACATATAGTGTGTTTTTGTGTGTGTGTGGACATTTGCTAAGACTTGCCCTAGAAGTGGAGTTCAAGGACTGTTCCCCAAATCTTTATAGTCATTCCTAGGTACCCAGTAGGCTGAACTGGAGAGCAAGTTGTACAGTTAGAACAGCCATTTTCAACCACTGTGCCATGGCACACTGGTGTGCCGCAAATGGTCCTCAGATGTGCCGTGGGAATTTGGGAGAATGTCATTTATCAATAGGACCATTGGGGAATGTGAGCCCCCATTGACAGCACTGTGTGCCTTGTCAATTGTCAAAAAGCTGATGGTGTGCCTTGTCAATTGTCAAAAAGCTGATGGTGTGCCTTGACCATTTTAGTGCCTTGCCAGTGTGCTACAAGATGAAAAAGGTTGAAAATAACTGAGTTAGAGACTTCCAGACTGAGCAGAAAGCTGAGATTGAGTTCACATATGATCTAAGGCACACCAATTACTAGAGCAGTGGTTCTCACACATTTAGCACTGGGATCAACTTTTTACAATGAGAATCTGTCAGGACTCATCGGAAGTGATGTCATGACTGGAAGTGATATCATCAAGCAGGAAAATTTTGAACAATCCTAGGCTACAATCCTACCCACACTTACCCAGGAATAAGTCCCATTGCCCTATCATTGTTAAAAGAATATACACAGTAGCTTGTTTAAAGTACAGGTCTGTAATATTTCCCCAAATGCAGTCACATTCCACAGTAGCATGAAGTCTAATCTATTAAAAATAAAATATTGAAATGTATGGGGACCCACCTGAAATTGGCTCATGACCCACCTAGTGGGTCCCGACCCACAGTTTGAGAAACATTGTACTAGAGAAAATCAGAAAATGTGACATTTTAATTTGGTGGTATGAAGATTACCTCATACCACAGGTTAGCATTCCAGTTAACAACTTTATTCTGCAATCAAGGTTTGCAAAGTTGTTTTTTTTAATGTTTCAAAAACTTTTCGTGACCCACCAAAAATCAGCTCACAATCCACTGGTGAGTTCTGACCCACAGTTTGTGAACCATTGTAACCGTGGCCAATAAGCCCGATCAGTTCTTACTGCAGCACTAGGATTCATTTTGTTTGAATACAGTCTGTATATTTGATATTTCTTGTCTTTGTTGTTGTACTATTGTTACAAAAATCCCTTTTTTGATATTGTTATTTATTTTGTGTTTCTATTTCTTCAAATATTTATAACCTTCCTTTGCCCGTCCATCAAGAGGTACCACAGTGGCTTACAGTATTTATTTATATATTTGTTATTTTCTGGGCACAATCCTAACCAAGTCTACTCAGAAGTAAGTCTTATTGTGTTCAATGGGACTTACTCCCAGGATAGTGAGGTTAGGATTGCGGCCTTACTCTGATTTTGTTCTCTTATCCTTCTTGTTAGCCAATGATTACAGGGTGAAATAAACATTTTCAGTGATTGTGAAGATGGAAACAGACTATTTGTTTAATTAGCCCATATTGTCCTTCTAAGGCTGCACTCCTATGGCGCTTACTTGGTTGCAAGCCCCACTGGGCAGAGTGGAGCTTACTTCCAAGAAAAAATGCAGACTTGTGCTGTAAGGTCCCAAAAATTTGTTTTCATTTTGCAAGGTGAAGATGGGGGTAGATTAGGAGGAAGGGGCAAAGTAACACTCCATTTTCTTTGGAGTTCACTAAGCCCAGATGGTTTGCAGGACTCCCACCTTACCTGAACTCATAAACAAGGGATTTCAAAGATATTCAAATGACATTGAAAATGACATCCCTTGCAAATTGTGGATTGAAGGACACATCTTGGAGGACTCCAGTCTTCTGAAAGAACTTCATTTCAGCTTAGTACATTATTAATGCAATTCAACTTCCTTTCCCCAAGACTAATAATGTTTTCCTTACAGCGGGAGGAGGGGAAGATATCTTTTTGTTGCCTTCTGTTTTGCATAGTGGAAGATTTGATGAGGTGACAATTGGAAAGTCCCTGTGAGACAAGCCTCTTCTATTGTGCAATTTTCCAGTGTGATATATTTTTTTTAATTTTTATTGTTGTCTGACTTGAGACGAAATACTCTCTAGATGCCTTTGCACCCCTCGGAGTCCACAGAAAAGCAAGCAAGCAAAGAACAACAGGCATCTTAAGTATGCAGCTTCTCAAAATAATATTAAATTGGTATCATTAGCTGATGTAAGGAATAGCTCACCACATTTGCATTGTAGGCAATTTATTTCAATAATCATTGTGTCATATCCCATGCAACTAAAATAAATGTTGAGGGGAATTGGAAATGAAATCCAATTCCAACCCTCAAGTTCAGATGTAAAAAATCCAAATACATTTTGCTTATGAAACTCTAAAGCAACACCTGCACTAAGGAGGCTGTGTAGGTAATAAAAAGTGTGGATTTCAACATTTGGAATATGAATTTTGAATATACACTTACCCAGGAGTAAGCCCCACTGACTATCACTGTTAAAGGCATATACATAGTTGCCTGTTAAAAAGTACTGATCAGTAAGATTTCCCCAAATGCAGTGTCACATACTATGGCAGCATCAAGTCTGATATAATAATAATAATAATAATAATAATAATAATAATAATAATAATAATAATAATAATAATAATATTACAGGTATTTCTATACCGCCTTTCTTGGTTCTCAGATTTCTCCTTAGACTTTATTCAAGGCGGTTTACATAGGCAGGCAATTTTTAAATCCCCGTAGGGATTTTTACAATTTGAAAGAAGGTTTCTATCTTTCAAGAAACCACAACATTCAGGTGTTTCTTTCTTGATCTGGCCGCACATTCTGGCCTCCATCCTCCCATGCTCAGAGCAGATGGAATAGCTTGGCTCAGCTTGTCAGCTGCTTCAAGGTCGCATGGTGCCGGTGGCCTCGAACTGGCAACCTTTGGATGTTATCTTCAGGCAAATGGAGGCTCAACCCTCTAGACCAGACCTCCTGCCCTGGGGATCCACCTGAAATTGGCTCATGATCCACGTACTGGGTCCCGACCCACAATTGGCTTGTGACCCACCTACTGGTTCCCGACCCATAGTTTGAGAAACACTGTCCTAATGTCTTTGCCTAAAATCACCTGGGGTGTGTGTGTGTGTGCCTCGCAACATGGAACACAATTCTGGGAAAGTAGCACTTCAAGCCTTAGTTGCACTGAAGTAGGACATCAGATCCCGGGCCAAACAAAACACAATGTAGAAGTTCTAAGATTGGATCTCCAAATGTCTTTTCTCCCCCCTAAAAGCTATGGGGCGGGTAGGTCACACTGGATTGGGGACACAATGTTGGGTAAATACTGGTTAAACCCCTTTTCCCCTGCGCTATTTCTTCCATGGAACACTGTCCCCCCTAAACTCTGTCAGGAAGTTTCTGTTAGCTATAGAGGGGAGAAGGTGACAGTTCAGGTAGAGCAACAGAGTGGGGAGATCAGATCCCCAGCGTTTTGTCTGATTTGGCCCAAGTGCTACCCCTTGGGAATTATTATCAGGGAGTAACTATTTCGAAGAAATCATGCACCAGAGGGCAGCAGCCTCCTGTGATAGTTTGGGAGTGAAGCACAAGACTTCATGCAGAGTTAAAAAATGTCAAAAGCCTGCTTCCTTTCTTTGTTTATTTGCTTTGGCTGGTCAAGTTCCTGAAGAGCAGGAACCAGTTTGGAAGGCAGGTGTCAATAAAGTGTCTGCTTTAGCAAGCTATAACCCAGATGCCACAAATGAACAAGACCAAGCTTTAAACAGGGCTTCTTCTTATCCTGCTGAGCCTATAATACAGTGTAGAGAGGTCTCCTCTTCCTTTATGTTCATTGGTGCGGCTCTTAAATTCAGTCTAAAAAGTCCTTGCCCGTGTGCTGAATCCATGAGAGCAGGACACTCCTTTAATACCAACTCAGGTTCTGTGACTTTAAGAGTGGCAAGGAAGCAGAAATAAAGTTGTGAAGTTATTCCCAGCATGGAGGTTCAGTGACGGGTGTGTGTGTGCTTGTGTTGATTTCTTCACACAGTTAAAGCAGAGCTAGGCTTTCCTGTCCCATTCACAGGCAACAAAAATGGAGGGGATTTTGGGCAGTCTTTTTCACAGGAGGCATCAAATTCCCCATTGGTGGCAGATGACTCGTTTTTCCCCCACAACCCTCCTTTGGGTGATGCTATATCATCACATAAGGGCAGTGGTTCTCAAACTGTGGCCCCCCAGGGAGCTGTGGAAACTAGCCTGGGGAGCTGTAGAATCCTGGTGAATAAGCCTCCACCCTCTGCAAAGTATTGGATCATGGCCCTAATGGTGAGCTGCAGCCAATGGCCCAGTAGGTCAAGGGAGCTGTCAGTCAAAAACATTTGGGAACCACTGACATAAGGGTGATTTGGGAGCAGGGGTTCTGGGGAAAAAATGGCAGCCACCAGTGGTGCTATATACTCATTTTTCCCCCAGGACCATGGTCAGAACTATGCCTTGTAACTCCCTTCCTTTTCTACGTTTTTGTTACTTTCACCTTGTTAATCTTTCTTGCTCTATTTATAAGTTCTATCATTTCAACTGTTTTTTGGCCGCTTTTGAGCACCTTACTGAGAAAGAAAAGCAGAATGGTTTCATTTCTTTATTAACGGAGTTGCTAAGCCTTAGGAACATGCAACTAAAATGATCACATAGTTCCTTCTCCCCCCCCCACCCCTCATTTTATCCCACCTCTATTTTCTTTCTCTTCCTCAGTTTTCTCTCTTTCTCTCTCTCTCTCTCCCGCTCTCTCTCTCTCTGCCCATTTCTATATTGTAGAACAAAAACAAGAAACCTTTATTGGCAAAATGATGTAAATACTACAAAAATCCACTTAATCCACAGGTACTCCCAATTACAGCATCACTGTTTCTCATTAACCCGATTTAGGGTGCAATCCTAACCCCTTATGTCAGTGCTTTTCAGCACTGACATAAGGGCAATGCAGCTCTGAGGTAAGGGAACAAACATTCCCTTACTTTGAGGAGGCCTCTGTGAGTGACACCCAACTGCAGGATGCAGCACATGTCCCATTGGCACTGCTGTGCCAGTGCTGAAAAGCACTGACATAAGGGGTTAGGATTGCACCTTTAGATTGTAAGTTCTTTGGGGCAGGGACCTGCCCTCACATTCTCTTGAAAGGGAGGTGCGCACAGATCTGACGATGTACAAATAAAGAAAATAAAGACCGTACCCTGGAGAATGACAACTTGAGCAGCAAGCATTTGAACGGTCAGCAAGGTCGGGAACCAGAAAGCTCCCCTCTCTGGTAAACAGAGAGGACGTATGAAGAACTACTAGCCACGGCAACTACACTACTTCCTTGCAAGTCCCACAAAGAAACCAGTGACGTGCTTCAGCAATGCTGGACATGGTCAAGCTTCAGCCCTGTCCCTTTTCACGCACAGACCGTCTGGCCTCCGAAATGGACGGTCCCAGGTGGATCCGAATGCAGGCCCAATCTGTGTAAAGTGTACCAGATGTGGGCCTTTGAAACTGAAAGGATAAGACAGCTTTTTTTTTTTTTTTTCCTTTTCAGCTCAAAAGCTGTTGATTCACAATGTTCTGACAGCCAAGCGGAAAGTGTCTTTTCCTGAGCCTGGTTATTTATATATACAAGAGCTGGCTGCTGGTGCTAAGGGCCAGAGAGCTTGCATGCAAAGTTATTCTCAGTCTCTCTCCACCCCCCCCTCCACCCTACCTCCCCCGTTGCTTTCCATTCACTCCAGGATGGTTTAGATTGGGGCAGAAGAAAATGGAGCCTGATTATGATCTGCTGCAGGCATTCAACAGAACAAAGGCATCCATGTCCGTGTTTGGAGTTAATAACGTCCAATGAATATCTAATTAAGGCTCCAACATCTCTGCCTTGCAGTCCTCCTGGTTGCCGAGAGTGCAAACATATGTGCACAGACTTCACTGGGGATGATTGCTAATTGCCTTGTGTATTATTATTATTATTTTTTTTGCCCAAGAGCTTGAGATGAGGCCGAAACTTGTCAGGGCTTCTTTTCTGAACCGAGGGGCAAGAACTCACACAGATGCCTGTAAGACCCTCTGCTGCATCCCATGATCCCAGCTGCACAGGCAAAGGCTGAGGTTACTTGGTAATGAGGGGAAAGTACTCTGCACATGTTCAGAGGCAAGCCCGCCACCATTTCACAGGTGAAAAGAAAAAAGAGCTTGGCTGCACCCAAATTTTCTAGCCATTTCCTGGGTGCATTGCCCCCTTCCCCACTGCATATTGCTCATTATTTATTATTATTTGTTGTTCACATGTTTATGCCACTCCAAGGAGTTCAGGGTGGTGCACACAGATCCTCTCCAACTTTGGTCCTCACAACAACCCTGTGAGGTGGGTGAGGCTGAGATAGAGTGACTGGCCCAAGGTCACCCAGGAAGCTAATGGGGTTTATGAACCTGGACCTACTAGGTCTAATTCCAGCTCCCAAACCATTACACCATCCTGGCTCTCATTACCCTCTGGTAGCTGTCTTCATTTACTCTGCTGCCTTCATTCACTCTGCAGTAGCCTTGCAGTGTTTTAAAGACAAACAGCTTGTTCTTTTGTTTCAAGAGGGGCCTGAAAACCAGAATCGTCCCATGATCCATTCTCAACGTTGAGCTTCGGAATGCAAAATGACAGGCTGTGCGCACGATCAACACCTTTTATTTGCGGTGTGCATGGGCATGCGTGTGCTCTTGGGACAGCTGCACACATAGGTCTTGGAGATTTAGGGCCCAGTCCTCACCAAATTTCCAGAACTGATGCAGCCATGCCAACAGAGTGTGTGATGCATCCTGTGGTGGTGGGGCAGTCGTGGAGGCCTCCTTGAGGTAAGGGAAGATTTGTAAGACAAGGGGCTGCATTGTGGCTGTATTGGTGCTGGAAAGTTGGAGAGGCCTTTAATTGCTCCAGTTCTGAAATGGCATTCAAGGGGCTCCCACTGCCATTGACTGCAATGCAGTTGCAACCTGCTAAGTCAGACCATCCATCAGTCTAACTTAATATTGACTATCTGGACCAATAGCAGCTCCCCAAGATTTCAGGCAGGCATAGGACGTCACTGACTCTAAACATGGACAAGGATTCCTTTGTTCTGTTGAATGCCTTTTCCCTGCCCTATCTAGAGACTGAACCTGGGACATTCTGAACCCAAAGCAGGTGCTTTGACCACTGAGGACGGCCCGTCCCCAATGAATGTTCTGATGAATAGGTCTAGGTTGGGGGGTTGGAGCTTGCTCCCGCCTCCTTGCATTCATTACCCTAGTTATGAATGTCTGAATAGGGCAAGGGACAATATAAGGAAAGTGATTTAGCTGGGACAAGGGTGAAAAACTAGGAACAGATGGAGCGGCTTCCGAAGAATCATCCCCGTGACGCAGGGTTCAAGGTTAAGCCCTGGTCCTGGGGGGAGTGGACCCTCTTGAGCCCCGGTTCACATGAAGCCCTCGGCTGTCTCAGGGAGGCAGGTTGGTGGCTGTTGTCCGTTATTGCATGACAATCTCCCAAGCCAGTGTCAGTTTAACCGTCTATGGGAGTGACTGCTCAGCTGCCCTTGATGTTGCAACAACCAGTTTGCAATCCAGGAGGAGGTGGTGTGTGTGTGTGTGTGTGTGTGTGTGTGTGTGTGTGTGTGTGTGTGTGTGTGTGTGTGTGTGTAAAGACCGAACTGTAGCACAACAGAGAACTTCTGCCTCCATCTGATTGCCTCCTGCTTTGTGCATTCTGCTCTGCTCTGCTCTTTTATGTCTAAAGTAGGCAAACCTTTTGGGAATGGATGGTGTCAGTTCCATCTCCTGTACACTACCTAGTAAGCAGGGATGGGCAAGTCCAGCATGGCTTGACTTGAGTCACGAATTTCTGCCCCCTCCCCGTGACGCAAGTCGAAAACGAGTCCTAACGGGTGGGCTTTCTGAGTCGCCCAGAGCGTTTTCACGACTTGAAAAGACTCGAGTCACAAGACATTTTGATACACGTCAGGCATGGCTTCGTGGAAAAAAGTGTGTGTGTGTTGGAGTTCAATTTAAACACTCCCCTGATGTCCCCATCCCATCTGTAAACAAGGTGGGAGGGGGTGAAACAGACTGCGTGAGAGAGGAGACAGAAATGGCAAGAGGGAGGAGAGTCACACAGCAGCTGGGAGGCTTACCAGTATGATCTGATCCTTTGCAGCTCTACTCAGAAGTAGAGTATGTGCCAGTTGTTCAATGAGGCTTCCTCCTCCTAAGTAACAAAGGAGCCCACAGGAGCCATGGGGTTGGAAAGCGTGATTGCTACGAACCGCCTCCCCCTCCCTGGGCTTCTCCAGCCAATTCTAAGGCAAGAATCCCCTAGGGCTCCTCCTTCTGCCCTCTGTTATGCCAAGAAACAAACCAAACTTTTGTCCATTGACCATAGGTTCCTTCAGAGACAGACAAGAGAGCCTCCCCCCTCCTGCCTGGTGCAAAGCAAAACATTAACCCTTCCCTGCCTCCTGGCTGGAACTTCCCTGCTGCTCACCT
This sequence comes from Tiliqua scincoides, assembly GCF_035046505.1. Taxonomy (NCBI): domain Eukaryota; kingdom Metazoa; phylum Chordata; class Lepidosauria; order Squamata; family Scincidae; genus Tiliqua; species Tiliqua scincoides. The sequence goes on along the minus strand of NC_089830.1, from coordinate 18,645,929 downwards.
GTTCTGAATGATGTCCCCACAAGGTCTTTCACGCTGTGAAAAAAGTAAGCAAACACACCCAGACATAGACAGACTTGATTTGAACATGTGGGGATGAGTGCCAAGTCAGTGGCCTCAGACTCAAGTCAATGCCCAAGACATTGACGCAGGTGACTGGAGGCTGAACAAGTCAGCGAAAAACACATGTTTTTGCGACTCGAACCCGAGTCACCTGACTCAAATTTCCATCCCTGACATATTCATGACAGGCTTGCAATGTTCCGGTGCACAACACACCACAGTGAATGGTAGAACCCAAAACACATACCAGGAAGTTGCTCCTCTTTGTGCATTCCTGGACGCAGAGGTGACCCTTTTCAACCAAGGAGCTGGTTAATCATTTCGCTAACCTTTCCCCTTCTCTTTGTGCAAGGTTTCAGAGTGTGCAAGGTAGAAATCTGATCAACCCATGTCCAGATTGCCTTCTTGGAGCATGTTCTAAAACCTCTGATGAGGTCAGGGTCTTATGAAAACATGGCCCCCTCACTATATCAGAACTTTGCAGTGCAGAGTTGAAGCTTGCTGCTCTGCTGCAGGTCGTGATGCTGTTCTATCTGTAGTTCCAGTCCCTCTGTCATCAGGACTGGCCTCTCCATGAGGATTACTGAGGAGTGTGCCTCAGGTGGTGGCTGAAACAGGGGCACCTTTCTCTGTTCACCTACCTCCACACTCCTCTTCCTCCTGCTGTGTGATTGGTTGGCAACCTTCAGTCTCGAAAGACTATGGTATAAGCCTACAGCACCCAGGATTCCCAGGCGGTCTCCCATCCAAGTACTAACCAGGCCGGACCCTGCTTAGCTTCCGAGATCAGATGAGATCAGGCATGCGCAGGCTGTGTGAATTTGAAACAAAAAGATGGGAATGAAGACAAGGAATTGTCAGTGATGCTGTATCTAGCCCACCGCTCTCCTCTCCTTTGCACTTCCTCTTCTGCTCTGTTCCCCAAATCAGGTAGTGGGAGGAGGAAGCAAAGAGGCAAGACCGATGGCTGATATGGTGCTGGATAAGGGAGGGGGCAGCATTGGGGGCTTTTTTTCCCCTAGCTGCTTTGGGGAAAAAAGTCTGCACATCTCTCTCAGATGAACAGGTTATGTGCTTGTGTGCTACGTGCGAGTTTCATTTTGGGGCATGGTCTTTTTGGGAGGGGCATTGGTGCGCCAAGGGTGAATCCGATTCCTGGTGACGATGGAAGCGTACAACTGGTTAATCGCAAACTGGGAGGCACCATGTGCAGAAATTTCCTGTGGTTTTTCCAGGGATTCTATGTACGCGACAGTACATTTAGTTGTGGCTCCCCTTGCATTAACATAACTGTAAAAAATTTCCCCTCTTTGAAATGCCACAGCTTGAAACTGAACCAATGTGGTGCAGTTTCTATTGATGTGCATGCTCGCTGGTTGTTCCTGGATTTCCACTGTAGAGTTTCTAGGAGAACAACTGTTGGGTAAATGAAACTTCAGCTCACCCAGAAGACCTGTAGCACCGACAAAGAGTGAGGGGAGGGGAGCTGGAACCTCCTGAGCCCAAGAAATGGGATTTAATCCAGAGCGTTCATTAGCACATGTGAACCTGTGGCAATGCCTTGTTTATTTCTGCTGTGGCTCTTCCTGTCTTGTGGGTTCCAGTGTGTTAGGCAGTGCTGTATGTGGGTTGTCAGACAAAATAAAGGATGTTCAGCAACTGCAGCATCTAGCAGAGGAGGTAGGCGCTATGTTCGGTCAGCTTGTAATCCTTCATAATCAGGGGCAAGACTTTGAAATAAAAATTGTCCCCATATGCCCTGGACCTAGAACGAATGGAGTGATGATGAGTTACACACATTACCAACCCACAAATGCTTATTCAGAAGACTGATAGTTGAAGATGGGGTTATAACTCAGTGGGAGGCCATTTACTTTACAAGTGGAAGGTTCAATTTCCCAGGACAAGCTGGGAAAGACCCTTTTTTTGAAATGCTGGATTGCTGCTTCCAGTCCTATATTGGACAATACTGAATTTGATTAACCACTGAGGGCCCAATCCTATCCAATTTTCCAGCACAGGTGCAGCCGCAATGCATCCCCAAGGTAAGGGAACAAATGCTCCCATATCTTAAGGGGGCCTCTGTGACTTCTGCCCCACTTCAAGATGCAGTGCATGCCCCATTGGCACAGCTGCACCGGCAATGGAAAATTGGATAGGATTGGGCCCTGACGTGGCTCTACTGAAGCCAGTATCCCATGTTCAGTGGAACTGTGGAGATGTGTATAAATTCCGTGTTTCTCAAACACCTTGAGGCTGAGCTCTTTTCAAAAACATTCCAGGCAACTTGGAAAGTCGGCCTATTAGTTACTTTCCCAATTTCGTTTCTGTTTCTCTCTCCACCGTGTGTTTTATATAGACGCTGCCCGTGGAGGATTTCATTATGTATTTGATGAAGTAGTCGACATAAGTTTATCCTGAAATCAATGGGTTGGATTTAAGGGGTCCACAAGTCTCTCCCGGCATGTATTTTACATGATGTATTTGTACAATGACATATTTATTTTATTTTATTTTTTTCATATTTTATACCATTTATAAATACATTTTATTTATTTTATATTTAATATGTATAAAATAGAAACATTTTATATTATATATCAGGGTAGTGTACATCTTTTTGTTCTCACAGTAACCCTGTGAGTAGTCGAGGCTGATAGATAGTGGCTGGCCCAAGGTCATGGCTGAGTAATAATAATAATAATAATAATAATAATAATAATAATAATAATAATAATAATAATAATAATAATAATAATAACAACTAGGTATTTATATACCGCCTTTCTGGTCATCGGATTACTCCTCTGACTTTATTCAAGGCGGTGCGTTTCTAAATCTCTCAAGGGGATTTTTACAATCATAGAGATTCTCTCTTTCAAGAACCAACAACATTTCAGATGGATTTTCCTGTTTTGGTCTCACTTCTGGCCTCCAGTTCTCCCACGCAGGCTCCATCTCTCACATGGAGGGCAGCCAAGATGCTTCTTGCTCACTCCAAGAGCAGGTGGAATCACTCAGCTGGGCTTGTCAGCTGCTTCAAGTTCTCGCCATTCTCAGCCCTTCAGGGAGCTGCCGGTGTTCTCGAACTGGCGACCTTCTGATGTTATCTTCGGGCTAACGGAGGCTCTAATTCCAACTCCTGAACCACTACACCCTCCTGGTGTATCTTTTTTACAAGTACCTTTTGAGCAAAAAATGCCACGGGGTTTGGTTTTTCTATTGGGGCCACACTGGACGTGATGTAGGAGTGCCAAGACTAGGACTCCCAACACTATTTTCTTCTTCAAAAGCAGCCGCACATGGCTGGAAGAGAGGGGAAAAATTTCAGGTGCTTTACACCTCCCGCGAAAGGTGCCCCCCATAATTTGAGAACCATTGTCTTGAGAAGAACGTTAAGGACGTAAACGACCTCGTTATAGTGACTGGCAATATATAGCAAATAAATGAGAAATTGTTTTTCATTGTAAAATGTTAAAAAAACCATGGGTAGGGGATGATCGGAACAGCGGCTGCAGGGGCAGTTAGCACTTTCTTGCTGGCCCATTTCCCCCCTGAAAATCCTCCCCTTAGCATCGCTTTGCAGCAAATATGTATTTATGGGGAGCAATTTTTGGCAAGAAAACCAGCACCCACAACCATTGTCCGGAGTGCCTCCATTCATTACTGCTTTTTTTTTTTCCAATGAAGAGAAACTTCCAGTTTACTCCCTATGTTGAACACATCTCTTAACCATGGAACTTACAGTTTGCCCCTGGGGTTGTAAAATATTCCTATTAAAATGTATTCTTCCCCTTTTTGGAAGATTACCTCCCCCTCTTCCCACGCACAGATTCCTTATCTATCCTCCATGTTGAGATGAAGGGCGCTTCTGCAGTTGTTGCTTACAGAGGGATTTGAAGCATCCGTCATGCGCCTCTGATATGCATCTGATCTCTGTGGTCTGCTCTGAAAAGATACAGGCACTGGCATGTGCCTGGCTGTGCAGCATCCTCCTGCCACATGCCAACACCCAGGGGACAAAAAGTACATTTATTTCCATAATCTGTGCTGGAAGATTTCTACCCCTCTTTCTGAGTGACATGCTCTCCAAAGTGGCTTATGACAACTAACCACACAAAACGAGGTGCGTGTTTCCTAATCCACATGTGGTTTGTAGCGACATGCCCACGCAGGGGCTGCAGAGAAACGCCTTGCTAAAAATTGGGCGAAAGTTTGCGTTGCTGAACTACAGCACTGCAGAGCATAGGAGGAGCGCCTAGAAGGATGAAGGAAGCCAAACTTTGCTCCTACCTTTCAAAAAGGAGACCAATCACCCAGGAAAGGCTTTAGGAGCTGCAGGACCCATTTGGGGACCTTTTTGTGGGGCCCCAGGCTCGCAGCCAAAGTCTGTAGAACCTTAGAGATACAGGTGGAGTCTCCGTATCTGTGGGGGATCAGTTCCTAGACCCCCCATGGATAACGAAACTCGTGGATAATGAAATTCATGAGATCTGACCCACAGGGATGCTGAATGCGACTGGAACCTTGTTCTGGTCGCATTCAGAGCCTCTCTGAGGCCCACATGTGGCTTCTATGGTCCTCAGTATGCTACTCAGAGCAGTAATTGTGGTTTCGCAGAAAACTGTAAGTACCGTTTAAATTGCTTGGGAGGGGCCGGGGGGGTTCTAAAGTCAGTAGAGGTCACGTGCAGCCTCTGCAGGCCTTAGAAAGGCTCCTGGGCGCCACCAGTGAACATCTCCAGTGGCATCCAGGAGCTCAGGTCTGGTTTCCGTCCTGAATTCCAGACCTGCAGTTTGTTCGAACCACAGGTTCTGAATTTGCGGTTAGGGAGCCTAGACCTGTACAGATAAAATTTATTATAGACTTGATATCGCTACAGTAGAATAGAAAGCAATCAAAATGTGTTATTTAAAAGTGCATGTGAATTAATGGATCAAATGGATCTAAGCACCTTTTAAAATTGCATACATGCAAGCTTACAAGTAAACAAACTGTAGCAGAAAGAGGGAAGCCCCAACCAAACAAAAGGCACAGATTTCCTTGGAAAAGTAAATAGTAAAACAAAACCACTTGTTTTAGTGACTGTGAAATGATTTATAAAAATACCAATTCTATTTTTTATTTTAACCCTTCTGTGGGGACCCTTAGGATTGGGCCCCAACTGGGAGCAATTGGTCTAATTGGCTTAAAGCTGGCCCTGTGATCGCTCCAGAACAATTGAGGGGCAACTGAGATATGATCTCAGCAAACATGTGATCCCAGCTCCACTTCTGCCAAGAGAATAGGGAATGCAAGTGGATAGGTCTTTAAGGCTGCAATCCTAACCACAGTTTCCTGAGAGTAAGCCCCATTGAACAAAATAGGACTTACTTCTGAGTAGACCTGGTTAGGACTGTGCCCTAAGTCTCCTTGCACTTGTTGCTTCTCCCCTGCAAACCTCCCCTTCCTTTTTCAAGATTACCCCCCACATATCTTTGCCACACTTTTTCTAAACAAACTAGCCCCCAACCTCTTAACCTGTCCTTATGAGGAAGGTGCTCCAACCCTCTGATTTTCTGCACCTTTACCAGCTTTGCAACATCCTTTTTGAGGTGTGGCAACCAGAACTGCACACAGTATTCCACATGTGGCCACACCCCTTCGCCCGATTTGTACACAAGCGTTAGAATTACCCATTTTATTTTCAATCCCTTTTCCTAATTACGACACCGAGGAAGATGCGGTTCAAAGCACAGAAGGGTTGGTAAGAATCTGCCGTTGGGTTGCTTCACAGGCAGTCCAAGAAAAAACCGACACTCATTCTGTTCCTGTTTTGGCTGCAAAGAAAGACTTAGGGAAGTTTGCAGACAACTGAATCAAGTTTGATGGAATGTCCACCTCCCAAACTAGACCCCTTGGATTTCAGCGAGCTTGAAGCCAAATACTCCCCACCAGTCAGTGGGAAGCTACAGTGACAGAATTAGGGAGAGGGGAAAACCATGTTACCAGGGCACCCAGGTTGAAATTGTAAAGGGAAATTACCTGCTGGGGTGGGATTGCTAGGTGTACTTGTGCAACTTCCCAAGGCCCCTTCCATGCACAGCTGGAAAAGCAGACATTCTGACTAATCCTCCCAAATAGCAGCACAATGTGATTTTGCACCTTAAGCCAACTTACTGCAAATCAGGACTCTTAACAGTGGCATTGAGAGATGGGTGGAGGAAAGAGCTTATTATTAAATAACTGAGAGTTGGAAATCCTTTCCTACCTATAGCAAGTCACCCAGCAATCTTCCCAGAGACCCCACTCTGCCTCTGCCCAGCTCTGCAATATTCCTCCCAGGGAGTGTTATTATCTTAGCTTGTGGGTTATACAATGGCATGAACATGCAGATTTCATATCCAGGACTATGGTTCTTAAGAACATAAGAACAACCCTGCTGGATCAGGCCAAGGGCCCATCTAGTCCAGCTTCCTGTATTTCACAGTGGCCCATCAAATGCCCCAGGGAGCACACAAGACAGCAAGAGACCTGCATCCTGGTGCCCTCCCTTACATCCTGGTGCCTTCTTTGGGAGCTTTAAGGTCCAGAGACTGGTTGAGGTACCCAATGCAATTTCCATCTTTGGTGCCAAGCAGGGCTGGGCTTAATCAGTTCCTACTCAGGAGAGCATAAACAGACTGGAAAAAGGAACACCCCCTAAATGGTATCTGATATGACACTGGGTGATGCACAGATTTCTCCATGTGGGCAATGATCCCCCCCCACTTGTTCTATGTTAGCTTAGAGGGGGTCTCACATATGTTTGGAGGCAGCACATTGAAAGCCTCAGCCACAAAAGACAGAACATGCCCCTTGGATGCCAGTATAGTTCTTGGGCAGCTGCACGCATTGCTAATTATGCAGGTTGTGGGACTGTCTTACATTAATGTGGTTGGACAGCAGGCAAAATAACACCCGACAGTCAGGTTTTCTTGACTCCACAGGAATCAGGCACACCAGGAATATAAGCTGGTGGGTGACTCTTGCATGGTTGTTATAATGCAACTCAAAACCCACACATAACGAGAGTCCTCCTGGATCCATCCAGTACTACTAGGACTTGGGTTTGAAACTCACCGCTGTCCAAAACTCATGAGGTGGCAAACTGCCTAATACTGAGACCGGTCAATGGCCCAGCTAGTTCTGTACTGGCCTCTCTGACTTGTGAAAGCTCTTCAGAGTTTCTGCCTGTGTGGGAGGGGTCCTTTCCCAAGGCTACTTGAAGATGCCAAGTAATAATGCTGGGCCCTTTGGAATGCGGGGGGGGGGGGCTCTACCACTGAGCTTCAGCCCCTCCCAAACCCAACCTGTGGTTGAATCCTTTCATACGCCTGCGTTGGCTCGGTCATGTCGTGAGAATGGATGATGGCCAGATCCCAAAGGATCTCCTCTATGGTGAACTCGTGCAAGGAAAGCGCCCTACAGGTAGACCACAGCTGCGATACAAGGACATCTGCAAGAGGGATCTGAAGGCCTTAGGAGTGGACCTCAACAAGTGGGAAACCCTGGCCTCTGAGCGGCCCGCTTGGAGGCAGGCTGTGCAGCATGGCCTTTCCCAATTTGAAGAGACACTTGGCCAACAGTCTGAGGCAAAGAGGCAAAGAAGGAAGGCCCACAGCCAGGGAGACAGACCAGGGACAGACTGCACTTGCTCCCGGTGTGGAAGGGATTGTCACTCCCGAATTGGCCTTTTCAGCCACACTAGACGCTGTGCCAGAACCACCATCCAGAGCGCGATACCATAGTCTTTCGAGACTGAAGGTTGCCAACTGTAACTGTATACAGTGGATCCTTTGTATCCAAGGGGGATCTGTTCTAGGACCCCCCCACGGATACTGATTTCCACAGATACTGGAACAATCAGGGAGGGCCTCTGATTCTTCTCTGACTGGAAGAGCTTTCCAATTGTATGAGAGAGGCCCTCTAGGTATGGGCTCTGCCCCATACCTACTGAAATCTGATACTGAATCTGTGCATGCCAAACCCATGGAAATGGGCCCACTCTACTCTTCTCTGTTGGGTTCAGTGGAGTTGATGTGCATAAGACTCCAGCCAACATATGTCAGGGGTTCCACTTTCTCTGCCCTCTTGCCCATCTCTGCTGCTTCTCCTCCATATGCACCCTGGATAGTGAAAAGAAATGGAGTAGAAGAAGTGTGGAGGAGAAGAGAGTGAAGGGCAAGAAGGTCTCCCCCACACTTCCTCTTCTGCTCAGTTTCCCTCTTTCAAATTCAGAGCAAGAGGAGAGGAGGAGGAGCAGTGAAGGCTTGGGTGTTGTGGAGGGGAGGGGAGGATGGCGATGATGGCATCTGAGAGGTCTTGAGCCAGCCCCAAGCTCGTTGAACAGAGAAATGTTTTACAGCTCTCCAGCCAGAAATCTGAAGAAGAGCAATACACAGAGTATGGAAAGGAGCAAGGCTGTTGGAGCGTCTCCTTCATCCCCCCCCCCCCCATTCCCATACCTGACTTTGATGTGCAGAAGGAAACCGGTTTGTACAGCTCTCCTCAAGTGACAGGAGCAGAGAATAATCCCATCCATGAGGAACACATTGTTCCAGGCCACAAAGTGCATGAAGTGGACTTTTATCACCAGAGTTTCCTGTTGTTACACAGCAGGCCAGAGTTTGTGTGCATTGGCTGGAAGCCCACAGACGGACGAGGGGAAAAGCGCTGAGCTCAGAATGATACACAGGCTTTGGAGTTACACATTGTTGTGGGGGCAGGGGAACCCTGCCTAGATGTAGTTAGTAAGCAGGAACTTACCCTTGCAGCGGTCGTTGATGCTGTGCCCGAGTCCTAAATTGTGGGAAGGAATTGTACGTACATCTCCCTGAGCAACTTTGAGGAAGGATGGGATACGCAGTGTCATCTGAGCAGTGGTTGATGCATATGGCGGGGAGAGTGACATATTGAATAGTACCATCATGTTATATATCATTTGATGTGGAACTGCATGCAGAATGCCATGAAAGAAACTGCATTGAAATATCTCTGTTCTATCAAAATTTATAGCCAAAGATCTAGAGGGGCGGGGCAATGATATATCGCCACACCCATCGCCTGGCCTTACTGGGTGATGCAAACCCTAGTGGCACCACTGTATCTGAGCATATGAATACTCACTCTGAGTATTTGGTGTACCCATTTGGAGACCACAACTTGCATAATGCCCCCAAACATTTTATTTATTTATTTATCACATTTTTATACCGCCCTTTCTCCAAAGAGCTCAGGGCAGTGTATACAGCTGCTCCCCTCCTTTTCTCCTCACAACAACACTGTGAGGTAGGTGAGGCTGAGAGAAAGTGACTGGCCCAAGGTCACCCAGGAAGCTTTGCGGCTAAGGAGGGATTTGAACCTGGATCTTCCAGGTCTAAGTCCACCTCCCAAACCAATACACCAACCTTGAACACAAGAAGGGGAGAGGGGCCACCTAGCTGAGTCTGATGCCCTTGTGTCCACAGGTTGGCTCAGCTAGCTACGGTTTGCTTGGCTTTTCCAGTTCCATGGAGCACAGATGTAATGCCTAGAGGTGTTTGAAAGCGGTATTATTTACCTTACTCAGAAGTAAGCCCATTGTGTTCAGTGAGGCTTTAAGACTATCTTACTCTTCGGAAACAAACACCTCTAGTAGTGCCCTTTTCTTGTGGCCATCTTGTGGCACATTGATGTCAGGGCCAGTTGACATAATTGCACTCCAAGCATGTTCTTCAGGAAATACATGGGGGCTTATGGAATACATAGTCAAAGCAACCAAGATGGTGGAGTTAAAGCTCCTGTTTACCATGAAACTTACTGGCTGAGCCTGGGCAAGTCACAAGTTCTTATTACAACCTACCTTGCAGGTAGGCTTTGTTAGGAAGATAAGATGGGCATATGGGGGGAAGGGGGCTGTGAGCAGCACACTTAGCTCCTTGGTATGTAAGAGGGTGGTATATAAAAAAATGTGAAAGATAAATTTTCAAAAGTGACCCAAGAAGAGCATTGGCTTAAGCAAGAGTGTTGTCTTTTTAAAAAAGTCTGAACACTAAAAACAGCCACTTCTACCACATCAGGGTCTTGCTGCATCTTGTGCAATGTTGTCAGCACAAACTTGCAGCAGCCCTTCAAAGCTTCAGGCAGGGGTCTTTTCCAGCCTGGCTTGGAAATACAAGCATTTGAACCCAAAACTCCCTGCATGCAAACCACTGAGACACAACTCCTTCCAAAATGAGCCCGTGCATGGGGTGGTAGGCGGGCACCTCACCTCCACACTCTGTAGACCTGTAATGTTTTGGGAGAGACTTGCAAATCCACCCCTCCATTGATGGATTTTGACTGAAACCAGTCTCCCTCAAGGGAATTTTTTAAAAATATTTATTAATTCCCTTGAGAAAGCTTGCTTCCAGTAGAAACTAAACAGGAATGAAGCTATTCCAGGTTTCCCCATCGTTCCTTTTCATTTGTTTCAAAAAAGAAAAAGATGCCAAACCCTCTTCCAATTTACAACTCACCATAGGTTAGCAGCTATTTATATCCAGCCTTTCATCTAGCCAAGCTCATAACATAAGAACAGCCCCACTGGATCAGGCCATAGGACCATCTAGTCCAGCTTCCTGTATCTCACAGCAGCACCACAAAATGCCCCAGGGAGCACACCTGATAACAAGAGACCTGCATCCTGGTGGCCTCCCTTGCATCTGGCATTCTGACATAGCCCATTTCTAAAATCAGGAGGTTGCACATACGCATCATGGCTTGTAACCCGTAATGGATTTTTCCTCCAGAAGCTTGTCCAATTCCCTTTTAAAGGCATTCAGGCCAGATGCTGTCACCATATCCTGTGGCAAGGAGTTCCACAGACCAACTACACACTGAGTAAAGAAATATTTTCTTTTGTCTGTCCTAACTCTCCCAACACTCAATTTTAGTGGATGTCCCCTGGTTCTGGTGTTATGTGAAAGTGTAAAGAGCATCTCTCTAACCACTTTATCCTTCCTCTGCATAATTTTGTATGTCTCAATCATGTCTCCCCTCAGGCATCTCCTTTCTAGACTGAAGAGGCCCAAACGTCGTAGCCTTTCCTCATAAGGAAGGTGCCCCAGCCCAGCAATCATCTTAGTCGTTCTTTTTTGCACCTTTTCCATTTCCACTATATCCTTTTTGAGATGCGGCGACCAGAACTGGACACAATACTCCAGGTGTGGTCTTACCATAGATTTGTACAACGCCATTATAATATTAGCTGTTTGGTTCTCAATACCTTTTCTAATGATCCCAAGCATAGAATTGGCCTTCTTCACTGCTGCCGCACATTGGGTCGACACTTTCATTGACCTGTCCACCACCACCCCAAGATCTCTCTCCTGATCTCCTGATCTGTCACAGAGAGCTCAGAACCCATCAGCCTATATGTGAAGTTTTGATTTTTTTGCCCCATTGTACATGACTTTACACTTACTTACATTGAAATGCATCTGCCATTTTGCTACCCATTCTGCCGGTTTGCCGAGATCCTTCTGGAGCTCCTCACAATCACTTCTGGTCTTCACCTCTTGGAAAAGTTTGGTGTCGTCTGCAAACTTAGCCACCTCACTGCTCACCCCTGTCTTCAGGTCATTTATGAAGAGGTTGAAAAGCACCGGTCCCAGGACAGATCCTTGGGGCACACCGCTTTTCACCTCTCTCCATTGTGAAAGTTGCCCATTGACACCCACTCTCTGTTTCCTGGTCTTCAAGCAGGTCTCAATGCAGGAGAGGACCTGCCCTCTAATTCCCTGACTGTGGAGTTTTTTCAGTAGCCTTTGGTGAGGGACCGTGTCAAACGCCTTCTGAAAGTCCAGGTATATAATGTCCACGGGTTCTCCCGCATCCACATGCCTGTTGACCTTTTCAAAGAAACTCATTAACTAATTCTCATTCAACACTCATTCTTTTCAAAGAAACTAGTTCATTCATAGGGTTGCCAGATAGTCCCCCTCCAAGCACTGACCAACCCTTACTGCTCTTCTATATAAAGGTAGCTCTAGCAGATGCATTCAGCCCATAGCCCTACATTTAGCATAACCAGGAGCTGGCTACAAATTACAGCACTTTAGGCTGGTTATTACTGAACAGGAGAAGACTTTTGTTATGGATGTTACTGGCTTGCAATTTCAGGTGAGCTGCCTTTAGTTCTGATTCCAGGATAGCTCTACCCACTGAACCAGATTGCACCCTCCAATCATTTCGTCATGGAAAGCCTACACTTGTTTCAATACCATTTTTCTCCACGTGGAGATGTTTGATTTTCTCCCCGTCTTGTGAGAGAAGGATAAATGCTCCTTCTCTCAGAGCGCCTGCAGAGATGCCTGCGTTGGCTCGGTCATGTCGTGAGAATGGATGATGGCCGGATCCCAAAGGATCTCCTCTATGGAGAACTTGTGCAAGGAAAGCGCCCTACAGGTAGACCACAGCTGCGATACAAGGACATCTGCAAGAGGGATCTGAAGGCCTTAGGAGTGGACCTCAACAAGTGGGAAACCCTGGCCTCTGAGCGGCCCGCTTGGAGGCAGGCTGTGCAGCATGGCCTTTCCCAGTTTGAAGAGACACTTGGCCAACAGTCTGAGGCTAAGAGGCAAAGAAGGAAGGCCCATAGCCAGGGAGACAGACCAGGGACAGACTGCACTTGCTCCCGGTGTGGATGGGATTGTCACTCCTGAATCGGCCTTTTCAGCCACACTAGACGCTGTTTCAGAACCACCTTTCAGAGCGCGATACCATAGTCTTTCGAGACTGAAGGTTGCCAACAACATGTGAGAGAAGCACGGTGTTAAAGCTGTAACCTCGGGAAACCAGAATCTGTCTCAGGTGAGCTTTAGATTCTATAGAGACAGACATGTAAGATCTTTATAGCCTTTTAGGCATCGCAAGAAAGTGAACACGCTCCATTTACCTGCACAGAAAATGGTAGCAATGAGTACAGGCCACCAGGGCCAAGCGATCTTTGTTAGCAATAAACTGATTAGCAGAAGAGTGTAATCAGTATTCAGAAAGCTACCTGTTCTTGCTGGAATCCCTAGCATGTATGCACTACTGAAACAGAGACGCCTGCGTTGGCTCGGTCATGTTGTGAGAATGGATGATGGCCGGATCCCAAAGGATCTCCTCTATGGAGAACTCGTGCAAGGAAAGCGCCCTACAGGTAGACCACAGCTGCGATACAAGGACATCTGCAAGAGGGATCTGAAGGCCTTAGGAGTGGACCTCAACAAGTGGGAAACCCTGGCCTCTGAGCGGCCCGCTTGGAGGCAGGCTATGCAACATGGCCTTTCCCAGTTTGAAGAGACACTTGGCCAACAGTCTGAGGCTAAGAGGCAAAGAAGAAAGGCCCACAGCCAGGGAGACAGGCCAGGGACAGACTGCACTTGCTCCCAGTGTGGAAGGGGTTGTCACTCCCGAATCGGCCTTTTCAGCCACACTAGACGCTGTTTCAGAACCACCTTTCAGAGCGCGATACCATAGTCTTTCGAGACTGAAGGTTGCCAACTAACTAACTAACTAACTAACTAACTAACTAACTAACTAACTAACTAACTAACTAACTAACTAACTAACTAACTAACTAACCTGTTCTTGCTCTAGCTAAAATTATTGCTGCTTTGTTCAGCATTTTGCCCTATCTGCTGCTCCAGATGGAATCACACCAGTGAGTTTGTGTCACCTGGGGTAGGAGGGCAGCATGTCACCCCCATGGTGGACCTCCTCCCATGCAGTGGGTGGGGCAATCCCCTGGGCAGTGGGTGTGGTGATGCACCATTTCCCCACCTCCTACTGCTTTTTTGGCTATAAATTTTGATAGAGATATTCCAACACAGATTTTTTGTTGCATTCTGCATGAAATTATGCATTGAATGATATATAACATGATGGGATTATTCAAAAATACCAAGATTTTAAAAATTTTTTGACCAGTAGTGGTGTCACCCCTCCACCCCGGCACATCACCCAGGGTAACCCACATCCCTCACAACCAGGAGGTCCAGGAGGGGCAGGAGGTCTTGTCTAGAGGGTAGAGCCTCCGTTAGCCCGAAGATATCAGAAGGTCGCCAGTTCGAGAACACCGGCAGCTCCCTGAAGGGCTGAGAATGGCGAGACCTTGAAGCAGCTGACAAGCCCAGCTGAGTGATTTCACCTGCTCTTGGTGTGAGCAAGAAGCGTCTTGGCTGCCCTCCATGTGAGAGATGGAGCTGCTTGTCAGCCTGCGTGGGAGAACTGGAGGCCAGAAGTGAGACCAAACCAGGAAGATCCATCTGAAATGTTGTTGGTTCTTGAAAGAGAGAACCTCTATGATTGTAAAAATCCCCTTGAGGGATTTAGAAACGCCGGCCTGTGTAAACTGCCTTGAATAAAGTCAGAGGAGTAATCCGATGACCAGAAAGGCGGTATATAAATACTTTAAAAAAAAAAACAACAACCCCTAGTGAAGAGTGATCACCCTTACCACACTATTTCAGTGTGGCACCACTTTATCACACTATTTTTACCTTCACCACCCTATTAAAGACAGGCAGTTAACAGGTGTCTCCTAACCCAGCTTCTGGGTCATGGAGCTGCCATCAGGACACTGTCCAGCCCAAGAATCATTTTGATGATCCCAGTTAATGAAGGCAGATTTCAATACCGAGATGAAGGCCACTCACTATTTTGTTTTTATTTGAGTATTTCTACACCACCTTTCTCTGTTGCTTAGACAGCATTCAAGGCCATTTACATGGGCAGGCTAGCCTAAACCACAGTTTTTCAATGGGGTTTTTACAAATATATTCTGTCCATCACAGAATCCTCAGTCGCCAGATGTTGCAAAACACAGTGTGGTTCTCTCCTCTGGCTGTGTGCCATCAAGTTTCAGTTCAGTAGGCAATCGTAACTCAAGCCTGGACAGGTCTTCAAGGTCCTTCTCTGTTCCTTGCCGGCTGGCCTTCTCACACACTCCCACTTTTCTCTCAGTGTGTGGCTAATCAGCTTAACTGCAACTCGGTCCTGCCGCAACAGGTCCTGCAGCTTGTCCCAGCCTGGCATTCCATCTCCCATCCAAAAACACACCTCTAGATTCTCCTGCTTAGCTCTCAGGCATTACCTGCAGTTCAACCATCAGTCCACACCTCCTGCCCTAGCCTAGGGTACCTATCACTGGTCTGAAGGTACGTAACAGCCTCTTTGCCAGTATATATGTTAGGTGCTGTCCAATGGATGGATGGGAGGCCCCCTAAGAAGCCAGTGAATACCATCCTTGAATTCCATGATAAAAAAGGAAGGTGGGATATGAAATTGAATGAGCAAACAGGAAAACAAACCTAGAAAGGCACATTTATGCCACTGGTGTGGTTCAGTAGCTTGGGAAGAAGAAGCCAACTATGATGGATGGGTGGTGGGTAGGCCAATGAAGGCCAAAGCTGCATTTTGTTTGTTATCTGCTTGCCTAGCTAACTGCTAGTTATGCTGTGCTTTTCCTTTTACTCAGCAGACATTAGCAAAAGCTAAATTTAGCCTGACCACAAACACTAGATGCTATTGATAGGGCTACGTGAACAAGAGATTCATGCCAGCGTTGGAGATAATAGCTAGTAACTGCACACTTAAAGGTGGCTTTAGGAAGTAAAAACATGTTCTAAACCTCCAGGCAAAGATGTTCTGCCTGCATGACTAGGGGGGAGAGGTTTAAGCTTACTAGAGCAAGAGCTGCTCTGCTGGATCAGGCCAAAGGCCCATCTAGTCCAGCTTCCTGTATCTCACAGTGGCCCACCACATGTCTCAGGGAGACTCAGCACAAGATACTTGTATTCTGTTGCTACTCCCTTGCATCTGGCCCCCAGAGAGGTTACTTCTAAAACCCAGAGGTTGCATATAGTCGTCACGGCTTGTAACCTGTGATGGACTTTTCCTCCATTCGTCTGTCCAATCGCCCTTTAGAGGCATCTAGGCCGGGAGCTATCACAACATCCTGTGGCAAGGAGTCCCACAGATCAAGCACACACCGAGTCAAGAAATATTCTAGATGTTTGGGAGGGATAAAAAGTCAAACAGACACGGTTGCATATAATAAGGGCTATAACCCAGGACTAGGTATTGCATGCATATGTTCTTTGGGCATACACCTAGCAGTGTGAACTACACAACCCTGTCATAGACGCATACATTTGCAAGCTGTGATTGGCTCAGCTCTTTCTCAAAGACCCACTTGACGGTAAGCCCCAGTTTGCTTCTGTGTAATTAGCGAGATGAACCTTAATAAGGACAGGCTTTACAGAGTTAGGATCTCTGACCTAGGAATCCTCAAGGAGTTGAGCCGAGACTATCCCAGCACACAACACCAGACAGAATTGGAAGGAGCAATGGGTTGTTCCAGCACAGCTGCTATTGCATTATATCAAGAATGGACCATGTTCATGACATGCCTAGTGCATGACTGGTGCCCATTTCTGTGTTAAAATATACAAAAGGCATGTGAGCTCCTGATCTGGATTAGGGTCATGAAGGCCAAGGGTTAAATCCCCTTATACCCACACTCCCAATTCAGAATCAGCTCCACACAGTTTTTCCATTTAATCATACAGATATCCAGTACATACTGGCATGGTGTAGTGTGGCCCTTAGTCCATTAAAAGAAAGGGCTCCACCTTTTATCATGTGATCATTATGCCTGGCAGTTCTTTTTTAAATAATTTGTTCTGCCAATACATTTTGCTTATTAAAAAAAAGCCAACAACAAGAAGCACATTAAATAGTCTGCAACCTCCACAACTTCTATAGCCATTCGAGGACACTTGGACTCACCACTTACTGCTTTGATGAGATCAGAGCCTCTGCTACAAGCACAGAATCGACCAACATGGTCCCTGCCCTAAAGAAGTGATGCCAACCTAAGTACAGCAGCATGAACCCAGAGTGAGGACAGCTCTCCAGAGCAGCCACCTCTGTTGCCATGCAGGACAAAAGGGTTTTGCTGTTATCAGGAGATGCCAGCTGGTTGCTTGTGAGAAGTAGCCCATAGGATGCATGCCATTGCAGCAAATCCCAAGCTGGCAGTGTGCAACATGACTCACCCCAAAGAGCATAAGCTTGCCAAGAGTACCCCATTCATCCATCCAAATGGATGGAATGGGCACAGCTCAGGCTCAAGGTCAACACCATGCTTACAAACGCATGGTATTCAAAGCCAGGACAAGACCCAAATACCATATGCAATTGCATTGGAGGAAAGCCACCCAACAACTAGCTGCATCTCTTAATTCATGCTAACCCCTACTTGTATGCATAGTACCTCTTAACATACAGAAGGTACCTTACAGAAGGTACCTTATACTATGGCCACCTTGTCTGGGACTGCTTAGTCTGAATGACAGGGGCTCTGTCAAGTGTAGGTCTGACCCTGCACATGCTACCTGGGGCCCTTTTAAGTGACGGCACCATGGATTAAAGTGGGGTCTTTTTGCCTCAAAGCACTAGCCCCACTGCAAAACATTCACCCATCTCCTTGCTTAAGGACCAGGCCCCATTGCCTCATTTGCAAGTTTCCACTACAGGACTTGGAGGCGTCCCTGATCTTAGAAACACAGATCAGATCAAGGAAACTTGATCACATGACAAAGATGGACAACCTTCCTCATGCCCATCCTTAGAGTAGCCTTGATCACATTTTAGTTAAGGCAGTGGGTTGCTTTTAGCATTGACTGCTAGGAAGGGCAAGAGACACAATCCAAGAAAAACCAAAGTCAGTTTCAGAGGTTTTTGCTTTTTTTTTTTTATTTGGAAAAAAAAGTAACCTGTACATTCTCACTTCATCGATCAACAATGATGTGCTTGCAACGAGAGGGGGCAGTAGCAACTTTAGAGTCGGCGTGCCAGGCTTTCCACGTTCCCAAAGCATTGGGAAATGCTGAATGAGAGGCTGAAAGGCAAGCAAGCTGTCGGCTACACCAAACGTTTCCCCCCTTTCTTCCTCAGAAACACAGTTAGAAGTAAAATCATTTTTTTAATCAAACCCTGGGAGAGAGAAGGAGATCTCGTCTACAGTGCCCAGTAGCAAAATGGTGTTTGCTGGCTCAGGCACCTGTGCGTCTGTTCAGCCCTTCCCGGTAATCTCAAAAGGCAAACAGATTGAGCCCTTCCAAATAAATAAGGATTGGGAAAACAAAAGATAAATAAGATTCTTTTAAAAAATCAGTTATATACACAAAATTACATGGATTTTATTTGGTTTCAGAGGCAAGGAAGAAGTGGATGGCAGTTGAAGGTTCTTGGTTGTCGTGGTCTGAAAGGAAATTCCATAATCTCACAACCAGTTTGTGGAATTTTTTGCTTCCCCTCCCAAAGAGAACACACACGAACTCTGAAGGCGCTCACTAGAAGAAGAAAAAAAAAGGAGGGGGGTGCAGCACCCAAATCAGCACATAAGAGGTGATACTAAAAAAAAATAATTAAAAATGTGTTTGTTTCTCTTCCTTGGAGAGAGTTTGCTGCCTCACTCACTTGCACCACATCACCCAGCACCCCCCAAATATTTTGTCTTCCAAGTTTGCTTTAAAGCAGTGAAAATTAAAGGGGGGGGGGAAACCCACCCAAGTTAACAAAACAGAACCTGAGGGTAGTGATCTCTTTAATTCAAGATACTCTCATCTTGAATTCAAAGACAGCAGGCAAAAGACCAGTTGCTAACTTCACTGTACGGAGGTGCAATAAGGCAAGAGAAGGGCACAAAGAACAAGCCACAGATTCCCTTTGCAGCAGGAGAGTGGTTAGCAACAACAAGAAAAAAACAAAAAACACAACAACCACACACGCACACAAATGGAGATGTGCGCTCTTAATAGCTTGCAAACTTCCTTGGCAGAGCCAACAGCAAAGCAGACCTCAGCTGGCACAGCTTTCCACCCCAGCATTTTGTAGTCCAACCAGTAGTTTTGAAAATTTCCTTTACTCCGAGACTGAAATCCTCTAGCTGCTGTGGGAACAATCCTAGGACAAGAAGGCTCGCATCTTCCATAGGCTTCCACCGGCAAAAGCCTTCTGCTTTCTCGACACAAAAGAAACATCTCCCCCTCCCACCAGAGGTCGAAACACAGCACAAGCCAAAGAGCCTCGCGTGATTGTCCACTGTTTTTTTTTTTTTTTGCAAGGTGGCCAAGCTGAACCGCCTGTATAAATTTGTGCATGGAGAAGATCAAACAGGGTGTATTTTTTTTTTGTTTTTTTTGGAAGGGGGGGCGTGATAATTAAAATCAAGCCACTGAGGAGAAGGAGCACCAGCTTCCAGCAGAGTCACTCAACAGCTGATGGCGCTGGGCTGCTGTTTGTTGACAAAGTCCGAGATGAAATCAAACTCGTTCTGTCCAAGAAAGAGTTCTGGCAGCTCCTGAATCCGATCCAAACCCAATTCCATGACCAAAGATGTTAAGACCTCTTCATCAATGAGATCCGTGTCCATAACGTTCAATGTCAATGCAGGAGAGGGCATATGCGGCATGCCAGAATGCTGGCTGGGCCCCACCCTATATTGCTGCGCACTGGTTCCGATGGGCCCATTGGCCATCCCCATGAGCGGATGACCTTGGTACTGGGTATTGAGTTTCTGTAAGTGCATACTGGCCATGAGTTGCTGAGTACCAACTGGTCCCATGTATTGCTGCTGTTGCTGCTGCTGGCTTGGATTGTTGAACATCATCGCGTTGGGCACCTGGTGGTGACCCATCTGTCCGTTGATGCCAGGCCTCTGCCTCATCCCTCCATCCATGCCCGGACTTCCATATTGCATCATCTGGTGGTTGGCGGGCAATGTCCTTAGCATGTGCTGCGCATGCTGCGGGGGGCCTTGCATGCCATTCAACCCCATTCGGTAGCTCTGCATCCCATGGGTCATTGGCATCATCATGTGCTCCGACATTGCGATCGGCACACTGGAAGACAAAGAAAGCAGGTTACAGAGGGGCCAAACAGTCCACATCATAGAGCGTGGCTAGCACAAGCTACACGGTACAGTACAAGGTGCACAGTCCAAGTATAGCAGGCCTGGTCAAGTGGCATAGCTAAGGGAGGGCAAGAGGGTACATTGCCCAGGTACCACATCTTGAGGGGATGCTAACCTACACCCCAAATGGTGGATCCCAAGGCAGGCAGAGCCATTAGAGGCCTTGTGATGTGTGGGGAGGTCGTGCGCATGTTAAACATTTTTGTGCCCTTGCCATTAAGCCAGTCTGCTGACAGGTCTGAGCATGGATGGAAGACCTTTCGAGACCTTCAGAGCTGGCTGGCAGGTAGTTTTCTTGGCTGCACCTGGAGATCCCAGGGTCTGAACCTGGGATCTTCTGCATGCAAAAGCAGGTTCTCTCCACCTGAGCTACAGCCCCTCTCTTTGTACCCCCCATGCACCCAGTGCTGTAGTTCCATCATGCAAGAAGGCATGTTTTAAATAAGGATAAGGAAGTCTGTGCATTGACTTTTGCACAGCTCCCAGGGATCAAGTGCAACTTTTTTTTTGAGCTTATTCACTAGGGGAAAGTGTATGCTTGCACACACCTGCATCATTCCTTGTCTACCGTAGTGGCAGAGCGCAATGACCCCCTTGAAGGGATAGTGCATGTAGCAGGGGTC
The DNA here is from genome assembly GCF_035046505.1 of Tiliqua scincoides. Classification (NCBI taxonomy): domain Eukaryota; kingdom Metazoa; phylum Chordata; class Lepidosauria; order Squamata; family Scincidae; genus Tiliqua; species Tiliqua scincoides. The sequence goes on along the minus strand of NC_089830.1, from coordinate 18,625,238 downwards.
GAAGAGAAGATTACAGCGGTGGTATATTGCTCTGGGAAGCTTTAGGCAAGACTAGAGCAGGTGACACCAGCGAAGGGGCAGGTGAAAGCAAAAACTTTGTGCTATCAGACCAAATAGTCTACCCACTCCATATCCCCAGAGTGGCCAACAAGTTACCTCTCCCTTGTTGCAACTCCTCAGAAGGGCCAAATATACCAGTTGGATCCAACTCCTGGGGCTGCCTCTACTCCACCAATTGGTCTAAATTTCCTAGTGGCCACACCAGATGCCTACTCATGCCCCCTAGAGGCAACACAGTGTGCTGCCAGGAGGGTAGGCAATGCTGCCCCCTAGCGCCTGGAATGACACAGATCAGGGATATACACCAAAGCCTTGACTTCAATGGAAATTGATCGGTCTGATATTAAACTCTCCCCATGCCCTTCTTGTCCTGGGATGGTCACTTTCTTCTGCAATCTTTGCATAAGCAGTTTGCAAATCCGAGATGAGGACGACACTGGTGGTGCATTTAAACCCAAGCCCCGCATATTCCAAGTGCATGAATGAAATATTGTGCAGCCCCAAGTCTCTTGCAAGCCAGCTGCCTCTGGTCAGATCTCTGACCTGTGCGTGTGTGTGTGTGTGGGGGTCCGATGGAGACACTGGGTGCAATATCCAAGTGCCCCTCTTTGGTCCTCCAACTCTTGAGATGTTGTGCAGCCCCCCTCCCAAGGAAGGAAGTCCCTTGCAAGCCAACTGCCTCTGGTCCAGATCTCCGACCCGTGGGGGTCCGATGGTGGCACCCGGGTGCAAGACCAAAGCACCCCTCTTTGGTGCTCCAACTCACGAGATGTTGCGCAGCCCCCCAAGCAAGGAAGTCCTTTGCAAGCCAGATGCCTCTGGTCCAGATCTCTGGCCTGTGGGGGTGTGTGTGTCCAATGGTGGCACCCGGGTGCAAGATCCACGCACCCCTCTTTGGCCCTCCAACTCAGCAGCTTCCCCCCCTCCCCTCCCAGGCTCCAGGCAGCTCCCACCCCGGCCACATTCCGCCAGCAGCCGCAGCAGCACAAAGATCAGGGCTGCGAACAAAAGTTTAACCCTTCGCTCCCTGCTCCGGAGCGCAGACAATGCAGCGGAGTTAGCGCGTGGCGCAATGGGGGGGGGCTGGAGAAGAAGGGGGCAGAGGGGAGAAGATAAGGAGGACCCCCTTTGCTCTCCGTGCAGTGCCCGGGAAGGAGGATCACGGCTCCAGCCAGCCCCCCAAGCCTCCCCAGCATCACCTCCCGCGCGAGCTACTCTCCAGCCTACGTACCCCGGGCGAGGGCGACGATCCCCGGGGTAGGCTCACGACTCCGAGGGTTGAGTGCAACGAGACTGGCTCCGGCTCCTACCGCCTCCCAGCCAGCAGCCCCTAGCCCAGCCCGGCTGCATCAACCCCCAAGCAGCCGCTCACACCGTCTCCCTCCGCCAGCGTCCCTACGATCCCTCCTCCTGCTGGTTGCAGCCACCGTGTATATTTGGGTTAACTTCAGCTTTATATATGCAAAAGAGGGGGTGTGGCCAAGGACCACGCCCCTCCTCTCTGATTGGTGCACATCTTCCCAATGGGTTCTTTTCTGGGGGAGGGGGAATCTGTTCCACCCCCCTCCCTCCCCATCAAAGGGACCGAGGTGAGGAATCCGGAGAGTCCCGCCTACCTGTGTTTGTTTCAGCTGCGGAGGGTTTGCATGTTTGCAACACAGTGCAAGGGGGGGGGGGAAGCTGGCTACGATCCTTTCCTGGGAGTAAATCCCATGGAGCACAATGGGATTTGCTTCTGAGTAGGCATTCCCTAGGATGGGGGCTGTGGCTTAGGCGCAGGGGAGAGGGGACGCGGGAGAGCTGCGATCCTCCTAAGCCACCCTTTCCTGGGAGTAAATCTCATGGAACGCGATGGGGCTTACTTCTGAGTAGGCATGCCGGGGATGGGAGATGTGGCTTATCCTCGCCACCCTTTCCTGGGAGTCAATCTCATGGAATACGATGGACTTGCTTCTGAGTAGACCTGCCCAAGGATGGCGCTGTGACTTTGGTGTAGGGGAGAGGGGAGGCGGGAGAGCAGCGATCCTCCTAAGCCACCCTTTCCTGGGAGTAAATTTCATGGAGCACAATGGGACTTGCTTCTGAGTAGACCTGCCCAAGGATAGGGCTGTGGCTTAGGCGCAGGGGAGAGGGGACGCTTCTGGACTCTGCTGCCAGCCAGCCACTCATCCTTCCTTTCATCCCCCACCTCTCTGCAGAGTATCCCCCCCACCCGTGGGGCCCCGGGGTGCGAGGGTGGGGTGCAGGAGGCGCTGCGGGCTCCTGGGCAGGGAAGGAGGCAGGCTGGGCTAGCTGGGTGTTGTGATTCATTCCCAGGCTTCCCTCTGCCCTCCTTCCCTCCCTTCCCCCCCCAACCCGCCTGGGCTTTTAGCCATGCAAATGATGGCTCCTTGTTGTGATCAGAGGAGCTGGGAATTCAGATCACCCCGGTCGTGAGCAACAGCAGGGACGTGGTGGCCGTGCCTGCCTCACCTGCCTCTCCTCCCTTACCTGGCAGCTTCTGAAAGTGTTTCAGCAGAAGTCACGTGGTGCTGGCTTGTTTGTTTGTATCAAATGCTTTGCTTGTCTGTTTCAAATGGGTATCTATCTATCTATCTATCTATCTATCTATCTATCTATCTATCTATCTATCTATCTATCTATCTATCTATCACCTTTTCCTATGCGGGAGAAAATGCTCAAGGCGGCTTACAGTTCAAGAACTAAAAAATATACAAATAGATCCACGGTTCAAAAATGGTGGGTTGCGACCCGATTTTGGGTGGGCCACCAAAGGGTGATGGAAGGATCAGCTCACTGCCTCAAGCCCTGAGGCTATTCAAAGATCAGATCCTGTACCTGCTAATTTCCCTGCAATGAGCTCAGCTCCTGAAGTTTGCAAGCATGTGTAAATACAGGGAGATAAATTTTTCACCGTCTTTTTCTCTGGTTATTATTACTTATAAATGAATAAATAAATACATTTCTTTCTAGATCTATTTTTTAAAAATTGTCTGGTAAGCCTAGGTGGGTCCGAATAGAATGTTGTTTACAAAAATGTTGTTTAAAAACACCTTGGTATGTACAAATAATGCTATCATGTCATTCGAAAGGTAATTTAATGCAGAATGCAATGAAACAACCATGTTGGAATAGCTGTATTCCATCAAACGTTATGCCCAGTTAGCCAGAAAATGAAAACACAGCTGCCTTACGGGACAAAAAGTGGATTTCTTTAACTCAAAACTGAGTGATGAGACTGACTGTTCCGACAGCCAATGAGGTATTTTTATGATACAGCATGGAACCAATAAGGTGTTAATATGAATCAACTCTCATTTCCATGTACCATACATTTACCCCTGCTAACTGGGTAATGCTCCTTTTTCAAGTGGTGCTCCTCTTGTATTTATCAGGGGGAGAATAACCGCCCATCTTCACCCCAGCACAGTGTCTCTAATCAATATGGGGCACACTTTTTATTTATTTACTTAAGTTTGATTTTGTCATAGGGGGAGAGCTACAAAATCTTCTTTGTCCCTAGGTAGCAGATGCCTTAACTATGCCACTGGGTATGTGCTTGACCAGCTCCCACCATAGCTGGTCCTCCTTCCCTAGACCACTGGCCTAGACTGCTGGTCTTTGGAGTGTGGATATGACACCCACAGGTTCCATGGACTTTGTTTTCCCAAGACATTGGCAGCACAAAATGTCTCATGTGTAAGCTTTCTTATACAACCAGTGTCACATTGAAACCAGGCTTCCTGGTGCAGCCTTGTGCAAGTCGCTTCCTCTCTGCCTCTGTTTTCAACATCGAGAGGATTGTGTGGAGGTTGTAAATAAAGGCCAAATGACAGGTTACACAAAGCCAATCATTGACAGGCGGGCTCTGTGCCCGTGCCAGACTGCACATGCCATATGGCATAGCCCTGTGGTTGGCATCATGTGGCACCCCCTTGCCTGCTTCTGAGTGGTGCATTTGGCGAAGGGCAGCCCTTCCAAGAGGCCTACTGAAGCCTCAGACCTCAGATTAGTGGGGGGGGGGCCATCAATTGCCTTCCTCTGTCCTTCTACTCATGCATTTTTCTGCTGAAATCCCCTTCCCAGGCAGCTGTTTGCTCCACCTCCTCAATTCCCTCCACCTAGTCATGTAAGGAGGGGATTTCCTCAGGGGTACAGAGTTAACCTCCCCCCCCCCCAACTCTGCAATCCAAGCTGGATCCTTTCCCCCTTAGTGGTTGTTATTTCTCCAAAAAAAAAACAGGCGACCTCTCCCTCTTTGGGTATTCAGTTCATCTGTTAAGGACTGCTAATGTCATTAGCATTGGTGCGCTAATTCTGGTGTGGCATTGTGGCTGAGAGATTGAGCTGTGAATCAGGACTTCCTTGGGTTGGATTTTGCCTCTGCCAAGAATTCCTACAGTGACCTTGGGCAGGCCACTTCCTCTCAGTTTCAGTGGAAATATTGGGATGGTAAGTAAGACTGGAGTCAACAGTGGTTCTCAAACCTTTAGCACCAGGATCCACTTTTTAGACTGAGAATCTGTCAGGACGCACTGGAAGTGATGTCATGACCAGACGTGACATCATCAAGCAGGAAAATTTTTAATCCTAGGCGGCAATCCTACCACACTTATTCAGGAGTAAGTCCCACTGATCACTGTAAAAGAATATACATAGTAGTAGTAGCTTGTTAAAATTACAGGTCTGTAACATTTCCCCAGATGCAGCCACATACCATGGTAGCATTAAGTCTAGTATATTAAAAATAAAATATTGAAAAGAATGGGGACCCACCTGAAATCGACTTGTGACCCACCTAGTGGGTCCCGACTCACAGTTTGAGAAACACTGTCTTACAGCATTGTTATGAGGAGGACAGCCTCAAATTAATCCATTTGAGGTGCTTGGTGCACTTAGAAAGAATTACGCAAATATTAGGTCTTATGCCTTTGGCCCAGAAATGCAATAAAGATTCTCAGTAGCATCCTGAAGCCTTCTGGCACCCAGGGCTGGATGATGCAGCGATGTCAAACCCCTATGTCATCATGTCTCCCCTGTGCCAGACATTCCCTCGACTTCCAGAATAGAAGTCCTTTCAGAGTCAAGGTAGGGCGGGTGGGCCCAATCTATGGCACTCACAGCTTCCAGCGACAAACACTGCATGCACCACCCCATGACAAGTCCAGGAAACACCAAAAGGACCACAAGGGTGTGTGTGTTGCTCCAGTTGCCCCCCCCCCTGCATGCCACCTGCCCCTCCGTCTGCGGGCTGGCAACTGTGGCCCACGGCCCCCTGGCCCTCCTTGTCCGCTACTGAAGATTCTGATGCACCTTTTTCAAAAGGAGATGATGATGAGTGGTGGATAATAGTTGTATACAGTACATCCCAGGGACAAACACACAAAAATACTCCTCATCATATTTGGTTGACTCAAAATGTGGATGAGACCACCACAAAATATGGCTAGAACTAAACTGAGAGGCATCGTGGGAAAATTCTCCATTGTGGTGGTCCACACGTTTCTCTGAGCGCAATGATGACTCTTTTCTTCAGCTCTAGGTAGGTGGTGACTGATGCATCGCTCATCAGCGGTGTGCTTGGCAAAGGAAAGGGGATTTGTGCCATGTCATTAAAAATGCGGTGCAGCCTCCGTTGTCATAATAAGACGATGTGCAGAAGTGATGCACGTTGGGAAAAATAATCCCTCCTGGCCCAGAGCACGGTGGATGGTTGGGCTCTAATGGCTGCTTGCACTCAGGGAATCAATCCTGGAGTCATTGTGGATTCACTCACTGGAAAACAAACACCAGTGCAATGTAAACAGAAGGATAGAAATGAGTCACTGTTCTGAGCACTTTTGCCTGGGGCTCCCAAAGAACGATGGCCGGTTTTGGGGCAATGTCGGGCACTCTTTCTCCGTTCTGCAACCTGTAGTCAGTGTAGCAAAGTCCAGCTATCAGTAGCTCCAACAGCGCTCTAAAGCAGACCGTGGATCGGAACCCACCGGTGGGTTGCGAGCCAATTTCTGGTGGGCGGCAAAAAGTTTCCGAAATGTTGAAAGCAAACCTTTGCAAGCATCCTTGCCCAGTTTGCCGAAGAAATGACTGTAAAGGTTTGGGGGAACAGTCCTTGAACTCCATTTCTAGGGAGAGTCTAGCAAATGGCTATACACACATACTATATGTAAGGTACCTAGCAGACTCAGGAGCACAGGGGCCCTGATTATTAATAATAATTATTATTAATAATCAGGGCCCCTGTGCTCCTGAGTCTGCTAATAATAATTAATAATTAATAATAATTGTTATTATTAATACATAAAAATATTATTCTTCTATATCTTTTTCATGGTAAAGCTGTGTGGGTCGTTATAGATTGTCATTTTTAAAAGTGGGTCCTGGTGCTAAAACGTTTGGGAAGTACTGATCTAGGGGGCCACAGAAATTACCATTGATCAACAGCAAAAAGCAGCCTTACTCGGAAAAGGTGACAAGTCTAATTTTTAATCTAACATTAAAAATATGACAGAAGGCAGGCATCCCAGGTCCTTGGGAGGACTCGATGTCTGGATAAAACAAATCAGTCAATAACATATGTCTGATACTGCGAACAATAACAGTAATAATGGCCTTGAGCAAATTACACCAGCTCAGCTCTGGAATAAATCATTGCTTGGGACAGCAAGAATCCTACAAAGATACATCAGTGATTCCCAAGATCTTGACTAGATCCCAAATTGCAGACTATAACCAGTCCAGCATAGATTAAATATACTACTACTACTATACTATAGCACTAGTAGTAGTAGTAGTAGTAGTAGTAGTAGTAGTAGTAGTGTTTACTGCACTATTAGGCATGGAAGTAAAAGAAATGAACGTCCTGTGTGAACATTTTGTGGCCTGTCCATACGTTTGGAAGTAAACATGGCCAGTGGTGTCACTAGGGTTTTTGTCACCTGGTGGGGGAGGCCAGTATATCACTCCCATGATGGACCTCCTCCCATGCAGTGGGCAAGACAACACCCTGGGTGGTGGGCATGGTGATATACCATTGCCTGTCTCCACTGGATTTTCGGCAGTAACTTTTGATAGGATAGAGATATTTCAATGTGGTTTGTTTCATTGCATTCTGCATG